>NW_024080782.1:940859-1438416 GCF_003009895.1 Hyaena hyaena
CTTGGTTTCATTGATCTGTTCAACTGGTTGTTGGGTTTTTTTTTTTTAATTCTATGTTGTTTATTTATGCCTTGATTTTTATTATTTCTCTTCTACTGGGTTTGGGTTGCTCTTGTTGCTCTACTTCTAGTTCCTTTAGGTGCACTGTTAGATTTTGTACTTGTGTTTTTTCTAATTTCTTGAATTAGGCCTAGAGTTCAGTGTCCGTTCCTCTTATGACTGCCTTTGCCACATCCCATAGAGTTTGGATTGTTTGTATTTTCATTTTCATTTGTTTCCATATATTTTTAAATTTCTTCTCTAATTGGCTGATTGGCCCATTCGTTCTTTAGTAGGGTGTTCTTTAACCTCCATGTTTTTGGAGGTTTTCCAGACTTCTTCCTGTGATTGATTTCACGTTTCATAGCGTTGTGATCTGAAAGTGTGCATGGTATGATCTCAGTTCTTTTATATTTATTGAGGGCTGCTTTATGTCCCAGTACGTGATCTGTCTTGGAGAATGTGCCATGCGCACTTGAGAAGAAAGTGAACTCCATGGCCTCAGGATGTAGAGTTCTAAATATATCTGTCAAATCCATCTGGGCCAATGTGTTATTCAAGTCCATTGTTTCTTTAGTGATTTTCTGTGTAGTTGATCTATCCATTGCTGTAAATGGAGTATTAATGTCCCCTGCTATTAGCATATTCTTATCCATAAGATTGTTACTGTTTGTGATTAATTGTTTTATGTATTTAAGTGCTCCCATATTTGTTGTGTAGACATTTATAATTGTTAGCTCTTCCTGATGGATAGACCCTGTAATTATCATATAATGCCCTTCTCCATCCCTTGTTACTGTCTTTATTTTAAAGTCCAGTTTTTTTGATATTAGTATAGCTACTCCAGCTTTCTTTTGACTTCCAGTAGCATGATACATATTTCTCCATCCCCTTACTTTTAATCTGAAGGTGTCTTCCAGTCTAAACTGAGTTTCTTGTAGACAGCAAATAGATGGATTTTGTTTTCATATCCATTCTGCTACCCTATGTCTTTTGATTGGGGCATTTAGTCCATTTACTTTCAGTGTTATTATTGAAAAACATGGGTTTAGAGTCATCATGTCCTTTGTGGGATTCATGCTTGTGATGGTGTCTCTGGTATCTTGCTTTCCTTGCAACATTTCCCTCATACAGTCCCCCTCAGGATTTCTTGTAGGGATGGTTTAGTGGTGACAAATTCTTTCAATTTTTGTTTATTTAGAAAGACTTTTATCTCTCCTTCTATTCTGAATGACAGGCTTGCGGGATAGAGGATTCTTGGCTGCATATTTTTTCTGTTCATCACATTGAAGATCTCCTGCCATGCCTTTCTGGCCTGCCAGGTTTTAGTAGATAGGTCTGTCACCACTCTGATAGGTTTCCCTTTGTATGTTAGGGCCCTTTTCTCCCTAGCTGCTTTCAGAATTCTCTCTTTGTCCTTATATTTTGCCAGTTTCACTATGATATGTCATGCAGAAGATCGATTCAAGTTATGTCTGAGGGGAGTTCTCTGTCCCTCTTGGATTTCAGTGTCTGTTTCCTTCCCCACATTGGGGAAGTTCTCTGCTATAATTTGTTCAAGGACTCCTTCAGCACCTTTCCCTCTCTCTTCCTCTTCTGGAATTCCTATGATACAGATATTGTTCCATTTGATTGTATCACTCAGCTCTCGAACTCTCCTTTTGTGTTCCTGGATTAGTTTATCTCTCTTTTTCTCGGCTTCCTCTTTTTCTATAACTGTGTCTTCTAATTCACCTATTCTCCTCTCTTCCTCTTCAAACCACACATTGGATACCTCCATTTTATTATGCATCTCATTTATAGCATTTTTTAATTCATCACAACTATTTTTAAGCTCCATAGTCTTCGTAGCTATAGTTTCTCTGATGTCTTCCTTGCCTTTTTTGAGCCCAGCATTAATTTTATGACTATTGTTCTAAATTCTTGTTCAGTTATGTTGCTTATATCTGTTTTGAGCAGTTCTTTAGCTATCATTTCTTCCTGGAATTTGTTTAGAGGAGAGTTCTTCCATTTCGTCATTTTGGCTAGCTTTTAGTTTTAAAAGCTTGTTATGCACTCTGCACCTGTGAGTTCTGCTGTGTTAAAGAAGGCTCTTTGACTGTCCAGGGCCTGTCCTTTCAGGAAGTGTTCTTTGAATGGTGTCTCTTGGTCTCTCTTGTTGAGACTTTGGTTATTTTATTTCCTTACTCACAGTGGAGTTTGGGGCTCTCCACCCTGTGTACTTTGGCTTATTTCTCAAGGTAGCCCTGGAAAAGAAAACAGACAGACAAACACACAGGAAACAAAGACACACAATTGCACAGACAAATCTAAAACACATGCAAACTGAAAGGGAAAAAGAAAAAGGAAAGAAAAAAGAAGGGGAAAAAAGAGGAAGGAGGTAAAACAACAAATATAAAAATTAAAAAATAAAAGAAAAAAGAAAAAAACCCAAAAAACAAAGGACAGTCTAAAAGCATAAAACCAGAATTCCCAGCTACAAATAAAGAGCCGGTATATGCAGTGCTGATGGAAAAGCATATACAAAGAGACAAGTGACAGGGTGGAGAGGAAGCAAAATTGAAAGAGAAATGACCAGGCAGAGAGACTAAGAGGCTTAATTCAGAGAGAGAAAGAGGAGAATATGGTAAGAGGCGAGGAGAAAGAAACAAAGATAATGTTACTCAGAGAAACTATATAGTCTGATTACTCCAGAGAGAGAGAGAAAGATAGAAAGGTAGTGGTGAAGGTGTAGAATCTACATCTAGAGAATGAATTAAATGTGACTGTTTAAGCAAACCAGTGACCAGAGTGCCAGTCCAGCAGAGGGGAGGGAAAGGAATGAGACAAGGGAAAACATATTTGAATAGAAAGAATTGATCTAGAATTAGTCATGGTAGTTCATCCATGTTGGTCTTGCCCCGGGCTCTGGTAAAAAAAAAAAAAAAAGCAGGTCTCAGGTCTCTAGCAGGGATGGGATGGGTATGGTTTGGTGTAGGCAGGTCTTAGCCTCCCCAGCCTCCTGCAGGCCACTCCCTGAGGTCCCGCCTTGGTGGTTGTGGGGAGAAAAATGGCGGCACCCCAGTCCCTTCTCGAACCAAGCGTTGCAATTCACTCTTTTGGGTACAATCTCCCTGTGCCCCAGGCGTAGCCAAGGTGGGTCGTGCTCTGTATCTGAAGCCAGGCCTCCTTTCCAGATCTTAGTCCACACACACACCACTGATACCGCCTGAAATATAAACCTGCAGGCCCAGTCCCTCCGAGCAGTTTCAAGCTGGCCGCTTTCCCACTGGGAATCGAGCGGAGCCAGAAGAGCTCAGAGCGGCTTCCAGCTGCCGCGTCCCCTCCAGGTCGAGCTGGCGAGCAGAGGAGCAGTTTCTCCTGCCGTTGCCCAGGACCAGTGCCTCCAGCTCAAGGTCAGCTGCACAGCTGGAAACTGGATCCCTCTGTGTCCTGAGCCGAGGTTTTTCTCTTCTCCAGGAACAGGAACAGTGCCTTGAGCAGTTTCAGCCACTCTTTCTTTTCCCCTCGACTCACCACACAGCTCCCCACAATGGGGGCTCCCTCCTCTCCTTCCGTGCCCCTGGTCCCAGCCTGATTTTATCTTCCCCCAGTTCACACTCATGCTGTAAGATTTTCTCAGCAGTCTCTGTCTCCTTTTTCTCCCAAACTCCTGGATTCTGTAAGGGTTCCTATGGCTTCAAGGCCTTCTCCGTTTGAGAGATGAGGGCGAGTGAAATGTGCTGAGCTCCGTACTTCTCCTCCATCTTGCCTCCTCCTAGATCTTTTTGAATTAGTGTTTTAGTTTTCTTTATTTACTTACACAGAAGTGGAGTTGCTTCATCATATGGTAGTTCATATTTTTAATTTTTTGAGGAGCCCCCACACTTCTCCCTAGTGACTGCGTCAGTACACAGCATTCCCTTTTCTCTGCATCCTCACCAACACTTGTCTTTTTTTAAATGTTTATTTTTCAGAGAGAGTGAGCGAGACCAGGGGAGGGGCAGATAGAGGGAGGCAGAAGATCCTAAGTGGGCTTTGTGCTGACAGCAGTGAGCCAGACGTGAGGCTTAAACTCACAAGTCATGAGATGGTGACCTGAGCTAAAGTCGGATGCTTAACCGACTGAACCACCCAGGCACCTCGTCTTTTTTGATAATGGCCATTCTAACAGGTATGAGGTGATACCTGATTGTAGTTTTGATTTGCATTTCCCTGATGATGATGTTGAGTATCTTTTCATATACTTTTTGCACATTTGTGTTTTTTGGGAAAATGTCTATGTAGTTCCTAAACCCATTTGTGAATTGGATTGTTTTTTCTGTTGAGTTTTGTGAGTTCTGGATAGATTTTAGATTTTGACCCCTTATCAGGTAAATGATTTACAAATACTTTTCTCCCATACTTTTCTACCCACCTTTTCATTGGTGGTTTTCTTTGCTGTACATAACAAGTGATATATCCGACTTATTTATTTTTGCTTTTATTGCCTTTGATTCTGGTGCCAAATAGGAAAGAACATTGCCAACACTAATGTCAAGGAGATCACCCTGTATGGTTTGTTCTAGGAGTTTTATAGTTTCAGGTCTTACATTCAACTCTTTAATCCAGATTGACTTGATTATTGTGTATAGTGTAAGATAGTGGCCGAATTTTGGGATATCTGGGTTGCTCAGTCAGTTAAGCATCTGACTCTTGATTTTGGCTCAGGTTGTGATGTCACAGTTCATGAGATTGAGCCCCCCATTGGTGTCTGCACTGACAGCATAGAGCCTGCTCAGGATATTTCCTCTCTCTCTCTCTCTCTCTCTATGTGTGTGTGTGTGTGTGTGTGTGTCTGTGTGTGTGTGTGTTCCTCCCTGCTAGCACATGATGGCTCTCTCCCTCTCAGTAAATAAATATTTAAAAGAAAGAACCAGTTTTCCTAATACCATTTATTGAAGAAACTATCCTTTCTGCGTTGTATTTTCTTGGCTCCTTTGTCAGAAATTGACCATGTATGCATGGGTTTATTTCTGGGCTCTCTGTTGTGTTCAGTCAATCTATGTGTTTTCATGCTACACGGTTTTAATTATAATAGTTTTGTAATACAGTTTGAAATTAGGAACTGTTTTGCCTTTAGCTTTGTTCTTTCTCAAGATTACTTTGGCTTTTTGGAGTCTTCTGTGATTCTACAAGACTAGGTTTGATTGTTTTTACTGTTTCTTTGAAAAACACCATTGGAATTTTGATAGGGATTGCATTGAATCTGTAGATTTCTTTGAATAGTATAGACATTTTAATAATATTCTTCCAATCCATGAACACGGTATCTTTTCATTTTGTTCTATTTCTTTCTTCAGTGTCTTAAAATTTTCAGTGTATAGCACTCTTACTTACTTGGTTAAATTTATCCTAGGTATTCTTTTCGACATAGTTATAAATTAGTTTCTTTTAATTTCTTTCTATAGTTGGTTATTAGTGTATAGGAACACAACAGGTTTTTGTATATTGATTTTGTATCCTGCAAGTTTACTGAATTTATTAGTTCACATAGGGTTTTTCTGGTGAGGTCTTTAGAGTTTCCTCTAAATCATAGGTCATCTGCAAATAGAGACTTTTATTTCTTCCTTTCTAATTTGGGTGCCTTTTATTGCTTTTTCTTGCCTGATTTTTCTGCCTCAGACTTCCAGCACTATATCAAGAGTGGGCATCATTATCTTGTTCCTGATCTTAAAGGAAAAGCTTTTAGGTTCTCTTTGAGTATAATATTTGCTGTGGGTTTATCTTATATAGGCTTTACTATGTTAAGGTATGTTCCCTCTGTATCCAGTTTGTTGAAAGTTTTTGTCATGAATATATATTAAATTTTGTCAAATGCCTTTTCTGCATCCTTTGAGATGGTCATACAATTTTTATTCTTCATTTTGTTAATATGGCGTGTCACACTGAGTTTTGAATGTTGAACCATCCTTGCATCACTGGAATAATCCCACTTCATCCTGGTGTATGATCTTTCATGTATTACTGATTTCAATTTGCTAATATTTTGTTGAGAATGTTTGCATCTATGTTCATCATGTTTATTGGCCTGTAATTTTTTTTCTTAAGTTTATCTATTTATTTTGAGAGAGCATGAGCAAGCGGAGTAGTAGGGGCAAAGAGAAGGAGAGAGAGAATCCCCAGTAGGCTCTGTGCTGTCAGTGCAGAGCCCTACATGGGGCTTGAACTCACAAACCATGAGATCATGATCGGAGCGAAAATCAAGTACTGGATGTTTAATCAACTGAGCCATCCAGGGGCCCCTATAATTTTATTTTCTTACAGTGCCTATGTCTAGTTTTGGTATCAAGGTAATTCCAGCCTCATAATATGAGTTTGAAAGTGTTTCTCGTGTATTTTGGAAGAGTTTGAGAAGGATTTGTATAAATAATTAGCTAAAAGTTTAGTAGAATTCAGTTATGAAGCCATCTGGTCCCAGGCTTTTGTTTGGAAGTTTTTGATTACTGATTCAATCTCCCTACAAGTAATTTGCTTGTTCAGATTTTCTGTTTCTTCATGATGCAGTCTTGGTAGGTTGTATGTTTCTAGCAATTTGTTCATTTCTTTTAGGTTTTCCAATTTGTTGGTATGCAATTGTTTGTATTAGTTTTTCTCATTTCTGTGGTATCTCTTGTAACGTCTTTTTCAGTTCTGATTTGAGGCCTCTCTTTTTCTTGGGGAATCTAACTAAAGGCTTATCTATTTTGTTTACTTAAAAACAAAAAACGTCTCTTAGTTTCACTAATCTTTTGTCTTCTTAGACTTTATTTCATTTATTTCTGCTCTGTTCTGTGTTATGTTCTTCTTTTAATTTTGGTTTCGCTCCTCTTTTTCCAGTCCCTTGAGATGTAAAGTTAGATTGCCTATTTGAGGAATTTCTTATTTCTTAATGTAAGCATTTATCACTATGAACTTCCCTCATAGAATTGTGCTAACTATGGGCACCTGCGTGGCTCAGTCGATTAAGTGTTGGACTTCAGCTCAGGCCATGATCACACGGTTTGTGGGTTTGAGTCCATCAGGCTCTGCACAGATAGTGGTATTCTCTCTCTATCCTCTCTCTCTCTCTTTGCCCCTCCCCCATTGTACACACTCTCTCGCTCTCTCTCAGAAATAAATAAAACTTAAAAAACAAAAAACTTCTTGTGCTAAATCCCTAAATTTGGGCATCTTGTATTTCCAATTTCATTTGTCTTAAGATATTTTTGTTTCTCTCTTGATTTCCTTTTCGAGTCATTGCTGGTTCTGACCAAGTTGTTTAATCTCTACATATTTGTGAATTTTCCAGTTTTCTTCTAATTGATTTCTTGTTTCATACCATTGTGATTAGAAAGATACTTGATATGATTTCAATCTTCTTAAATTTATTAAGTCTTGATTTGGGGCTAACATATGATTCCTGAAGAATGTTCCATGTGTGCTCAAGAAAAATGTGAATTCTGCTTTTGGATAGAATTTTCTGTGTCTGTTGTTCATCTGGTCTAATGTTCATTTCAATCCATTGTCTCTTTATTGATTTTCTGTCTGCATAATCTGTTATTCAATGAAAGTAGGGTATTGAAGCCCCGTATTATTATTGTATTGCTGTCTATTTTTCCCTTTAGGTCTGCTAATAATTTGATTCATATATTTAAGTGCTCCTATATTTGGTGTATAAATATTTATAAATGTCATATCCTCTTGTTGGATTGACCCCTTTATCATTAAATAATGATCTTCTTTGTCTCCTATTACAATCTTTATCTTAAAGGGTATTTTTGTCTGATATAGGTAAAGCTACTCCTGCTTTTCTTGGTTCCCATTTGCATGAATTGTCTTTTTCCATCCCTTCACTTTCAGTCTGTATGTGTCCTTAAAGCTCAAGTTAGTCTCATATAGGCAGCATATAGTTGGGTCTTGTTTCTTAATCCACTCAGCCGCAATTTTTTTTTTTCTTTGATAGTTGACATACAGCATTATGTTAGTTTCAAGTGTACAATACAGTGGTTTGAAATTTATATGCATTTATGAGATAATCACCACAGTAAGTCCTTTTTACCATCTGTCACCATACAAGGTTGCTACAGTGTTACTGACTATATTCTCTCGCTGTGTTTTATCCCTGTGATTAATTTATGTTACACCTGGAAGTTGTACTTCTTAATCCCTTTCACCTATTTTGTATATCCTTCACTCCCCTCCCCTCTGGCAACTACCAGTTGTCCTCTGTATTTATGAGTCTGTTTTTGTTTGTTCATTTTGTTTTATTTTTTAGATTTCATATATAAGTGAAATCATATGGCATTTGTCTTTCTCTGATTTATTTCACTAAGTATAATTACCCTCTAGGTCTATCTATTTTCTTCAAAATGGTAAGATTTCATTCTTTGTTGTGGCTGAATAATGTTCTATTGTACAGGGGCACCTGGGTGGCTCAGTCCATCAGGCATCTGACTTCAGCTCAGGTCATGATCTCATGGTTTGTGAGTTTGAGCTTTGCATCATCTGTCAGAGCAGAGCCCACTTCAGATCCTCTGTCTCCCTCTCTCCCTGTCCCTACCCATTCCCCTACTTGTACTCTCTCTCTCTCTCAAATATAAACATTTTTAAATATTTACTTACATATATATACATATACACACACCACATCTTCTTTATCCATTCATCTACTGATTAATACTTAGGGTGCTTCTATGTGTTGGTTGTTGTAAACAATGCTGCTGTAAATGTAGGAATTTCAAATTAGGGTATCCATTTTCTTCAGCTAAATACCCAGAAGAGGAACTGCTGGATCATATTGTAGTGCTTTTTTAAATTTTTTAAGAAACCTTCATACTGTTTTCTTGAGTACACCAGTTTGCATTCTCACCAACAGTGCACAAGGGCTCACTTTTTTCCACGTCCTCACCAACATGTTTTGTCTTTTTTATACTGGCCATTCTGACTGGTGCGAGGTGATCTCATTGTGGTTTCGATTTGCAGTTCCCTGATGATGAGTGATGTTGAGCATCTTTTCATGTGTCTGTTGGCCATCTGTACGTCTACTTTGGAGAAATGTCTATTTAGGTCCTCTGCCCATTTTTAATTAGATTATGAGTGGGGAGGGTTGGTGTTCAATGTATGAGGTTTTTTAAAGAGATTTTGGACATTAACTCCTTATTGGATGTATCATGTGGAAATATTATATCCCAGCCAATATGTTGCCTCTTTTGTTGTTATTGTTTTCCCTTATTGTGCAAATGCTTTTCAGTTTGATGGAGTCCTTTTTGTTTATTTTTACTTTTTCTGCTCTTGCCTGAGGAGACAGATCCAAAAAATTATGGCTGAGAAGAAAGTCCAAGAGTTTACTACATGTGTTTTCTTTTAGGAGTTTTATGCCTTCAGGTCTTACATTCAAGTCTTTAATCCATTTTGAGATAAAATTTTTGTATGGTGTAAAAATGGTTCAATTTCATTCTTTTGAATGTAGCTGTTCAATTTTCCCAGCCCCGTTTATTGCAGAGACTATCTTTTCCCCATTGTATATCCTTGCCTCCTTTGCTATAGATTAATTGACCATACAGGAATGGGTCTATTTCTGGACTCTCTATTCTGTTCTGTTGGTCTATATGTGTGTTTTTGTGACCATATCATACTGTTTTGATTACTATAGCCTTGTAGTATAGTTTGAAGTCAAGGAGTGTGATACCTCCAGCTTTGTTATTTCTCAAGAGTGCTGTGGCTATTCAGGGTCTTTTGTAGTTCCATACAAATTATAGGATTGTTTGTTTTAGTTCTGTGAAAAATACCATTGGTGTTTTTATAGGGATTGCACTGAATCTGTAGATTTCTTTGGGTAGTATGGACATTTTAACAGTATGAATTCTTCTAATCCATTAGCATGGTATCTCTTTCCATTAATTTGTGTCAACTTTAATTTTTTTAAATCAATGTTAGTTTTCAGAGTATTGATCTTTCACCTCCTTTGTTAAATTTATTTTTAGATATTCTTTTTGACAAAATTGTTGATGGGATTGTTTTCTCAATTTCTCTTTCTGATGGATTGGTGGTAGTGTATAGAAACACAACACATTTCTTTTTGTTAATTTTGTATCTTGCAACTTTACTGAATTTATTACTTCTAATAGTTTTTTAGGTGCAGTCTTTAGGGTTTTGTATGGAGTATCATGTCGTTTGCAAATAGTTCAGTTTTACTTAGTTCTTATCAATTTAGATTCTTTTTATTTCTTTTATTGTCAGATTTCAAGAATTATGTTGGGTAAAAGTGGGAATGGGCATTCTTGTCTTGTTCCTGAGTTTAGAGGAAAAGCTCTCAGCTTCTTACTGCTTAGTATGGTGTTTGCTGTGTGTTTGTTATATATGGCCATTTCGTTGAGAATTTGTATCATAAATGAATATTGAATTATGTCAAGTGCTGTTTCTCCATCTACTGAGATGATCACTTGAGTTTTATCCTTCATTTTGTTACTGTGTTGTATATAACACATTGGTTGATTTATGGATACCAAACTATCCTATCATCCCTGGAGTAAATTCTACATTTAGAATTAAATATATTTAATGGTATATCATGGTATATGATCCTTTAAATATATTGTTGAATTCAGTTTGCTTATATCTTGTCAAGAATTTTTGCATCCATGTTCATCAGGGATTTTTATATGATTTGGGTGTCAGGGTCTTGTAGAATGAATTAGGAAGTCCTTTTTCAAGTTTTTGGAATAGTTTTGAGAAGGATAGGTACTAAGTATTAACCCTTTTTTAATTGTTCAGATTGTCTGTGTCTTCCCGATTCAGTCTAGGAAGATTGTATGTTTCTAGGAATATATCCATTTCTTCTAGATTGTCCACTTTTCTGGCATATAATTTTTTGTAGCAGTATTTTATAATCCTTTGTATTTCTGTGGTGTCAGTTGTAATTTCTTTCATTGTTGTTTTTATTTGAGCTCTTTCTCTTTTTTCTTGATGAATCTCACTAAAAGTTTACGACTTTTGTTTATCTTTTCAAAGAATTAGGTCTCAGTTTCATTTTGGTCTCAGTTTCATTTATCTTTTTTATTTTTTCTTGTTAGTCTATTTCATTAATTTCAGCTCTTTATTATTTCCTTCCATCTACTAACTTTGCCCTTCATTTGTTCTGCTTATTCTAGTTTCTGTAGGTGTAAAGCTAGACTGTTTATTAGAGATTTTTATTCTTGATTTCTTAGTTTGGTCTACATCAGTATAAATTGCCTTCTAAGAGCAACTTTTGCTACATTATAGTTTTTGGAATGTTGTGTATTCATTTTTATTAGTCACAGTATTTTTTTTTATTTCCTCTTTCAGTTCTTTATTGACCCATTAGTTGTTTAGTAGCATGTTGTTTAGCCTTCCACATGTTTGGAGGGGGGGAGGGTTTCCAGTGTTGTTATTTTTTTAATAGTTTCATACCACAGTTGTTTGAAAAGATACTTGATAGGATTTCAGTCTTCCTAAATTTATTGAGGTTTGTTTCATGGCCTAATATGTGATCTGTCTTGAAATCCTTCATTTCCTTCATTTCGTGTCCTGAAATGCATTTCCATATGCATTGGAAAGAATATGTATTCTCCTCTTTTTAGATGGAATGTTCTGTTTATATTTATTAAATCAATCTGGTCTAATGTGTTATTGAAGGCCACTGGTGTATTGATTTTCTGTTCGGATGATGTATCCACTGATATATGTGGGGTGTTAGAATCCTCTAATATTATTGTATTATTGTCCATTTCTTCCTTTAGCTGTGTTAATATTTGCTTTACATGTTTAGGTGCTCCTATTTTGGGCACATAGGTATTTACTCTTGTTAGATCTTCATGTTGTGTTGACCCCTTTATCATTATATGACTCTTCTTTGTCTCTTTTTCCAGTCTCTGTTTTAAAGTCTATTTTCTCTGATACAAGTATTGCTACCTCAGCTTTTATTTTCATTTCCAATTATAAGGAATATCTTTTCCCATCCCTTCACTTTTAGCCTGTAGGTCTCCTTAAAGGTTTTATTTTAATTCTGCTTAGTTAACATATGGTGTTAACATTAGTTTCAAGTGTATAATAGAGTAATTGAACTGTCCCATACATCACCACTGCTCACAACAGGTGCACTCCTTAATCCCCATCACCTGTTTAACCCATCCGCCCATCTCCCTCCCCTCTGGTAATCATCAGTTTGTTCTATAAACAAGAATCTTTTTCTTGATCTCTTTTTTTTTTCCCTTTGCTCATTTTTTTTAATTCCACATATGAGTGAAATCATATAGTATTTGTCTTGCTTTGACCCACTTATTTGACTTAGCATGATACTCCGTGCCAGCTCCACGTCATTGCAAATGGAAAGATTTTGTGCTTTTTTTTTTTATGGCTATACACTACATCCTCTTTATCCATTCATCACCTGATGGACACTTGGAGCTGCTGCTGTGTCTTGGCAATTATAAATAATGCTGCTTAAAACATAGGGATGCGTGTATCCCTTTGAATTAGTGTTTTTGTATTCTTTTGGTAAATGTATTCTTTGGGTAAAATTGCTAGAGTGTACGCTAGTTTTATTTTAACTTTTTGAGGAGCCTCCATACTGTTTTCCACAGTCCGTAGTGGCTGCGCCAGTTTCTATTCCTAAGTGCACAAGAGTTCCTTTTCCTCCACATCCTCACCACCACTTCTTGTGTTGATTTGTAGCTATTCTGACACCTATAAGGTCATATCTCCTTGTAGTTTTGTTTGTGTTGAAAGTAGGCTTCATGCCCAGCATACAGCCCAACGCGGGGCTTGAACTCATGACCCTGAGATCAAGACTTGAGCTTAAATGACTAAGCCACTCAGGCGCCAGTCTCCTTTAGCGTGTTTTGGATGTTAAGTTTTGTAAGTTCTATATATATTAGGGTTACAAAACCCATTATTGGATACATCATTTGCAAATATTTTCTCCCATTCTGTAGCTAGCCTTTTAGTTTTGTTGATTATTTCCTTTGCTGTGCAGGTGCTTTTTACTTTGACGCATTCCCAATAATTTGTTTTTGCTTCTATTTTCTCTTGCCTCAGGAGACATATCTATAAAAAGGTTGCTATGGCCTATGTCAAAGAAATTACTGCCTGTGTTCTTTTCTAGGACTTTTTTTTTTTTTATGGTATTATGGTTTCACATCTCACTTTTAGGTCTTTAATCCATTTTGAATTTTTTTGTGTAGGATAAGAAAGTGGTCCAGTTTTATTCTTTCACATGTTGCTGTCCAATTTTCCCATCACCACTTGTTGAAGAGACTTTGTCTCATTGGACATTTTTTCCTGCTTTGTTGAAGATTTATTGACCATATAGTTGCGGATTTTTTTCTGGATTTTCTGTTCTATTGATCTATGTGTCTGTTTCTATGCCGGTACCTTGCTGTTTTGAACCCTACAGCTTTGTAATAACACTTGAGGTCCGGAATTATGATGCCTCCAGCTTTGGTTTTCTTTTTCAGGATTGCTTTGGCTATTTGGGGCCTTTTGTGGCTCTATTCAAATTTAGGATTGTTTGTTCTATTTCTGCAAAAAATGCTGCTGGTATTTTGATAGGGATTGCATTAAATGTGTAGATTTTTTTGGATGATACAGATATTAACAATATTTGTTCCTCCAGTCTGTGAGCCTGGAATGTCTCTCCAGTTTTTTGTGTTGTCTGCAGTTTCTTTCATCAGTGTTTTTAGTTTTCAGAGTACAGATCTTTTGCACTTCATTAGTTAGGTTTATTCCTTAGTATCTTACTATTTTTTGGTGCAATTGAAAATGTGATTGTTCTCTTAATTTCTCTTTCTGCTGCTTCATTATTGGTGTACAGAAATGCAACAGAATTCTATGCATTGATTTTGTATCCTGTGACTATTGAATTCATTTATGAGTTATAGCAGTTTTTTGATGGAGTCTTTCAGGTTTTCTCTATGGAGTATCCTGTTATCTGCAAATAGTGAAAGTTATACTTCTTTCTTACCAGTTTGGATTACCTCTGTTTTTGTTGTCTGATTGCTGTGGCTAGGGCTTCCAGTACTATGCTGAATAAAAGTGGTGAGAGTGGACATCCTTGTGTTGTTCCTGACCTTACTAGAAAAGCTCTCAGTTTTTCCCCATTAAGGATGATGTTAGCTGTGGAGTTTTCATATATGGTCTTTATTATATTGACATAGGTTCTCTCAAAATCTGCTTTATTGGGGATTTTTATCATATGATTGGATGTTTTACTTTGTCAGATACTTTGTCTGTTTCTTTTGAAATTATCCTGTGGTTCTCAATCCCTTCTCTCACTGATGTGATATATCAGGTTGAGAGATGTGCGATTATTGAACAACCTTTTTAGCCCAGGTTAAATCTTTTTTGATGATGGTATATGACCTTTTTTTTAATGTATTGTTGGATTTGGTTTGCTATTATTGTTGAGGATTTTTGCATCTATGTTCATCAGGGATATTGGCCAGTCGTTCTTTTTTTTAGTGATGTCTTTATTTGGTATTGATATGCGGGTAATGTTGGCTTTGAGAATGAATTTGGAAATTTTTCTTTCTTTTCTATTTTTTGGAATGGTTTGAATAGAATTAGTATTAACTGTTCTTTAAATGTTTTAAATATTTGGTAGAATTCACTTGTGAAGCCCTCTGGTCCTGGACTTTTGGTTATTGGGATTTTTTTTTTTTTTGATTACTGATTCAATTGCTTTGCTGATTATTGGTCTGTTCAAATTTTCTATTCCTTCCTGTTTTCATTTTGATGGTTTATATGTTTCTGGGAGATTGTCCATTTCTTCTAGATTGTCCAGTTCGTTGGTATTTACTTTTTCATAATATTCTTTATGATTGTTTGTATTTCTGTGATGTTGGTTGTTACTTCTCTTCACTCATTTGTGATTGTATTTATTTGAGTCTTTTTTTTTTTTGATAGGTTTGTCAATTTTATTGATTTTTTTTCCCCAAAGAAATGGCTCCTGGTTTCTTTGTTCTATTGTTATTTTAAATTTCTGTATCATTAATTTTTTCTCTAGTCCTTATTATTTCATTCCTTCTGCTGGTTTTAGGTTTTATTTGTTCTTTTTATAGTTCCCTTAGGTATAGGGCTAGGGTGTTTATTTGGGATTTTTCTTGCTTCTTGAGGTAGACCTGTATTGCTATAAACTTCCCTCTTAGAACCACCTTTGCTGTATACAGAGGTTTTGGACTGTTGTGTTTTCATTTTCATCTGTTTCCATGTAGTTTTTAATTTCCTCTTTGATTTCCTTGTTAATCCATTCACTGTTTAGTAGCATTTTTTAATGTTTGTTTTTGAGAGAGAGAGAGAGAGCGAGCAGGGGAAGGGCAGAGAGAGAGTGAGACTCACAGAATCCAAAGCTGAGCTGCAGCACAGAGCCCAGCGCACGGCTCGAATCCACGAACAGTGAGATCATGACCTGAGCCGAAGTCGATGCTTAACCAACTGAGCCACCCAGGCGCCCTAATAGCATGTTTTTAACCTCCATGTATCTGTGGTCTTTCCATATTCTTTCTTGTGATTGACATCTGTTTTCTTAGCACTGTGGACAGAAAATATGCCTGGTATGATTTCGATCTGGAGTTTGTTGAGATTGTTTTGTGGACTAATATGTGATCTTTTCTGGAGATTGATCCATGTGCACTTGAAAAGAATGTTTTCTGCTCTTTTTGGATGGAGTGTTCTGATTATATCTGCTAAATCCATCTGTTCTAGAGTGTCATTCAAAGCCATTGTTTCCTTGTTGATTTTCTGTTTGGATGATCTGTCCATTGATGTAAGTAGGGTGTTAAAATCCTGTATAATTATTGTATTATTATTCATTGGTTCCTTTATGTTTGTTATTAACTGTGTGTTCCTGTGGTGGATGCATATTTACAATTGTTCTAGCTTCATATTGGATTATCCTCTTTGTTATTACATAGTGTTTTTGTTTGTCTCTTGTTATAATCTTTGTGTTAAAGTCTATTTTGTCCAATATAACTATTTGCTATGCTGGCTTTCTTTGACATCCATTTGCCTGATAGATGTTTCTCCATTCCTTCACTTTCAATCTGCAGGGGTCTTTAGGGTTAAAGTGAGTCTCTTGTACTGAACATGTAGACAAGTCTTGGTTTTTCACCATTCTGTTACCCTGTGTTTTTTTATTGGAGCATTTAGTCTGTATATATTCAGAGTAATAATAAATAGATACGTAGTTATTGTCATTTTATTACTTGTTTTGTGGTTGTTTCTAAAGATTTTATCTGATTCTTGTCTTTCTTTTGCTTTTTGTTTATTTTGTTTACTGATATATTTGGATTTCTTTCTCTTTGTACTTTGATATATAGTTACCATTAGGTTTGTATATAACCTCTTCTGCATATAGTAGAGTGGATTAAGTTGATGGTTGTTTAAATTTGAGCCCATTCTTTACTCTTCTCCTCCCCATGTTTTAGGTATATGTTGTCATATTTTACATCCTTTTATCTTGTGAATTCCCTGAATGATTTTTTTTTATAGCAATGTTCATTTTTACCGCTGTGTTTTATACCTTTATACTGTCACTTTGGTCTCTCCTTTCCACTCAAAGAGTCTCCTTTAATATTTCTTGAAGGGTTGGTTTAGTGGTCGTGAACTCCTATGGTTTTTGTTTGTCTGGGAAACTATTTATGCTTCTATTCTGAATAATAGCCTTACTAGATAGAGTATTCTTCGCTGCAGATTTTTCCTGTTCAGCACTTCCAATGCCAATCCTTTCTTTCTTGGAAAGTTTCTTCTGAAAAACCCCCTAGCCTTAAATAGTTTCCCCTATATGTTAACTGTCTTTGTCTCATTGATTTTTTTTTCTTTGTCACTATATTTTGCTAATTTAATGTTTATTTTTGAGAGAGAGAGGGAGACAGAATCTGAAGCAGGCTCCAGGCTCTGAGCTGTTAGCACAGAGTCTGACGTGGGGCTCAAACTCACGAACTGTGAGATCATGACAAGAGCTGAAGTCGGATGCTTAAGCAGCTGACCCACCTAGGCGCCCCTGTATTTTGCTAGTTTAATTATGTCTTGGTGGGTAACTGTTTTTGTTGGTCTTGATGGGATTTTTCTCTGCCTCCTGAATCTGGATATTTGTTTCCTTCCACAGATTAGGGAAGTTTTCAGCTGTCATTTCTTCAAATAAATTATCTTCCCCTTTTTCTCTGTCTTCTCCAAGGACTCCTATAATACTATTGGTATTACTTGTGATTGAGTCACAGAGCTCTCTGTTCTTGTTTTGCATGATTTTTTTTCCTCTTTTGCTCAGGTTACTTTCCATTACTCTGTGGCCTAGGTCATTAATTTGTTTCTCTGCTTTTTCCAGCCTGGTGTTCATTTGTCAAGTGTGTTTCTCATTTTGTACATTGAGCCCTTTATCTCTGCTATGTTGCTCCTTATGGCTGTCTTAAGGGTCTCACTTATGTCTTCCACTCTTTTCTCAAATCCGGTGAGAATCCTTATGACCATTGCCTTAAATTCTCTACCAAGCATTGTACTTATATCTGTTTCACTTAGATCTCTGTTTCACTTTAGATCTCTCATCATGGCCTTATGTTATTCTTTCATTTGGGTTACATTTCTCTTCTCATTTTGTCTGCTTTTCTATGTCTGTTTTTGTGTATTAGGAAAGTCACCTATGTCTTCTGCTTTTGAAAGTAGTGACTTTATGAAGAGGTCCTGGAGCGTCTTGCAGTGTTCTCTACACTGTTTGATCCTGGCACTTCAGGAGAGCATCCTGTGTGTGTTGCTTATGTCCAGCTATTGTGTCTGAGTCACTTTTTCTTTTAGTTCTGTCATCTGCACTGACTCTCTGCCTGTTGTGGGCTGTGCTTGTGTCACTGTGGTGTTAGCAAAATTTGTGCAGGGCTACTAGTTTTATGCCAGATATGTACAAGCACTGTGGCAGCTGGGACCTATGTGCCTGGTCAGCTGGGGGCCTGAAGCTGGGTGCAGTGGCTGGGCCTGGTGAGTGACAGTAGCTGAGGGTGTGCAGCAGCGGGTGGGGTGCGTGGTGGCAGCCGCAAACCCAGCAGGTTGGTGAGGCATGCACAAGTTGTACAGAGTTTGCCCTGAGCCCAGGGCCAGCGGTAACAAGCCTAGTGGGGGCAAGTCCTCAGGAGAACACATTGGCATGGCCCACTGCTTTCAGGTTAGGTATAGTGTCTGTGCAGCCCTGCCTCCCACAGATGGCCCTGTATTTATGCTGGGGAAGCGGGGAGAAAAATGGCACCTGTCAGCTCCCTCATTTTCAGAGAAGTCCCCCAACACTCTCTGAAATCTCTCTGAACAGATAGGTCTTCCATTTCCCCATAATGTTGCATAGATTGCTGTCTTTATATTTTGCTTGTCTGTGCAGCCTGTGTCTGTGAAGGTGGGAACCCAGCTGTCACATGCCTTCCCGACTCCACTCCCCCAATGCTGTGTCAGCTGATTTCTAAAGCTCCAGGCTCCAAGTCCTGCTGGTTATACAGACTCACACAGTTCAGCTCCTCTGGTCTTCAAAGCCAAATGTTAAGAGGATTTGTCTTCCTATATGAGCTCCCTGGTGCAAGGGCCCATTTCCCTGCTCTGTCCCTGCATGCACCTCCCTCTCCCTTGAGGGCAGCCTCCCTTGCCCATCTCACCTTCCTAACCTTTCAGATGCAGCTTCTCTTCTGTTGTGGAGTTGCTGCTGCCAGCCTTTCAGTCACTCTCTGGTTTATTGACTTAGATGTAGATGATATCTAGTTGTAAACGTGGGACAGAGTGAGCTCAGGGTCCTCCTCCTCCACCATCTTCCCCAGTTCCTCTAAAGTATAATTATTGATAGGTATTTACTTACTGCCACAGTTGTTTTCTGACTGTTTTGTAATTCTGTTATGTTCCTTTCCTGTTCTCTTGTGACCTGATGATTTTCTTCAGTATTATGTTTGGATTTCTCTCTCTTTACTTTTTGCATATCAAAGGTTTTTAGTTTTTGGTTATCATGGAGTTTCTGAATAATACTAGCAGTCTGTTTTAAGTTGATGGTTGCTTAAATTCAAACACATTCTACAAGCGCTACATCTTTATAACCCTCCCCCCCATGTTATATAATTTTTAGGTCATATTTCATAATATTTTGTTTATCCTTTAACTCATTATTGTAGATATATTTGCTTTTACTACTGTTGTCTTTTAACCTTTATACTAGCTTTATAAGTAGTTGATGTACTACTTTTAATATATGCTTGCTGATACCAGTGAGATTTTTTTCCTTTCATACTTTTCATGCTTCTCATTGTGGCTTTCCTTTTCCACTTAAGGATGTCTCTTTAACACTTCTTTTATAAGGCCAGTGTAGTGGTGACGAAGTCCTGTAGCTTTTGCTTGTCTGGAAAATTCTTTATCACTACTTAAATTCTGAAGAATAGTTTTGCTGAACAGAGTATTCTTGTTAGGCAGTTTGTTTTTTTCAGCACTTAGAATATTTTGTGCCATTCCATTCCGGCCTGCAAAAGTTTCTGCTGAGAAAGTCTCATAGTCTTTTGTGAGGTTCCCTTGTAGGTTAAAAAGTTATTTTTCTCTTGCCTTTTTTTTTTTTTAAACAACCTCAATCTTTTTTTCAAGTTTATTTATTTTAAGAGAGAGAACCAGCAAGGGAGGGGCAGAGAAAGAGGGGGACAGAAGATCTGGGCTCCAATCCATGAACTGTTTTGCCCAAATCGCGAGTCCCAGACACCTCCAAGGAGCCGGCACCGATGCAAGTACAAAAGGGTCTTTATTACAAGCTCAAGCAGGGGCTCACCAGACTACCGGTGTCATGGCAGCAAGGTGAAGTGAAGAACAATAGCGAACAGGGTTTTTAAGGAGTAAGGGATGGGGGTGTTACAGTACATGTAGCATCATCACATAAGCACCAATTACAATTACAGCTTTGACCATTCAGTATCTGTGAGGTGTTCATTACTTTTGGTGGGACCCAGTCATGACTTTTGAGAATCCTTTGAAAATGACCAATTATGAGGTGAGTTCAAAGGGCCCACGTGGGGTTCAGGCAAGCAGTGAGAAATTGGCTAGTTTGTATCTGCAGTTCCCAGCCTTGACTCAGACCATAGGAATGTTTCTTTTTACTTTTTGATTAGCTGAACTGAGGGCGGTCTGAGGATGGCTTTAGCCTTGAACAATGGATGAGGCTTCTTCTGGGACTGGGACTGGGGCTATGTGCAGCCCGAGGTTGCTCTTAATGGAGGACTTAATTTTTGGCTCTTCAGAACCATGATAAGATCATGATCTCTGCCAAAGTCAGAAGCTTAACCAACTGAGCCACCTGGGTGCCGCTTCTTTTGCTGCCTTTAAGATTCTCCTTTTCCTTAAACAATTATGTGTCTTGGGGTGGGGCTCTGGTTCAACTTGTTTGGAACTCTGCACTTCCTGGATTTGTGATGTCTCTTTCCTTCTCCAGGTTGGGAAAGTTTTCAGCCATTATTTCTTCTTCAAGTTTTTTTCCCCTTTCTCTCTCCTCCTCCCGGGACCCTTTGGTGCTAATATTTGTCTACTCCGTGTTCTTTCATAAGTCCTTAAAGGTATCTTCACTCTTTTAAAAGTTTCTTTTTTCTTTCTTTCTTTTTGCTGCTCTGATTAAATGAGTTCCACTACTCTGTCTTTGAGGTCACTGAACCTTCTTCCACTTCACTTTGTCTGCTGTGGAACCCCACTAGTGTATTTTTCGGTTCAGTCCTCAGCTCTGTGACTTTGATGTGTTACTTTTTTATATTGTACATCTCTTTGTTGAAATTTTTACTTTGTTCATGCCCTCTTTTGAGCTCAAAGTGAGTATAGTTATGAGTGTTATTTTGAACTCTTAAGTAAATCACTTATCTCCATTTCATTATGGTCTTTCTGAGGTTTTATGTTCTTCTGTTCAGATTGTATTATTACTCTGTTTCTTCCTTTTTTCCTTCCTTGGTTTCTGTGTATCAGGTAAAACACCCACCTCTTCCAGTCTTAAAGGCAGGGTCTAACGTGGGAGATGAACTTTGTTGTTCTACTGTGCCCTTGTTCTTTGTTGTCTCCCAAACCTTTGTGATTGTATAGGGAGCCTTCTTTGTCCTTAATGACTCCCAGTGGTGGAGGGTTTGCCCAGCCTTCAGTGTTCCAAAGAGAACCTCTGTCAGCACCTACAGGAGGCTGAGTGGAAGCTGGACCCTCAGGCGGCAGCGTTTAAAGTATATAAATACAGTTGATCCTTGAACAATGAGGGGGTTAAGAGTACCCACACCTCTGCAAAGTGGAAAATCTACATACAACTTGACTCCCCAAAACTTCTGTTGATAAGAGGCTTTACTGAAAACACAATTAACATATATTTTGTATGTTTTATGTATTATACTGTTATGTCCAGATCACGATCTCCCCAAAATCCCAAGACCACCAAGGAGTCCGAGTCACGTATGCAAAAGCAAAGGGCTTTATTACGGGCTTAAGCTCGGACTCCCAGACTTCACCAGCGTATGGATCTGTGCTGAGAGCCTCGAACAAGGGCAGAGTAGGGTTTTTATGGGGTTTGAGACAGGGGAGTTACAGAAGTTGTGACATGGGAACAGTGATCCAGTCATAATGATTCAACATCATTGACAGTAGGTTTGACCATACACATTGTCTAGAGTATTCGTTACTTTTGGCGAGATCCAATTACAACATTTAGAGTACCTTTAAATTCAACCAATCACAGAGCGAGCCTAGGGTCTTGTTCGGTGACTAACAGGTTAACTTTAACATTAGGTAACAGAGTCCTATCTATCTATCTAGATAGTTTCTATCTCCAGGCCTCTCCCTTAGTAATGGGGAGAGTGGCCGCTGGACTTTCCTGATTGGGTGTTGCAAGGGTGGTTTCTTCTGGCTTGGGCAATGTGTAACTGCCTGATAGTTTACGGACAGCTGAAACTCAGGCCTTCTAGTTCAGAGGGGAAACTTAAAGCCTGTCATGGAGTCAGTTTGGTTTGGACGTTTAGACTTGTGGCCTTACAATACACAGTATTCCTACAATAAAGCTAGAGAAAAAAAATCTTATTCAAGAAATTAGAAAATACATTTACAGTACTTATTGTATTTATTGGGGACAAAATCCACATAAGTGGACCTGCACGTTTGAAACCTGTACTGTTTAAGGGTCAACTGTACACATCTTTCAGGGAAAGATTATAAACGGGCTGTTTTTCTCTGTTCCCTCTACACTGCGCCCTGGGTGGATAGCCAGTCATAAACTGTTTGCTTACCATCCTTGAACCCGTAAACACAATCCCTGCTGGCCACCAGAGCCAGGCTATTGAGTGCTGTGTCCTTTGGGGCAACAACCAAAAAAGCTGGTGTGCCATACATATACATAGGTGCTGTCACAGAGACACCGGTGACACGGAGCATGGCAGAGGGGGAGTGTGACATGGTGCCCACTGGCCTCCCAAGTCTGTGCAGAGGAGAGACCCTTAGGCCACAGTTTTTAAAGATCTACAAATCAGCGACTTTCATGGAAAGACTGGGCTTTTCTGTCTGCTGCCTCTGTACAGTGCGGCGGTGGGATAGCCGATTCAGAACAGTTTGTCACCGTTCTGTGGGACCTGGAAACGTAAGCCACTTGGCCACCAGAGCCAAGTAATCAAGGAGTGTGCAAAAGCCAGTGCATCATTTGGGTGCATAAGCTCTTTTCGGGGAGATACTTGCTGAGCTGGGGCAAGGCAGAGAGCATGAAGATGGTGCTACCCAGCCTCCCCATTCTCTGCAGAGTATTTTTGTCACCCCTAGATGTGTGCTAAATTAGGTAACTGCCACTCAGGCTGATGCTGCTGGATAAGCAAATAAGCGTCTTCCACCGAAAGTCTGGGCACTTCTTGGTTGGCTGCCTCTGCGCTAGGCCCTGGAAATGTAAACCCTCATGCATGCATCCTTGGAGAACCATTTCTCAGTTGCTGTAGCCTTGCGGATTTGTGGAGTAAGCCCTTTGGCTATCACAGCTAGATATTTGGAGAGTTTCTCTCTCACATGCAGAGCATAAAAGTCGGTGTGCCAGATACAGAGTTCAAACCAGTCACCCTTTGAGGGAAGATGGGGTTTGTAAGTTCTCTCCTGATTGTGTGTTGCTGCACCAGTGCTGGGGTTTATGTGAATTATGTCTCAGCCTCCTGTGCATTTTGATGTGGGTTTTTTCTCATTCACCCAGTGCGTAGGAGTTGCTAAGTCAATTTCTGATTTTCTTTCAGAGGAAATTGTTCAATAAGTACCTGTGGATTTGATGTGTCTGTGGGAGGTGAGTTCAGGGGCCTCCGGTGTTGCCATCTTGAACTCAGTAATCGAGTTTATAGATAATTATCAGAATCTTCCTATTTGGGGGATCTGAAACATGGTAAATCGTATCCCCATTTGCTTTGGGGCATAGCTTTGTGTCCTTTCTCTGCCCTGACTTAACACTCAGCTGCTTTGTGATTCTAGAAAAATAACTGCATGCTACCTGAGGATGTGAAGAATTTTTACCTGATGACTAACGGCTTCCACATGACATGGAGTGTGAAGCTGGATGGTGAGACAACCTTCTTGCTATAGGGTAACATTTCCCCGGCTGCAAGATTGGGTATCTGGGTAGTTTTCAGGAGTTCTCCTAAAGCATGATGTCCAGAATCTAGAATTCTCTCCCAAAGCTGATACATACCACCATTGTTTTACCCACCACCCACTCTGCCAGAGTCTAACTGGTACTTAACTGGAAACTCCGTCTAGAGGCTTCCTTTTGGAACAAGCTGGTGGAAAACATTAATCGCTACACAAAATTCTTGTACCACTTCAAACTGAAGAACTCTGATGACTCCACCTCAGAGCAGTCTCCTCCAGAATGAGGGAAGGGACAGCTGCTAATGGTCATAAGAGGGGCAACCCCCTGGGGCACCCGGATGGCTGCTAAGTGTCCAACTCTTAATCTCAGCTCAGATCATGATCTCAGCGCATTGCTTAAGAGTCTCTCCATCCTTCTGCCCTGTCAAAAAAAAAAAAAAAAAAAAAAATGAAAAAACAATGAAATAAGAGGGACAGCTTCCTTCATTCCCAGCTTGGCAATGACCTCAGAGCTGTGATCCTCACACCAGATCTTTAACTTCGCTCCACAACTCCCCAGCATAAGTTACCAGCCACCTCACTTCTGTAGCTGTCATCCTTAGTATTAACTGTGTCTGGGACAGACATTCATGTTGCAGAAGTGGGAACTCATAACTTGGTAGAAGTCAGATATTACAGGTACTATGTACACATGAAATGCGGTGATGCACATTTAAGTGAAGACTCCTATATTCCATAAGCCAGGAAACCCTGTTCTAGCCATTCCTGCCACAGACCTCCCTGGCCAGAAGAGGCCTTTATTGTCTCTGACCTGTAGCCACCTCCCCATATCTACTTTGGTCCTCAGGAAGCACCCTGTACCTCCCCATACAGTCACTAAGAATGCAGTAATTTGTATTGCACAGCAGATCTGCAGACCCGACTTCTTTAATTTCCTCTGCCTCCTGAGTTCTTTTTGGTGATTCTCAAAGCCTTCCTCCATCCCCCACCAACCCCGCCACACAAACACACACATACCTGACCAGAGACATTTGTTGTAGCTCATTACTGAGCAGTTAACATGAGCTTTTAGCTTGGAATATTTCCTCCATTGGCCTGAAATCATTCTTGTCACCAGCATCAGAGCCCTTCTTTGTAGCATGGCCATGGCCTTTGCAGTCTGGAGTAAGAGAGAGACTATACCGACAGTCAGATTTTCCCTTGCCCCCATCATGAAGACAGACTAACCTCTTCACAAGCGCCCCCAGAGAAGAAACATTTCACGAGGTTTTCATGAATAAGTCCTAGTTCATTATTCTAATATCTAATCTTCCCAATCCTAGTCATTTTATGCAATCCCCAGTTCAGTCCCCATTTCTGTCCTTTCCTGAAGAGCTAAAGTCAAAAACAGAGAAGACAACAGAGGCAGCTTCTCATATTTACCTCTTGGTCTGTTCTGCTTGGACTTTGCATAGTCTGTATACCAGTTTTTTTACTGCCTTCAGTTTCTTCAGCGGTCAGATTTCTAAGTCTTGGTGTGCCATCCAGTGTCCATCATCCTATATGACAAGAATTCTAGATAATAGAGAAGGAAGACATATGGTTGCCTGTTTCTTATTGATAGCCTAATCACAGAAGACTAGAATCGGGCAAGAAGGCCACCAAGTTCTCTGCAAGGACTAAGGAAAAATGACAAATAGAGGGAGAGCTATCTTCCACTGTGGAAAGCTTAGATGAGGAGAAGAATGGGTCAGTTATATGATCAAGTTGTTGCTTCTTTGGGGAGTATAACCCTTCATGCAAAGGGAAGGAGAGAGCAGAAACATTTTTAGGTCCTTTGCTCTTCAAACAGGGTCCCTAGCCCAGATTTCCGAGTTTTTCTGAGCTTCCCCTTTTTAAATTCCTTTAATACTCTGCCCTAATGTATGGAGTGGAGGTCTCTTCACCCATGACTCATTGCTTTTTTTTTTTTTTTTTTTACATGAAAGGTTGTTGCTCTGGGGCACACAGTCAGTCCACTGATCTTCTTTCTTCCTTTCTGTCAGATTCCTCAGCCCTGGGATCAAACAACAGTTGGGCTTAAGTTACTCAAGCAGAAGTCCTTATGATGATCGTGGTAACAAGGCTTTTTTCTCTTTGCTAATGTTTCCCTAGAGCACACCATTCCCTTGGGCAGCATGGCTATTAACAGCATCTCAAAACTGACTCAGCTCAACCAGTCTTCTGTGTATTCACTCCCTAACGCCCCAACTCTGGCAGACCTGGAGGATGATGCACTTGAAGGTACTTGAAGGAACCTCTGCTCTGAGTTAGAAAGTAACCTGTTTGTTTCCTTCTATGATGTTGAAAACCGTGGGAAGATGCTGTGGCATTATAGTACCTAAGCCAAAGCCAAAACCTGTCCCCTGTGTGGCTTCTTACGATGTGGGAGGAAGGTCAGAAAACAGCCTGTATCAGCAAAAGCAGTTTTCATGAAGAAAAGCCACGGTTGAGATTTTTGTTTTGTTTCCAGCACCCACTTCAGTGACTGGCACAGAGTTGGCACTTAACGTATGCTTAGTAAATGAATGAATGTTGAAGATAAACTTCGCTCAACATTTCAGTGTCAGGAGTTTTCAGGGAACATGGAATCTAAATGCACCTCCCTTCCTCCCCAGGCTCTTTGCCGTTTCTGATTCACATGGCTGCTAAAAGCTAGGGGCATCTGGACCTAAGTGAGAGCTTTGTCAGAATTGGTTTGGCTGCATATATCAGAGACCCCTTACAAAGTCTAAACTAAATAGGAGTTTCTTTTTTTTTTTCATAACAAGAAATCTGGAACTGGGCTGGTGCAGCTGTTTGAGAAAGTCAATGATAAAGTCTCCCTATGGCTTCCTCCTGCACCAGCCTTTGGATATGGCTTTCATCCTCGTCACTGGGAAATGCGGGCCCTACTTCCAAGCTTCCCGTCTGTGTTTCAGGCAGGAAAAAGCAGAGTAAAAAGCAAAACAACAACAAAAACTGTCTTTTGGCAGAATCTCTCCCATTTTATCAGGAAAACCATAGTTTTCTCTGAAGCTCCTTCCAAAGCCATTGGCCAGAACAGAGTCAAAAGGTTACCCATAGCTGCAGGGGAATCTGAGGAAGTGAGGATGTGTAGCTGTTCAGTATTGTCTCCTCAAACAGAATTGAGGTTTAAGAAAGAAAGGGAGAATGAATATTGACTGAGTAACTAGTGTCTCCAATGCCAAGGCCTTGGGGTGCATTTAAGTTCTAGCAAGAGAACCTATCCAAGGCTTTCTCCATCAACTGCACGAGCAGCTGGACACTAGCATAAGCATCCCTAGGAGATCCCGTGGGTGCAGTTGCAGACCAGCACAATAAAGCAAGTGCATTTCCCAGCGTATGTAAAAGTTATGTTTGCATTATACTGTAGTCTACTATGTGTGATATCTAAAAAACACTATGTATACACCCTAATTTAAAATTACCGTACTTTATTGCTATGGCGCCTGTGTGGCTCAGTTGGTTGAGTGTTTAACTCTTGATTTTGACTCAAGTCATGATTCCAGGGTCATGGGATTGAATCCGTGTTGGTTCTGCGCTGAGCGTGGAACCTGCTTAAAAGTTCTCTCTCTCCCTCTGCCCCTCTCCCCCACTCAAGCTCTCATTCTCTCTCTAAAATAAAAAATAAATTATTGCTAAAAAATGCTAACTGCCATCACCTTTCAGCAAGTTATAGTCTTTTTGATGGTGAAGGGTCTTGCCATGATGATGATGGCTGCTGACAGATCAGGGTGATTGCTGAAGGCTGGTTAAAATAAAACAATTAAGTTTGCTGTATTGATTATGTATGATTTCTCTGTAACGTGCTGTGCTATTTGATCAGCATTTTACCCACAGTAACACGCTTTTCACAACTGGTGTCAGTCTTCTTAGACTCTGTCCCTGCTTTATCAACTAAGTTTATGTAATATTCTAAATCCTTTGTTATTATTTCAACATTCTTCACCAGGTGTAGATTCAATCTCAAGATACCATTTTCTTTGCTCATACCTAAGAAGCAACTCCTCATTCATTCAGGTTCTATCAGTAGATTGCCAGCAATTGAGTCCCATCTTTAGTCTCTTGCTGTTTCCACCATATCTGCAGTTACTTCCTACACTCAAGTCATGAGCCCCTCAGTCATTCATAAGTGTTAGTTGGAATCAGCTTCTTTCAAACTCCTGGTAATTTCCCATGAACAATGACTGTTCTTAATGACATCTAGAATGGTGAATCCTTCCCAGAAAGTTTTCAGTTTACTTTCCCTAAATCCATCAGAAGAATCTGTTCATAGCACTTACTGCCTAATGAAATGTGTTTCTTAAATAAATATTAAAACTTGAAAGTTGAAATGACTCCTTGATCCGTGGATTGCAGTATGGATGTTATGTTAGCAAGCATGAGAACATGAGTGTCAGTGTACATCTCCGTCAGATGGACCAAGTGCACTGTCAATAAACAGTAATCTTTTTTCTGAATGCTTGGTCTCAACAATGGGGTTCAAATATTCTATAAGCCATGTTGTTAGCAGATGTGCTGTCATCCAACCTTTGTTGTTATTGTTCTGTTTCTAGAGCATAAACAGAGTTGACTTAACATAATTCTTAAAAGCCCTCAGGTTTTCAGATTGGTCAGTGAGCATTGTCTTCAACAAAGTCACCAGCTACAAAGCCACCTTTCAAAAAGAGTAAGCCTATCTTTTGAGATTTTGAAGGTCCTAGGTGGTGTCTTCTTCCAATAGATGGATGTTTTATCTACATAGAAAACCTGCTATTTAGCCACCACCTTCATTAATTATCTTAGCTAGATCGTTTGGATAACCTTGCTATTTTGCCTTGCACTTTTATGTTCTTGAGAAAGCTTTTTTCCTTAAATTTCACAAACTGACCTCTGCTAGCTTCAGACTTGTCTTTTGTAGCTTCCTCACCTCTGTCAGCCATAGAATTAAAGAGAGTTAGGGCCTTGATCTGGATTAGACTTTGGCTTAAGAGAACATTGTTGCTGGTTTGATCTTCTATTTAGATCACTAAAACTTTCTCCATATCAGCAATAAGGCTGTTTTACTTCCTTATCGTTCATTTGTTCACCTGAGTAGCTCTTTTAATTTCTTTTGCATTTATGACTTGACTCTTTTTTGGCACAAGAAGCCTAGCATTCAGCCTGTCTTGGCTTTCAACACACCTTCCTCACAAAGCTTAATCATTTCTAGCATTTGATTTAAAGTGAGAGTCATGTGACTCTTCCTTTGACTTGAACCTTCAAAGGCCATTCACGGTAGAGTTATTGAATGGTCTAATTTCATTATTGTTGTGTCTCATGGAATACAGAAGCCTAAGGAAGAGAGATGGGGGAATAGCCAGTCAGTGGTACAGTCAGAACACATATGTTAATCAAGTTTGCTGCCTTCTGTAGGTGTGTTTCCTAACAGTTACAATAACAACATCAAAGGTCTTTCAAGAAAATAGGCACAGATCTCACCAGCACTGCATCTCCCCATCGCTGCATTCTGCAGGGCCTCTGTCTCTGCGGCAGCTGCAGCAAGGCCCTGCTGAAGGCTGAGGGGTGCCTTGTTAAGGTCGAGTGCCCCATCCATGTGTACTTTGCAGATCCCGTTGGGCTGGTCTGTCCGGGACACAGTGGCAGCAGGTCTCATTTCACAAGCAGACTGGCACATACATTGTTGGTTTTTTTTTTTTTTTTTTTAATGTTTTATTTATTTCTAGGGGAGAGAGAGAGCGTGAGCAGGGGAGGGTCAGAGAGAGAGGGAGTCACAGACTGAAACAGGCTCCAGGCTCTGACCTGGCAGTCAGCACAGAGCCCGACGCGGGGCTCGAACCCACGAACCGTGAGATCATGACCCAAGCGAAAGTCGGATGCTTAACCGACTAAGCCACCCAGGCGCCCCGCACGTACCTTGTTAAAACGTACCTCTATCCTGGCTGGAGACCAAACACTACCCACAATAGGCCAAGAGAACTGCTGCAGATGACTGCACTGAAGGAAAAAGTAGCTAGGACACAACAGGACATGCACAACACATATAAGAAATACCTGAAGCACCAGGTCCTGGTGAAGAGGGGACACTGTACTATAAGGCACTACAGAAACACTTCTAAGTAATGTCATTACTTTCAAGTGTAAGAGACATAGCTGACTTTCCAAACACACAGAAACAGATACAGAGTTAGACAAAATGAGACCGAGGAATATGTCCCCAGTGAAAGAATAGGACAAAACCACAGCAAGAGACCGAAATGAAACAGAGATATAAGTAGTATGCCAGATAGAGAATTTAAAGTAATGGTCATAAAGATACTCACTAGACTTGTGAAAAGTGTGAAGAACATCCGTGAGACCCTTAACACAATGATAAAAAAGAATCAGAGATGAAGAACACAATGAAATTAAAAATGCATTTAATGAAATGAATAGTAGGCTAGAGGAAGCAGAGGAATTAATTAATGACCTGGAAGACAGAGTAATGGAAAGCCATCAGGCTAAATAAATGAGAGAATAAAGAATGGAGCCCAAAGTGGGGCTCAATCTCATGACCATGAGATCATGACCTGACCAAAATCAGGAGTCAGACGCTTCTCCAACTGAGCCACCTAGGCCTCCTGATAAAGAAAGTATTTTAAAAGCAGCAAGAGAAAAGACAACAGTTACATACAAGAGAAACCCCACAAGGCTATAAGCAAATTATTCAGCAGAAACTTTGCAGGCCAGAGGGAGTGGCACGGTATATTCCAAGTGCTGAAAGGATAAAATATGCAGCCAAGAATACTCTCACCAGCAAGACAACCATTCAGAATAGGAGAAGAGAAAAAGTGTTACTCAAGTAAAAACTAAAGGATTTCATGACCATTAAACCAGCCCTAGAAGAAATATTAAAGGGGATTCTTTGGGAAGGAAAGAATAAGTAAAAAATATGAAAAGTAAAAACACAATAGCAATAAAAATATCTCCATAAAAATCAGAGGATTCACAGAATAAAACGATATAAAATATGACACCATATACCTAGAAGGTGTAGGGAGGAAGGAGTGAAGAATGAGTTCAGACTTTAAAAGTCACTGATGGGGGCGCCTGGTGGCTCAGTCAGTTGAACGTCCAACTTCGGCTCAGATTGTGATCTCGTGCTTCGTGAGTTCGAGCCCCACATTGGGCTCTGTGCTCACAGCTCAGAGCCTAGAGCCTGCTTCAGATTCTGTGTCTCCCTCTCTCTCTGCCCCTTTGCTACTCATACTCTATCTCTCTCTGACTCTCAAAAATAAATAAAAGCATTTTTAAAAAGTTGAAAAGTCACTGATCAAAGATCATAATATGCAAAAGGTTGAAATATCACACAAATTATCAAAATGTAACACAACACAAAGTGAACAAATGCTGTTTGAAAAATGCCACCAATAGACTTGTTCAACAGGGTTGACACAAATGGTCAATGTGTTAAAAAAAAAAAAAAAAAAAAGGCAGTATCTCTGAAGCACAGCCAATCAAAATACAACAAACAATTTATGCCTGTACTAGAGGGATCCAGGTGCAAAAACGGGAAAGTGATGGGCCCCAGACAGAGCCTGCCACTCAGGGATGTGTGCAGTCCTCCAGGAGGGGAAAAGGCACATCTGCTCCGTATGTGTGGTAGGGTTCTTGAACCCCTGAAGGCAAAGAAGTTGTTAAGTAAGTAGACTGAGTCTTCCCTGCCTTTGAAGTTGGAAGAATAGAGGTGAACTAGTTACCAGAGATGATCCCAAGAGCCCTCAGCAAAGGACACCGCTAGGGAGAAAGGCCACATTGTCCTACTTAATCATAGAGATAAAAACCAGTTGGTCCTGGGGCACCTTCTGAGTTCATGCTTTTTAGGAAAGTCCTGCAGTTAGAGCCAAGTCTTATTTAAAATTAAAAAAAAAAATTAATGTTTATACTTTTAAGAGAGAGAGGGAGATGGAGAGCATGTTTGGGGGTGGGGCAGAGAGAGGGAGACAGAGGATCCCACATGGGCTTCATGTTGACAGCAGAGAGCCCAGTGTGGGACTTGAACTCATGAGCCATGAGATCATAACCTGGGCCAAAGTCAGATGCTTAACCGACTGAGCCACCCAGGCTCCCCTAGACCTAACTCTAATTGGAGGGGCGCCTGGGTTGGCTCAGCAGTCAGTTAAGCAACCAACTCATGATATTGGCTCAGGCCATGATCTCATGACCATGAGGTTAAGCCCCACATCAGGCTCTGTGCTGAACTGTGGAGCCTGCTTAAGATTTTTTTCCCTCCCTCTTCTCCCCTGCTTGTGCGCACTGCTCTGTGCACTCTCTCAAAAAAAAAAAAAAAAAGAGAAAAAGCCTATAATGAGATAAGATTAAAAAACAAAAAACCTAATTGGAAAAATTCTGACTCTTCTCAGGGTATTTAGTATTCAAAAAGAGACCAATCAGAAAGATAGATCAGGAAACACAACCAGACAGATAAAACTGCTAGAGGATACAGATGAAAACCTAAGTAAAAACAAGAATCAGAATAAAGACATTTAGATAGCACAAGCACAAAGGATTACCACAGAAAAAAAGTAAAAATTCTCAATTGATGAATTAAAGAATATAAATATTGAGATTTGAGTTTGCATGATAAACCAAGTGCAAGATGTGTTTAAAAGGGGGGAAATATGACAGAAAAGGTGGAAGGGTAAGAGAAATAAAAAATAGGTCCAGAAGACCATCCATTGGCATTACAGGTGCTCAAGAAAGAGAAAAAGACTAGATAGAAGGCCAATAAACACTGATAAAAGAAAATTTCTCTGCAGATTGAAAGGGCTCCCTGAGAGCCAAATTGAATTAATGAGAAAAGAGACACCTAGGTGTTGCATAATACGGGAAAGAATTATAGGCTCTAGGCAACAATAAATTACTTATGAAGAAATAATGATCAGACTGACATCAGACTTCTTACTTGCAGCAGGGGAAAGTAGAAATAGAAAGCATGTATGGGTTACAGAGAGACAAGGAGTAAAAATCAAAAGTCCTGCATATACACACTAAACATATAAGGATGTATGAAACTTCAAAAACATCAATGCTCTAACCAAAAGACAAATGCAACTGAATGGTGATCCCAAGATGTGGACATAAAGAGGGAAGGAAACGAGGCATTAGCAAACCTCCTGCGAAAGAGATATGTGTGCATTTCATCTTAACATCTAAGAATGTGTTGTATGGCTCTTATATAAGAACTCTTGGAAAAGGGGACAGACATGGTGCAAGGAGTATTGTAAAACCTACTATAGTTGATGTTTGAACAATGTGGGGGCTTAGGGGCAGTGACCCTCCATATAGTCAAAAATCCGCTTAGAACTTTTGACTCCCCCAAAATTTAATTACTAATAGCCTACTGTTGACTGGAAGCCTTACCATTAACAATCAGTAAACACGTGTTTTGTATGTTATGTGTAAATACACTGTATTTCTATAATAAATTAAGCTAGAGCAGAGTAAATGTTAAGGAAATCATAAGGAAGAGAAAATACATTTATAGTACTATTAAAAATCCACGTATAAGTGGACACATGAAGTTCAGTTCATTTTCAAGGGTCAACTGTATACTGTCTCAGCTAAACCTAAAAGAAAGGAAAGAGGGACGATATAAGAGTGTCACAGGTTAAATTATGCTCCTCCAAATTCATACTGGATTCCTAGCCCCCAGTTCAGAATGTGGCATTATTTGGAAATAGGGTTATTGCAGATCTAAGTAGTTAAGATGAGGTTATATGGGAATAGGGTGGACCCCGATCCCAATTACTGGTGTCCTTGAAAACATTTGGAGACCTAAGAAGAATGCCATTTGAAGATGAAGGCAGATTTGGGGTGTTACTTCCACATATTAAGGAAAGCTAAATTTGCCAGTAAACTACCATCAGCTAGGAAAGAAGCATGGAACAGATTCTTCCCCCATAGCCATTAAAAGGAACCAACTCTGCCAACACCTTAATCTTGAACATGTAGCCTCCAGAATTGTGAGACTACAAATATCTGTTGTTCAAGCCACTCACTTTTGGTACTTGGTTATAGCAGCCCAGCAATTAATACAGAGAATGTTGCTGGGGTCCTTACTAGTAGAAAATCTGGGACAAAGGAGGAAAAGAAGGAGAAAGTAGGTCTCCTCCTACTATAGGGAAGAAATAGTATACCTTGCTGGGGAAAATAAGAGTGTCTTAATGTTTGAATTTTCTATTTCTTTTAATGTTTTTTTATTTATTTCTAGGAGAGAGAGAGACAGCGTGAGCAGGGGAGGGTCAGAGAGAGAGGGAGTCACAGACTCTGAAACAGGCTCCAGGCTCTGAGCTGGCAGTCAGCACAGAGCCCGATGCGGGGCTCAAACCCACGAACCGTGAGATCATGACCCAAGCGAAAGTCGGACGCTTAACCGACTAAGCCACCCAGGCGCCCCTGAATTTTCTATTTTTGTATAATAGAGTATTATCTAACAGTTTCATGAGTCAAGAATTCAGCTACACATAAGTAGAGTTCTCTACTTCGGGTCTTACCAGGCTAAAATCAAGGTGTCGGCTGGTGCTGTGATCTCATTTGAGGCACAGAGGCTTCTTCCAAGCTCACTAGTGGTTGGCCTTACTCAGTTTATTGTAGTTGTTGGACTCAGGTCTCTGTTTGTAGCTGGCTGTTAGCCAGGGATCACTCTCACCTCTGTTGGGCTGCCCTCAGATTATAGCCACATGACCTTCTCAAAATGGCAGTTTACTTCTCAGCTAGCAGGAAAAGGTCTCTCCACTCTGCTACAGCAGTCTCCTCTAATGTAACCTAATCAAGGGAAAGGCTACAACATCATAGTCACAGGTCCTGACTATACTCAAGGGCAGGAAGTCATGAAAGATCCGTTTATTAAGGAGCAGGAATCTTGGAATTCTGTATACCACACTTGGTTAGGGGAGATAATGGTCTGTTGTTTTCAAATAAGGGTGGAGTCCTATGAATCTAATCATGCAAACAAATGAAAAAAAGGAAGGTAACTATTATAGAAATAAAAACGTACATTAATATTTCTAACCTAATATTGAATCACGTGAGTAAAAATAAGGGAAAAGAAGAAACAAATTAGGAAATAAAACATTAAGAGAAATGAAAGACAGATCAATCACTATATTAAATATACTGGGATTAAATTTCCTTTTTTTAAAATGTTCATTTATTTGCGAGAGAAAGAGACGGCACAAGCAGGGGTGAGGAGGGGAGCAGAGAGAGAGAGGGAGACACAGAATCTGAAGCAGGCTCCGGGCTCTGAGCTGTTAGCACAGAGCCCAACACAGGGCTTGAACTCACGAACTGTGAGATCATGACCTGAGCCAAAGTCAGATACTTAACCAACTGAGTCAGCCAGGCACCCCTAAATTTCCCTTTTGAAAACCAAACACTGTTGATATAAAAAGCAAAGCTCATCTCTGTTATTTTTAGGACCCAAGCTAAACTGATGAAGAGACTTCCTCTTCTGGTAATGGCGGACAGGTAATTCACAGCAGCCTTCCTGCTAAAGACAGCTGAGAAGTCAGACCAAAATACAAAAACCATCTCCCTAAAACGTTTGTCAAAGAGCTAACAAGAGGATGAGGTAATTTCAGATCAACATCCAGAAGACAGAAATCCAGGGAAGAGATGCAGCATTTGGAGTTGCTTTTGCCTGGGGTGCATTGCCCTTTTCAAAACAGGCTGTGTGGATGCTGGAAAACTCTGAATTTGACCCATTTTGAAGCCAGGGGAATTAAACAGAGTCCAAGACTTAGAAAAGTTGGCAACCATAAAAACTACCCTGCTTTTTGGGTTGGCACCATGAAGAGCAGTACCTCAGGAAACTGAGTGAATGGAAAGGAACCATTTTTCACATGGACTGAAGCTCAGGTGTAAGTCATCTGTGTGTCCCAGAACATGTTAAATCCCAAAACTAGACTCAATTGATTCCAGATTACTGATCTCCTCAGGGGCCTAGCAGAAACAAACAAATTCACTCTAGAGAAATGTTTTAAATGGATTGTCTTAATGGTTGAATAACTGTAAATATACTAAAAACCATTGAATTGTATACTTTAAATGAGTAAGTGGTATGGTACATGAATTATATCTTAGTAAAGCTTGTATATAAAAAGAAAATTCCACCCTAGAGGAAGATAACATTATCTTAGACCTCAAACTGTTTTTGTAAATAATTTGTCAAAAACTAATTCCTTCTAAAAAATAACCAGGCACTTGAAGAAACATAATGCCAAGAACAACAACCAGCACAAACAACAGGTAACAAAAAAGAGATCCACTGGTCCTCCCGAGAGTGAAATAATTGGGCACAACAATATGCTAATGCACACATGGGGATAAAACCGAACTAAAATTTCTGTGAGGAACTGAAAATATGGACACTATGTATTTGGCAAAAAAGAAAGCAAGATTCAAATATTGACCTTCTGGTAATGGCAGAGTACCTTTTACCAGATCAAGACTACTCCGCGAAAGCTTTTTCTTTTTGTTTTTCTTTAATGTTTATTTTTGAGAGAGAGACAAAACACGAGAGAGGAGGAGACACACAATCAGAAGCAGGCTCCAGGCTCTGAGCTGTCAGCACAGAGCCCGGCATGGGGTTTGAACTCACAGACTGTGAGATCATGACCTGAGCCAAAGTCAGATGCTCAAACAACCGAGCCAGCCGGGCACCTGTCTTTTTTAAAAAAAAATGTGGGGGGGGTGTTATTTTTTGAGAGAGAGCACAAGCAGGAGTGGGCACGAAGAGAGGAGAACAGAGGATCCAAAGCAGGTTTCCGTGCAGACAGCAGTGAGCCTGGTGCAGGGCTCAAATTCATGAACCAGGAGATCATGACCTGAGCCAAAGTCAGACGCTCAACCACCCAGAAGAAGCTCCTCCTCTGGGAAGGCTTTAAAAACAATTACCTAAAAAGATTAGCAGAAACTGGAGTGGCATCTATAAATAGCAGAAGGGAGCCACACTGAGTGACTCCCCTATTTTTATTACTTTTCTCCTGAGGGCAGATCCCAGTCGTCATCAGTCAGGGCTGCTGAAACTTGGTGGGGCCCTACAGTCTGGACTTTGGATTTCACCCAAGATGGAGTAACAGACCTGATTCATCCTCTACCCTGAAGATGTGTAAATATGTAGAAATAGATTTCAAGACACCAACCATCAGGCAGTGGAGGACAATGAGCCTGAAAGATGGAAATAAAGAAGGAGAACCTTAGCTTATGACTTCAAGAGAGTTTTCCAGTCTATAGCATAGAGAGAGGAAGCCAGGCAGAACTTATACTCCATGAATTGATCAAGAAGAGTATGAAAGTATAACCTCCACAGGAGGGGAAAGCCATGTTTAATTTTTTTTTATAGGGGTGCCTGGGTGTCTCAGTTGGTTAAGCATCCGACTGGCTCAGGTCATGATCTCACAGTTTGTGGGCTTGAGCCCCACATCAGGCTCTGTGCTGACAGCCAGCTTAGAGCCTGGAGCCTGTTTCAGATTCTGTGTCTCCCTCTCTCTCTGACCCTCCCCTGCTCATGCTGTCTCTCTCTCTCTCTCAGAAATAAAAAAAACATTAAAATTGAAAAGAAAATTTAGTTAGAAATGTAAATGTATAAAATTATATGTATGGCTATAAGTAAAAAAAAAAATAGTATTTCTAATTGAGCCAGACAGCATTAATTATAAAGTAATTAATATTAAATATTATAAACATGCATTTTAGAGGAAAGGGGATTCTAATCAAAAGATCATAGTGGGGCACCTGGGTGGTTTAATCGGTTGAGCATCCAACTCTTGATTTCAGCTCAGGTCATAATCTCACGGTTCATGAGCTCAAGTCCCACATTGGGCTCTGAGCTGACTGCCCAGAGCCTGCTTGAGATTCTTTCTCTCCCCCTCTGCTACTCCCAGCTTGCTCGTTCTCTTTCAAAATAAATAAACTTTGTTTTTTTAATATATATTTTTATTATTTCTAGGAGAGAAAGAGAGAGAGAGAGACAGCGTGAGCAGGGGAGGGTCAGAGAGAGAGGAAGATACAGACTCTGAAACAGGCTCCAGGCTCCGAGCTGGCAGTCAGCACACAGCCCGACGCAGGGCCCAAACCCATGAACCGCGAGATCATGACCTAAGCGAAAGTTGGGCGCTTAACCGACTAAGCCACCCAGGCGCCCCAAAAATAAATAACCTTTGAAAAAAATTTTTTTAAATTTTGCCCCTTTTCCTTGCTCACATGCACTTGCTCGCTCTAAAATTAATTTTTTTTTTGTTTTTTTTAAGTTTAAATTTTTTTTAAAAAAGCTATAAATGAGGAGAAAGCAGTTATCTGGGAAAAAGAAGTGTGTGGACCTCAGGCCAGATTACTTATCCTTTATGTGTTCCCACTCTCAACAAGTTCTGGTTGTTTTCTTTGCGCCACCTTGCCCCAGATTGTGTGACACTGTCTTTTGGTGATAGAGAAGTCCAGACAGGAGGCTTGGACCATGGATAAGACCCTGGGCATTTAGAGTATAGAATTCATTTGGCCCACATTGGAAACCAAAGTTAAGAATATGTCTGAGAGGAGCGCCTGGGTGGCTCAGTCGTTAAGCACCTGACTCTTGATTTCAGCTCAGGTCATAATCTCCCTGGTTTGTCAATCCCCACATTAGGCCCTTCTCTGTCAATGCAGAGCCTGCTTGGGGTTCTCTCTCTCCCTCTCTCACTGCCCCTCTCCCCATGTGCACACCTGCTTTCTTTCTCTCAAAATATTTTTTAGAAAAGACTATGCCTGAGATAAGGCTTTTTCCCTGTTTCTTTTTTTTCCCCTCTTCACTCTAGCAAAGCTGGACAAGTAAGTATATATTTGAGTTGACTATATTTGAACATGACCATTAACTTCTGGATTTGCAGCCAGTGACAACCAGCCAGAGAAGCCTCACTTTGATTCTCGAAGTGTGATATTTGAGCTGGATCCTTGCAATGGAAATGGGAAGGTTTGCCTTGTCTACAAAAGAGGAAAGCCAGGTAAGAATCAGGGACACTGGGACCTGCAGTTGGGCGTGGCACGGATGACCCGGCTCCCCAGTCCTCACACAAAAGGCGCACTCCTCTCTGGACTCAGGAGATGCCACTGGGTCTCGTGGAGGTGCCAAGACCCAGAAAGCATCTTTGGTCCTCCCTGAACGTCTCCTTCTAGGCCAATCACTTAGAGTCTTTTTAAACTATCGTTTGTAAGCTACTACAAAATAGGGGGGATGGGATACAAAGCAAGTAAAAAGTGAAAGAAATAGTCATTCTGTTTATGACTCCTTCAGCAGGCTCACGCATTAGCAAAGCATCCAGGAAAAGCATTATCTTTCTAGTATACTTCTATACATAGGCAAGTTGACAGCACTAAAAATCTCAATTAGTAAACCTCAAGCTAAAGACCTCAGATGAGAAATCCATAGTAAAAGCCTCCGGCCCCTGTTGGAACAGCTATTACCTACCCCCACCCCTAGCCCCAGCTGCTGTTCAGGCCCTGGCTTAGGGACTGTGGATAAGGCCGAGCCCTCTTCAGGTAGCTCTCTGCCTAGTACGAGTGAGAAGATAGACACCAGGATTTTTCCCCTGGAGAAGAGAGGGACCATCTTTGCAAAGTTGCCTTTCATCCACATCTTGGGTTATGGGAAGAGGTAATATAGGAGGGGTTGTGAGGTAAAGGGAGCATGCAAACAAAGAGACACGGTAAAGCTGTGCCATAGGAAAGTGCAACTAATTTGGAAGGAATGACACATGATTTCAGTTCATTGGGCAACCTGGTTGATCTTGTGGATAGGGAGGAGATGAAGCCACAGGTCACTTGTTCCTCTTCATGTAGAGCTTGGAAGAAGTTTGGACCTGACAATGGGAAGTCAAGATTGTTCAGTAGAAGAATGGCAGAATTGAGATGCAAGTGTATGTGACCACAGGCAGTCTTGGGAGAGGAAGGGACTGGAGAGTTGGGGCCACTTAGGGAGACATTAAGTCCACTAGACAGGAGATGCACTAGATTATCTCTCTGCCGTAGGAAGGATGGAGTGTCAGAAGTGAATGGGGTGGGAGCTGGTGTGACAGTGCCTGCTTCAGTTCAGCTGGGACCTCGCGCAACAGCACAGGTGGGATCCAGGATGGGGAGCTGGTCTGGGCTCCTCCACAGTGCTGCTTACAGCCCCTCAGGCTCCAAGACCTCTTCGGAAGACCAGAGCCATTCAGAGTCTGCTTCCATCAGGAAAGCTGGGATTACAGTATGTCCCCACTGGAGCAGGGGTTGCTGAGTGGAGAGCCTGAGTGCACAGACGGCCAGTGCCTGGCACACAGGGCAGTCGGCTGACAGATCAGGAATCTGTCAAAAAAAAAAAAAAAAAAAAAAAAAAAAAAAAAAAAAAAAAAAAAAAAAAAAAAAAAAAAAAAAAAAAAAAAAAAAACAATGAAACCCCTAACAGTGTCCCCTGGAGAATAGGCCTGGGAGGTTGGAAGAGGGAAGGGAACTTTAATTTTACATCCTTCCAGTTATTGGAATTTTTTTAACCATAAGAGTATATTGGCTTTACAGATAAAAGGAGAAAAGCATTACACCATCCATTCATTTCTTTTTTTCTGTCTGCTATTTCAGCATTGGCGCAGGACGCCGAGATTTGGTTCCTGGACAGAGCATTATACTGGCATTTTCTCACGGATACCTTTACTGCTTACTATCGCCTGCTCATCACGCACCTGGGCCTGCCACAGTGGCAGTATGCCTTCACCAGCTACGGCATTAGCCCGCAGGCCAAGGTAAGGGCTCCCTCCTTCCCAGAAGACCTGGGACAGAGCCTAAGAACCTGCATTTCCCTTAGGCAAGGCAGGTGATTCCAGTGTAGGTAGACAGTCTCTCTGTACACTGAACTAAGTGATTCCCAAACTTGGCGGATCCTCAGAATCACTGGAAGTTTTCTTTATAATTAATTTTATTGAGGGCTTAGGTCTGGTTGATGGTTTTGGATAGAACGTGGATACAGGAAGAGTGGAAAGTCAGCCTCTTCCTCCCAGATTCTCCAGCCTCCCAGCCTTCCCCAGAGGCAGCCACTGTTTCCCTTTTCTTGTGCCTTTCACAAGGCGCTTTATTGCATAGAAAGCATGTATGCATGCATTTTATTTTTGGTTCCTTTTTTTCTAAATCATGAGTGCAATAATATACCTTTCCCATCATTCTGCACCTTCTTCTCACTTAACATCCCATCTTGGAGCTCATTTCCTACCAGTACATACCAAGCGGTCCTTTCTAGTGATACAGAATATTCCACTGTATGGATGTGCATCATTTATATAACACATCTGGGCAACAGTTCAAACATACAGTCGCTAGGCAAGGTTCCTATGCTGCCTGGTGTGCCCGGAAGAACTTAGGCTGGGTGGCAATAAGTGAGGGATTCAGCTCCATGTATCTATTCATCTGGTGGGCCCCACTTTACTCAAATGTCGCATGACAACATCATCCACTCAGCATTGTAACATCAGTAAATGCGATGCTCTTTGCCCAGAAGGGGAAGACAGCACCAGCACAGGCCCTCCCTTCAGCCAAGGCCTGTCACTGTCCTCTGTTGTGCACCCTCCCCTTGAGGAAGGCACTGCCCAGTCTACCTGAAAGGCAGTGGCTGGTTTGAGGACAGAATAGTGAGAAAGACACTGATGATCTGGGACCTAACATCCCATGCTCAAAACTCACTAGATCAGAAGGAAGGATGTTTACTCACATTCTTAGTCCTCGTGCTGCATTTATTGTACAAGTTATGAGACCTCATAAAGCAATGTGTATGCCATCACTTTCACTTCAAGGAAGTGCTAACAGATTTTCAAGACAGTTTTTCATAAAACCCTTTGCTCTCTTTGCCCCATCTCCCCTGCTCTCTGCCCCTGGATTCCTACTAAAGAGCACAAACAGTGGCGTATCTCCTTTGCATTGTGACCACTCTCCCAATTCTGCCTTACAGCAATGGTTCAACATGTATAAACCCATCACCTACAACACAGACCTACTCGCAGAAGAGACCAACTCCTTCGTGAACAAGCTGGATCCCAGCAAAGTGTTCAAGAGCAAGAACAAGACCTTAATCCCCAAAAAGAAAGGGCCTGTCCAGCCTCCAGGCGGCCAGAAAGGGCCCTCATGTCCTCCCTCCACCTCCAAATCCTCTTTTAGCCCTGGAAACCCTGTCCGGAAATGAGCACCTCCACATCCCCTCCAGCCCCAGCGATGGTTTCCATGCACAGATGGCCCAAGCCTCAGATCCTGTGCGTGGCACCGCAGGCCTCCTCCCATCTGAGTGAGCCAAATCCTAGCCCTTTTACTCCCATTTGCATTAGCCGGGAGTTCAAGGCCATACTCAGGTCTCTCCCAGAGTCCTTTCCTCACCCCCTGCCTCCAGAAGCTGTGGAGAGCTTCAGAACTTGTTCAAGTGGCGAAATCTGTTCAGAGCTTCCCCTCTCCACCCCCAGTCCTCTGCACCCCCAGCAGTGATGAGAGAAGGTCCTCGAGGAGACCGCTGGTTTTGACCCATGAGGCATTAGAACTGTATTGTTCAGTTAGTAACCACTGGCACATGTGGCTATTTATATGAAAAATTCAGTTCCTCAATAGCATTAGCCACATTGTATTTATGTGACGAGTAGATTCTGTATTAGACAACACAGAGCTAATGGAACATTTCCATCATCACAGAAAGTTCTGTTGGGCAGCACTGCATTAGAATATTTTCATGCTGTCCTTTCTCAGTTAATTTTTGTTAGAAAATGTGGATACTTTAATTTGATTGGTCCACGAAAATTCTTGAAGATACAATTGTACATGTTTTTATTTTTCATAAGTAATTCTCACTTGCTACCTTTTCAGATTGCTATAAAGTTTGTCAAAATTATTTTTTTTTTTTTTTAAGAGGAGGTGATTCTGCTGTACTTGAACCATTTAAAAACAAAAAACAAACTCCCAAGTATTGTTTACATGGCTCTTCATAAAGAATTTTGATAAAAGCACTGTGGACAAGACCTTTCCACCTGATCTGCCTTCTCACCGCTTCCAACAATTCATGGAGCGGCAGAAAGGGACCAAGAGGGACCGAGATGTCAAGAATGAGAGCTCAAGGTTTAGTCATCTTAGAAGTATGTTTCTTCCAAAACCAATCAAACCAGAAGGAGAAGCAGTAGCACCAGATAAGTGATTCCAGCCTGTGGCTGCTGCTCCAAGTCAGGTCAGGGTCGGCAGGGGGCTGCGAAGTCCTGTCCTCTCCTGTGGCAAGCGCTTTCCTCTGGTGCTTGTGGTTCCCCCCAGATACTTCGAAGTCAGGCCTGGCCCCTCTAGCTTCCACAGGTGAGGCGGCAGACCCGGGAGGGCACGGGCGCCCTTCACCTCAGCAGGAGCCCTCAGAGCAGGGTGGGATCTGATAAGCAAAGGAGAGCACGTGATGTGTAGGACCCAGGACAAAATGAAGATGTGGGGCCTCCTGTCCAGAAATTAGGAAAATGGTACCATTAATGGTATTAAAATGTTCTTTCTTCCTTCTGTGGTCTCTCACATCTTGTTACAGTGGGTTTATTTGCTACTTAATACTGTTCTAAGTAATGAAAAATGGAAATTCTAAATTATTAACACTAATTTTATTTATCTTTATATGATGCAATTACAGTTTTAAACTACAACTAGAAGGGCAGTGAACTCACACAGAGTCACCAAAATTAGATAATTCATATTTCATAGTTTATGTGCACATATCATTTGTATATGCATTTTGTCCTTACTAGAACACTGGAAACACTGCAAAACAAAACAAAAAACAGCTCAACTATTAGCTCACTTCTTGATACATACACATTCTGTTGGCACTCTTTCAGCATACTCATGAGTAAGGAAGGACTAAAAGAAGAACGATGGGCTGCCCTAGGCTCTTTTTTTCCTACGTCATCATTTTCAGCATAAGTGGATGGCTAATGAAGTATGTAAAGGGCTAACTAATGGCATGAGTAAAATAAAAACTTAAAAAACAAGTAACTTTACTTAAGTAAAAAAAGATTATGACATGGTCATTCATACTTCTTAGAATGCTTTTACCTTCTTTTCTGTGTTCAAATAGAAAAGCGTGGCAAATCCTGCATCACAGGTCTGTTAGAATTCTGTGTGCACAGGCATCACGAAGCTCTGAGTGGGTTGGTGAGCAACAATGGATACACTCTGCATGAGACTTCACTCACAGAACACAAGTTCAGAAACAACATTAAGAACTTCACACAGTGACAGGAGAGCATTAAACCAAGGGGGAGGCCCATTGAGTGCGGGGCCCTCTGTGACTTCTCCAGTCACACACCCGTGACGCTGCCCTGATGAAGGAGGGAGCACTCCTGGGGAAAGACTTCAGACAACATGTAACTAGAGTGCACTACATGGGGGAAAAAACCCGTGAGATTTATGTTTTGAAGCAAAAGCAATTAAAATGGCAGTAGGCTCTACTATAAATAAGTTGCCCAAGAAAAAGACACTATGCTGGAATCGCAAAATGAGAATGAATGGCAGAATGCCTCTTGATGTATTGGTGTGGTTAAGATTGTGCTTAAAGTGCCACATTATCGTGCTGCTTGAGTCCTACAGCAGGGAAAGACCCAAGCGAAGGCTATTATGACTTGCACATACTTATCCATAGAATCCCTTGAAGCTGTGCTCCCCAAACTTGAACATGTATCAGTGTCACTGGAGTTGTGTGTAGGAAATGATATACTCAAATCCCATTCCAGACCCACTAAATCAGAATTTCAAGGAAATATTCCAGTCATCAGGACTTTAGTCAACTGCAGTTGTGACAATAATGCTTACCAAGTCCGAAACTTTCTACTTAATGGGTCTAGGTGGTTGTGTCTTCATTGCATGGAAGAGAACTCTAAGTCTGTTTGTAATCTAGTAATCAAAAGCACATACAGTGATTGGAACAGAAAGACCAAGGGACCGTGTGCGAACATATGTATTTTTCAAAAATTTTATTAAGGAGAATTTTAAACATTTATAAAGATCTGCAGAATAATGAATCCCGTGTATGTATCACTCGGCCTCAGCAATTCTTATGACCAAGCACATTTTATCTATATATCTGGTCTTTACCCTTCCAATTTTAATTTTTTTACATATTTTTTTTAATGTTTTTTATTTATTTTTAGGAGAGAGAGAGAGAGACAGAGTGAGCAGGGAAGGGTCAGAGAGAGAGGGAGTCACAGACTGAAACAGGCTCCAGGCTCTGAGCTGGCAGTCAGCACAGAGCCCGACGCGGGGCTCGAACCCACGAACCGCGAGATCATGACCTAAGCGAAAATCAGATGCTTAACCGACTAAGCCACCCAGGCGCCCCTAATTTTTTTACATAATTCTAAGTTACAGTGTTTTGCATTACATTTTAACAGTTCCATATTCTGTTTTCTATTCAGTACCCACTCACGCATAGCATCTCTAGTAGCCACATTTATATAGAACTCAGTCCCGCCCCCGCCCCGCCCCCTTCCCCTGATCGCAAGTGACTGGACAGTGAACAGGTACCAATTTAACTTGACTACACTTTAATCCTTGGGGTCTTATGATACATTTTCTACTTTGGTTTAAGCTAACCCAGACTGCATTGTTTTTCTAGCTAAGCATTCCCTGGCTAATCTACCGCCTCCATGGTGGAGCTGCTGTGAAGATTAAACCAGCTAGTAGGTGAGAACTCAGAATAGCCTCCTTTTTCCCATCTTCCTTTATAATGTGACTCCAACCTTTCTTTGCAGCCATGGACTTTCTACATGAGCCATCTGGCTCTGCCGCCTCATTCACTCACTCTCCTTCCAAAACACCAGCATGGTTCTCCTTCCCTGACTGTAGAGTTTCCTACCTGCCAGTGCTGGCCAGATGTCCTTGCTCTTCCTCCCAAGGCCCTGCTCCAGGCTCCTTCACCTGCAAGCTTTCCAGGGAGCCCTAGTCCACCAGAAGAGCCCGCTCTGGGATGGAACACCGCAGGCCAGTACCACTCAAGTAATCTTGGGTCATCTTGCCTGGTTGCCTCTGTCTTCAGTGGTTGTGGAGACAGGGACTGTGTGTTACTGTGGGAAGCCATGCTGTTTGGCGTGGAACTCCATGAACCATTAAAGGATTGAACTTCAGTTAATGCATAATTTTGTGCTAAAAAATTCTGAGTTCCCTCATATTTAAACCCAGGAGGAACAGACAACCAAGCAAAGCAAGTTAAAAAAAAAAATGTGCAGCTGTTAATTTCAATGTTTATGCAAATTGTGAAGAGGCAGCTACTACTTTAGAGGCAGGACCCTCCTGTTCAGCTCATAGACCGCCTCTGTCAGAAGACCTGGCTGTCGCAAAATCTGTTGCTGATCCTGCACATGTTTTGGCATCCAAACAGTATCTCCTAGATTGCCTCTTGCCACGCACTGCCACTGGCCCAAAATCTTTTACCAGACAATGTGCCTTGATTTGTAGTTTCAGAAATGTAGTCTTTGTGATTACCCATTCTCACATTTTTTTACGGCACCTAGCACCCAGGCCTTGCCCAGTACCCACCCTTGGTACACGTGGCACACGGCATGAGGGACCATCTCACTGGTGGTCTTCAATATCCAACCGGCTAGTTTGACACGGGTAAAATCTGTTGTGAGCAGACTTCCCAGATGATGCGGGTGAAATGCAGTAGTGAGGACCAGCCAGAGCACGACAGGGTAACACCACCACAGGAACTGAAGCAGTGCTTTATAAAGCTTCCTTGCACAGTGGGTTTAGCGGTTGTCAGAGATGGGTGTGTTGGGCCACAGCACGTGTGACAGTCGTACGCACAGCCCTGACGTGGACCCAGAGGAGAGCCCACATCCAGGCAGCTCCATCAGGGGATCCTGCTGGGTACCAATCACATGGCATTCTCTGAGGACAAGAAGTGCCGAGGCTCAGAACACAACATGGACAGTGAGTAGACCTAGATCTGTAGACACTGTTTGAAGTTCAAAGCAGTTTCATACACAAATTTTACAAAAATCTTCCTTTATAAAGTGAAATGAGTAAAATGGTGATAAAGTGTATATATACAAAGGTGTTTTCTCTCATATCCATGCCCTCCAGCACACTAGTGACAAACCACATGTAGCCATTTAAATTTAAAGTTCCATTCCTTAGTGTCTAGCTACATGTCAAATGTTAAATAACCACATTTGTCTAGTGGCTACCATACAGAATGGTGCACATATAGAAATTTCCATCACCACAGGAAGTTCTACAGGGCAGCCCCGTCTTAGACCATGCAGGACTTGTTTTCACCTTACAATTCACAGAATTTTGCTGCAAAGCCCTTTTCTACCATACACTACTCAGCACATTACCTGAAGACACTTTAAGACACAGCATCCTTGCATCCTTTCCTATGTTATAAATTATTTTTCTAATTCCTGGCTCACAGTGAATGCCAGGGATGCATCAGCACTCCACTGCACACCTTGGACAGGGGACTGTCGTCCTGGCTGCACAGTGGGCTATGCCCATTCTGGGCTTTGCCCCACGAGCAGGTCAAAGGCCCTGGGGCAGCTCAGCCTCTCAGCCTCTACACAGCGTCTGGCCTGGAAAGCAGACAGAAATGAAAGAGCAGGTTTCTGCATCTTTGAGCAGCTCATCTTCCCTGCCCTTAAGGGGACCAGGTAGGCCTGATTTGAGGACAGTTTCCTGAGCCCAGAAATAAGAATCATTTTCTCAAAGTACCTGTCATTCCTCTGGAGAGCAGTTCCCTCTTTTCATAGCATAAAGCCTGGCAAAGAATAGCTTGAAAGAATAGACTAACCAGAGCAGGGACACAAACAGCCCTCTGAATTCTTAGTTGAAGTCCAGCCAAGGGAGAGACTCCATTCTTCTACCAAAAGCTGCAAATGAGGGACCAACTATTCAGGGCAAGATTAAACCTCTGGAAAAACTGCTTACCTTTACCATGGCTCCAGGTCCCAACTGTCCACTTTTAAACTTGTAAGGAAGGCCATCCTTGGGATAGAGGTGAAGGTGTAGATTGCTCTTGAGAATCTGCATTTACGTCTCTGGAGGTTCCTGGGATACATATCCCACTGGGGGCTCTAGACCATGGCCACACACAGGTTCTAGAACAGAGGACTGGGATTCCAGAATATGGACTTATTGAGCAACTTTAATAAGAACTATTTTCCTTTAAAATTTTGATTCTGAAACAGACTACTGTGGCCTTAATTATATTATCTCCACAAGTGATGTTTTAGACCAAATTTTTTTTACATGGGAAATCCCCTTCAATATTAATCCGTTAAAAACAGGAAGAATTCAGTCAAGCACAAATTTAAAAATTTGTCTTATTACATCAGTTGTTCATAAATACAACCTTATAAAGTTTAACCCAATCCTTGGTTGCTTTAGGAAGTTGTTGATTTCAGGGTGCCAATTTCAGATGGCTCAGTTGGTTAAGCTTCCAACTTCAGTTCAGGTCATGATCCCACAGTTGGTGAGCTCGAGCCCCATGTCAGGCTCTATGCTGACAGCCCGACCCCTGGAGCCTGCTTTGGATTCTGTGTCTCCCTCTCTGTCTCTCCCCTGTCTGTCTGTCTGTCTCTCTCCCTCTCCCTCTCCGTCTCTCAAAAATAAAACATTTAAAAATGTAAAAAGTTGTCAATTTCCACAACCTTTACAATTCAGGACAGTTCTTCTTCCAAAGAGATGCAAATTATTTTTTTCTTACCACCTGCTGAGAGGATGTTTGATTAGAATCCATTTCCTTCCATTGCATCTGTATTTCTTTTTTTTGTTTTTGTTTTTGTTTTTTTGTTTTTGTTTTTTTATTTATTTCTAGGAGAGAGAGAGAGAGAGAGACAGTGTGAGCAGGGGAGGGTCAGAAAGAGAGGGAGTCACAGACTCTGAAACACGCTCCAGGCTCTGAGCTGGCAGTCAGCACAGAGCCCGACGCGGGGCTCGAACCCACGAACCGCGAGATCATGACCTAAGCGAAAGTCGGACGCTTAACCAACTAAGCCACCCAGGCGCCCCGCATCTGTATTTCTAAGGTTGGGTTGAGCTGGGAATCTACTCTTTCCTTTCATTTCCAATCTTATGCCTTAATCTTCTAAATCAAGGGCTCTGACATTGATTGAATTGTCCAGGTCTACCATGAGCTGCTAGGTACCGAGTTCTAGTACAGATGACCTTATCTGAATCAGTATTATCATCCAGGACACTTTTTTAAGAGACCAGATAAAGCAGCTATAAAAGCTTTCCCAAGCACCCAGCTCTTCCTGTATTGTTACCATGTTTTTTATTCTTTATTCTTATTTGGAAGTTGAGGTTTGCAAAAGTATACCCCACTGGGTACACAATTCGACTATTGTTTGGAAAGGGTGCCTGTCTCCATTTCCTAGCCCACTTCCCTGCTCTGAAGCATCTGACTGTCCCTCACTGGACCCCTTCAGAGAGCAGAGCAGGTTTAAAAGAATTTTTAGGCAGATACTATTAAGGGGCAGGGATTCTGAAGGAAAATGAGCTGTTTTATTTTCCTAAAGCACAAGAGAAAATGCCCCTGCTTAGCTGGGTCAACGGAATAGTCCCAAATATTTGCCATAACCTCTCAAAGTACAGGAAACCCCACAGCCAACAGTAATAGAAGGTGCCCTGCTTACCTTGTGGTTGATTTAATGTTGGAGATCGGTAACATGCCGCGCAGGTCCTCTTCATGACCAAAACCCATCTCTTCCTGTTTCCACCTAAATCAGGTAACTTCCAGATTATATCAAAATGAATAGAAGAAAATGTGTTAAATAGACACCAGCTGTCCAGCCCCTCTAATGGGAGATGAAGTGAGCACCTGCGTCTCTGCAGACATGGCGACTGTACGTGCAAACCTTCCTGCCCCACCAGCCGCCGGCAAGGAGCCTGCCGCACCGAGCCCCGGAGGTGCAATGGGCCCAGCACACGCGGGTCCTACACGATCCTGATGAACGGCTGGTCGCGGCCGTTCCCCAGTGATGGTCAGGATGTGCTGTGTCTCATTCTGATTATCCAGCCGATTTAATTGTCCTGTACATGGAATGCTCTCCTTCTAAATTACAAAATATTTTAGAAGCAAATCACTGTTGCTAATCCAGTAGTTAGGAACGATTTCCACTAAGTCAACAATTGAAAATGGTGTTTGAATTACAAAATCATAAACTGATACTTCTTCAGGTGGATCATCTTAAAGAAATATTCTTTTCAAAGGCAGTAATTAAATAGCGCTCATTAAGAGAATATAAATGGCTTGGCCCTCACTTGGTTGGGTATCAGCAATCTGAAGAAACCCTCACAGTATCCTTTCACCAATCAGAGTGGGAATCATTCTACCATAAAATCTCAAAAGATGATGCTTTTGAGCTCCTGGACCTTTCCTACTTACACTAGGTGTATGTGGATGGATGGGCAGGAGCTAGGTGAGTGGATTATCAATTAATTACTGATGTGAAATTTGTGCAGGATTATGAACCTTTATCAAAAGGAGTTTAGATGCTGCTACCACCTGAACGAAACCTGGCCGCCAGGGTCTGGGACTTCAGTCAAGGTGGGACGGACTGCCCTCCACCCACCCGCCCCAGCCCTGGTTCAGTCTGTGCTGCATGTTTGGGCCAGAAGCAGAGGTCACCAGGCTTCCTTAAGTCTGACAGAACAAAACCAGAACTAGCAAAAAGTTACAAGGCAGCATATATCATTTCCTGTCTTTTGCCCTGGAGGAAAGTCATTCCGCATCTCTCATCCTCACTTCCTATGTAAAATGAAAATGCAGAATGGCTACATGGATTATATTTTTTTAAAAAAACACATAACGAATGCCCACACAGAGATGCCATCAATATTTAGCTCTTGTAAAAATCATTCAGAAAGTTCATCCATCGCCCGTCAAATGCCTAGCAACAGAATGTTTTCTACCAAATAAACTACCTTTTGTGACAGAATTGATGGGGCATTTCAAGATCATGTACCCTAAATGCACTTGCGAAGACATCTCATCCCTTCTCTGAGACAATTGGATGTTTTTTATTTTTAGTTACCTCTCTGGCAAAATGTATAAATAGCTGAAGGTTAAAGTAAATTTTAATTTTAGTTGATGACTACCTCTCATGGCCCTAAGGGGAGGGATCACAACTCTCCTTTCCCCAGCTGAATCCTCAGCTCCTGGCACCGGGTTACCTCTATAATAGGCCCTCAGTGCATATTTGGGATGGAAGGTTGTATAAATTTTCTAAAGCTACCATAACAAATCACCACACACTTGGTGTATTAAAACAAAAGGAATTTATTCTTTTACAGTTCTAAAGGCCAAAAGTTCAACATTCGTTTTACTGGGCCAAAACCAAGGTGTCCGCAGCACCATGCTCTCTCCAGAGGTTCAAGTGGAGAATTTGTTCCTGGCCTCCCAGTTCCTGGTGGCTGCTGGCATTCCTTGGCATGTGGCCACATCACTCCAATCTCTGCCTCTGTCTTCAGAATACCTGCCCCTCTGCCACGCATATAAAACCTCCCTCTGCCTCTCTAAGGACATTTGTGATAAGATTTAGGGAATGCCTAGATAAACCAGGATTATCATCCCATATCTGGATCCTCACTTCATTCACCTCTGCAAAGACCCTTCCTTGTAACATTTATAGGTTCCTGTGATTAGGACCTGTTCTCTTTGGGTGGCCATTATTTAGCCTAGTGTGGTGATATTTGGTGATACGCTATCTCAGGGACATGAGCACAGAAATGGTGGATTTGGGAACGTGGACACTGAGACAGCCACTCACAGCTTAGCTCAGAAACCAGCTTTCCTGACTCTGATCCCTACTATTCTTTCCTGTATTGTGTTCAGTGATGGACTTGGAAGAAAACAAAACTGGGTCTTCAACTCTCCTGGGCCCTGTACATCCTCCCTTCCAACCCAAAATCCTAAGTTATTTTTAAAATAGAAAAAAACCTTAAGATTCCAAAGAAACCAAACCCCACGCATCTTTAAAAGAAAAGAGTTCACCTTTCTTTACTGGCAATTCTGTAATCTCAATCTAAATTAAGAAATGTGCACAATAATATCTATAGCAATGGCCAGCAAAAGTAGCAAAGCATCTTCTAAGGATAAGGTACTATTCATTTACTGCTTCTCAAAGGCCCTTCAGATAACTTAACCTCCTGAATTAAAAAACACTAATAAGAGGGGCACCCGGGTGGCTCAGTAGGTAGAGACTTCAACTTCATCTCAGGTCACAATCTCCTGGTTCGTGAGATCAAGACCCATGTTGGGCTCTGGATTCCATGTCTCCTTCTCTCTGCCCCTCCCCTGCTCATTCTCTGTCTCTGTCTCCCTCTCTCTCAAAAATAAAAATAAACATGGGGGTGCCTGGGGGCTCAGTCAGTTAAGGGCCAAACTTCGGCTCAGGTCATGATCTCACAGTTCGTGAGTTCAAGCCCCACGTAGGGTTGGCTCTGTGCCAACAGCTCAGAGCCTGCTTCAGATTCTGTGTCTCCCTCTCTCTCTGCCCCTCCCCAGCTCGCACTGTCTCCCTCTCACTCAAAACTAAACATTAAAAAAAAGAAGAAACAGAAAAACAAACATTAAAAAATGTAAACACATGCACATACGAACAGAGGCAGCCAGAGTAAAGAGCAACAAGGAGGGAGGAAATGAGCAACAGGAATAACCCTCCAATTTCACTAAAAAAATACTAAACCACCTTCTTAATAAAATGAGTCTCTCTCCCTACCTGGCTGTCACCAAGAAATTAGTTAACCTTGGCTGCTTCCTCTGAGAATGTTCCTCTGAGAATCCCTAAAATAAAATTACCTTCAGATTTATTCAGTCACCTCATTCTAAGTGTGACCTTTTATTCCCAAAGCAATAGCGCAGCAGAAGGCCGAGGCCTCCAGGAAGGACACAAAGTATCTGATCACCACAGGGTGCAACAAGAATGTATCTTCCCTCTGTCTGCACTTCCCAGTCCCCAGTGGCACTGATAGTCTTTGTATTCGGGGCTCAGGTAACAGGCAAATGCTCTGACAAACTACAAAATCATATCAGATTACTACACGTTATTTAGAACCATAAGAAAATAAACATCAATACTTTTCAAAACATAGAAAACATACAAAAACATGAATCCTTTTCAATAAGGTGATTAAACTCAATTGTCTGTAACATACAGACCTACTCTTGGCCGATTCGAGGCCTTCCTGGGGTGCTCACGTTGCTCACCTAGCCTCTGACCGATACCTGCGTGAAGGAGCGTCCTGTCTCCCAGGAGAGTGGGGGTGCGGAAGAGGGAGGACACAGTCACAGAGGCCTGTGGGTGAATAGCTTATCTTTAGCTCTTCAGACAACACAACTTCATCTTATCTATAAATCACACACACCCTATGATTCAGGAACACAGAGTCATAGAGGTTTTAAAAGTGATGCAAAGATGGAATTAATGGCTTGATCTTTCGGCCCCCAAATACCTGCTGCAGCAGTTTATCTTTTCCCTCTTTCCAGAGACTGACGTTCTTCACAGGGAACCGTGCAACACTGAGCGTGACACGGGTTCCTATGGAGGCTGGGCCACATGCGCTGCAGTCACATCGCCCCTCGTGAGTGATGCCTGTCCCACTGGACGCCTTAGTTTCTAATGACCCGTACCCGATTGCCAAGGACTACATTTGTCCCTCCGAGGCACTCTGTAGACAAAACTTTTAATTTCCCTTTTTTGAGCGTTACTTACTTTTTGAGAAAATGAATGTTTACACAAGAAGCGAGAGAGTGGCAGAATAGTTCAGTTTGTAAATACTACCCTAATTTTTGCTTTAGCATGATGATGGGCCAAAGCGAAGCTCATGGATAAGGTGATCTCTATGAGGTCATTGCTAACATGTCCCGCCACAAACACCACACCTAATTAATAAGGAGTCACAAAGAACACATTATTGGGCACTTCTCACTCTGCTAACAGGCACAAAAAACAACAAGAAAGCCAAAGGGCCTGGAGGCCATTCCAAGCCAGGGTCCTTCTGATGAACCTGAGAAAAGGTTTAGCTGATTGAGAAGGAGGTGAACCTGCAGAGCTGTGTAAGGCTCTACACCCAAGAGAAGAAAAGTGTCCAGTTACGGCATTAAACTCTATTTATTTAGTATTTGAAACATGGTGTACATTTATGAATTTGTATAAACATTTAGTACATCTAAAATCCACAACCGGTAAACAACCTGTGCTTTCTTTTCGTGTACAATGTTGGAGTTTACATCTGGATAGTTTGGTGTTGTGGATAGACCCAGTCTGTGAGCCTAATCAAACTGCCTCATAGGACCACAGTAACCGTGAGAGGAGTGATAGGCTCCTTGCACAGAAAAGGTGTCACGCATTGAAACTACTAAACCAGGTGTTGAGGGAACCAGAGAAACACAGCTGACACAATGAAGGAAGTGTGTGCGGGAGCCTCCGAGAGTGCCCCATCCATGCCCAGTGGGCGTGCGCAGACACTAGCAACGTGGACACTCCCCTTCAGAACCTTCGGATGTTAACGTCCAATCTCTTCACTGCCCCCCAGCTGGGGGGTTCTGTCCAGCAGGAGTTGGCACAGTCTCAGACACGCTTCTTAGGGTGCCCACAGGTGTCACAGCTGCAACTCTGCGGTGCCAACCAGCCCCAGAGCTCGGGCTTCTTCTGGAGTCAGGCCGCTCTTGAGGGTCCTTCGCACTTCAGCAGCAGCCGCAGGTCACAAAGGGATGAGAAGACAGGGGGGCGTTAGCAGCCAGCTCGTGGTCAGCCGCCCGCCCCTCCCCCCCACCACCAAGGATTCCCAGGGTCGTCAGGGGCTCAGAGATGCTCAGCTGCGCCCTGCTTCTGCAGCGCCTGGCCATCTGTCTGCCAGGGCAGGACAATATGCAGCCTGCAAGAGGCTGCCTTGAAGACCAAGTGGAGGCACTGACCCTGTAAGAGGGAAAGAAGGGAGCTCCACCCTTACAAGGTTTCTGAGAAACAGGTGCAATAGTCAAGTCCAGGTGGCATGTGGACCAGCATAAGGAGTGGATCAGAGCTGGAACGGTCATTACAGAGCATAGGAAAACGCAAGTTCCAGTGACTGCAAGAACTAGGTAAGGCAACCCCACAGATCTACAGGATGAGCCGTGACGTCGGGGCCCTGCAGAGCAAGGTGCGAGCAGAACTGGGCAAGGGCAACAGGCAGCCTGGGCGTCTCCACGAGCACACTGTGGGCCTCAGTGTCAACTCCTCAAAGGGCCTCTGGAGGCAATGACCAGTGACTCCTGTGGGCTGCACGCCAAGGAGCAAAGTGCCAGACTCCTGGCTGGATTTGTTACATGTTCTGTGTGAAACACACAAGGCTCAGGAAGGACCACTGACCCTCTTCTCTGGGGCTTAAAACTGGCAGGTGGAGGAAGGCTCACATCTGACTACGAACTGGCTTGTGTTTAGCTTGGCATGATGGGTTTTCCCATAGTTTAGTGTTGATCAATTTTGACATCAAAATAAAGGCTGGATAAGGGTGAATGGGGAGGCAGCTGGCCCTTCCAAGACAAGTCCTTTCATTTGAAAGTTTGCCTAATTACATTTCCCTTCATGTATAAATTGTATCTGGCCTGCTCTCTACAAAAGGTCATACGGAGTCTGGGGTATTTGCTCTATTTTCACAAGAGATGTGTTATGGAAATGGATCTACCTCAATCCCAAATCAGCCAAAGGACCTGAGATGAACAGGGCAGGCCCTTCATCAGAATGTGGAGAAAGTAAAGCTCAGTCTTCATGTCTTCCCATCCTCCAGTGCCAGGCCCAATTCCCTGCACCCCCGGCGACCAGGGAGCACAGACAATAGGATCACAGTTCATGTTTCTGCCAGCAAACCCCACAATCCATTCATTGCCTTCCCATCCCCCCCAGGCCAAAGCCTACTTAGCCTGCAGACAAAGGATCTGAAAGGATCTGGTAGAACGTACAAGGTCTAACTATCAATAAATGGTTTCTTCTCTCCCAGGAATCAGTTCTTTGAACAGGAGCCAACACCTAACCCATCAATTAGTCAATTGACAAATACTTTATAGAAAACCTACCGTGTGCTCAGCACTTAAAGAACTGAAATACTGATAGAAGACTCAGAGACATTAAACGTGGACTTGACAAGAGACACAAAGGTCTGTGGCAAAAGTTACCCTCAAATCATGCCACCCCACACTACTGTATTCCCAAGCCTAGTCCTGGGCCCTGGAGCCATCCCTCCGCAGCCACTCCTGCACTGGCTCACCCTCCCCCCAACCTTGGCCCCTTGGGCTCCAGACTGTCTAACTCGTCCAGACAAAATGTTTGGCTCCAGAGCCTTGGCTGGAGGCAGATTGCATTTAACTGAGTAATGGAATTTGTTCTATGGGGCAGCAATAAAAATACAAGTTTGCAATAACCTTTTATGTTCTTTAAACACTCCTTCAAGTGTTTGTTAAAGAAAGATAATTTTAATAAGGCAGAAAATAAGATAAAATATTTCTCATTCTTGACAAGGACTGCTAAGACCTCTCCTCCAAAACACAAAATTGTGCCTTGAAGAAGTCCACGCTGCACTAGCAGGGCATCTTAAATTTCATTAGCCACGGAGGTGGCAAGGACATGTGTCTATGAACTGTAATCTTTGAGCCATTAGGTATACATGCCTGGCCAAATGACGATAGAAGTCTTCACGGACTGACGTGCATTTTACAGGAGGGCATTTAAAGGTGCTTCCTTAGCATGTGGTCACACATTTGCTTTAGTCCTATAGCTGCGGTGTGCGGTTCAGTTCATGTAAATACTTGAATAAGGACCTTGGCACCTTATAGGGCGTGCAGTAACCTCCTAACTGATATGGGCATTGGACAAGCCTGAGACCAGCTCAGAGAACAGAAGAAAGCTGACTAGAACAAAGGCTACCTTGGCCTCACTGCCTGACTGCACACAAGGTGCGCCCTGGGCCTGGTAGCCAACTCTCAGTTTTGATGGGCCAGGCCCCTTGGGACCCCCCTGTGCCCCTTCTGCCTGGTCTCAGGTGTTCTCTGCTGTGGGGAAAAGCCACAGCCGTTGACTAGGTGTCTTTTCTTGTCAGATGTGTCCCTACAAAGGTATTCATAGAAAAACCTGTCCCACTACTGGAATCCTACTTTCCGTGGGACTTCATGACAACTTAGATAAATTCCCTCATAATAAATATAGTAAACATATTAACACCTAAAAGACCTTAAGAATCTGACTCCTTCCTCTGTTAAAAAGTCAAAGTTAACTCACATTACCATCTGAAAAGAGGTTTGAAATGAAGATAATCAGGTGAAATCAGCTTTGTGCTCCAATTCCAATTACGCATAGAAAGGACCTCTTCAGGTATCCATCCATCCGTCCTTCTGTTCATCTGTCCTTCCTCCCTCCCTCCCTCCTTCCTTCCCGCAAATGTTATTTGAGCCTCTACCCTGAGCCAAGTACCGCAGTCATGGAGGCAGGGGGCTGACAGGGGCATAGTATGAGGTTAAATGCTCAGGGCAGCAGACCCTGTCTGGATAGGGTGTTGACTCTCAGAAAGTTTCTGGAAGGCAAAAAAGGACTGCGGACAGAAGAAAATGAGGGGGCCAGCAAAGGCACTGGCAGATTACGGAACCTGTACAATAGAAACAAGTCTTCTAGCAAATAGGGGATCTCTCAAGTGCTGGGGTGGGGGCAGGCTGACGAATGTCTGATAGGATCACGTCTGGGCCCCTCTCCGCACACACACCCCCAGCCCCGCTTCCCGCTTGAACGCTCTGGCTGCAGTGCAACTGCTCCCCAGCCTGTCAAATGTGACTGCCTCACCTCCCCGCAGCCGCTTAACAGAGAACAGACCGTGGAAATGTTTATCCCTGTCTGCCTGGCAGCTCTTCCATAGATGGCAGGGGTCACTTCGCTGGCACCAGCAGCCACTCTTTGCCCCAGGCACTTGTGACAGCTCTCACGATGCAGCAGTGACAGCAGCGGGATCAGACACGGGAGTACCTCCGCTGTCAACATGCAGTGCAGGGGTGTCTGGGGACCCAGGGAAAAACCATAAGCTCTTTTTCTCTTCTCACCCCCAGAACTGAAAGGGATTTTAATTCTACAAAGGGCTCTCAGGTGATTCTTTTCAAAAACAAGTTGAATCTGAGAATAACAGTGATGCAGCCTGTATCTACTGAGGGGTAACATGGATTATTCCATCTATGGAACCTACGGGAAGTGTCCGGTTATTATTTTTCCAGCAAGTGAGCAGACGGCAAAGAGAGGTCAAGTCCTTGGCCCAGGAGCACACAGGAAGTGGTACAGAAGGATTTGAGCCGCGGACACTGGAGACGTACCCCACCCTGGATGCAGCGCCATCCTGCCAAAGCCAGCAGGACACACTCTGAACTTTTCATATCTTATGGGACATGCACCGAGTTTTCCTTCCATATGACAGAAATCCGTTTGTATTCATTCACCTTTAGATCACCGACAGATAGGTTTTTCTGTCTTTTGTATGTCATGCCAATTTGGAAGTAAGTTAGCTTTGTTATAACCCCCAGGTTTCTAAAGATTTTCTACCAAAGTATACTGAGAACAGAGTGTTTAGGACTATAGGGACTAATATCAGAACTTCAAGAGGTCTTACATGTATGTATCTTGTGGTTGGAAGTAACTAGCCTACTGCTATGTATTTACTCCTTGTTCCCTAAGTGACCCGTCTGCTGAATGGAGCCAAAATGGCGGGTTCAGTCATGCCTCTTTGGACTTCAATACAGGCAACTGTTTTAAGCTCTGTTGTGTTAAGAACAGTGGATTGTTTTGTTTTGTCAATGTCTATTATTTAACCATCTGAGTTCTTTTTCTTGTTTCCATCCTCCATCTTTTTTTTTTTCCCACATAAAACTGTCCATCAGAATCAGAGGTCTCCCAAATTGACAGGAATTCTAAGGAATAACTGACGAGTACTTTTAAAAAGTGTGAAGGTCCTAGAATGTCCCCCACACATCGGAGGGGACATGATGTCTCAATGTAATGGGACAGCCTAGGTAAGGCTGTGGAACAGAAAGAGAACATTATTGGAAATATTGGTGAAATCCACCAATGTCAATTTCTTAGTTCAAATAAATTGTCCTAGGGTGTCCAAGGTGTCAGTTAACATTAGGGAAAGCTGGGTGAAAGATGGAAGCAACTGTACTCTTTTCGGCAACTTTTCTTTTTCTAAAATTCTTTCTAAATAAATAAGTAAATAAACAAACAAACCCAGAACAACAATAACAAAAATTAAAAGTCCCCAAACCTGATTGATTTAAACTGAACTTTAGACTCAGCCCAGATGCACTGAACATGAGTCTCAGTGAGGGGCCCATACGTTGCATTTTAATCTTTCCCAGAAGATTCCAAAGGCCAGCAGGTTTGCAGGCCTGATTTAATTCACTGCCGCCTAACTGAGAAACAGGGAGAGGCAGGCCCTCAGGAAGTGATGGCATTTGTGACAACAGAGTTGAAGTCTCTACGTTCTACTTAACGCAGAAGTAAGTTCACCCGTGAGGAGATGGCTCTTGGAAATACTTATGGCAGCAGGTGCTTTCTGTAGCCACTGGTCTGGACATGGTCTTGGCCCTATAGACCTACCTCTGCCTAGTCCATGGCTACATTTTCATCTAGTACCCCCCAGTAAACTTTGTCGCTCCTAGACAGGCCCCAACCAGAAAGCATTCAGTTCAGATGTAAGAGAAGACCTGCCTCCCATGAGGTATGCTATGGGTGAGGGATGGAGTCAGAAAACAAGTTTTCTCCATTGTTTGTGGGAGAGCCGGCATGAACTTGGGGAATTCTGCAGACAAGAAGGAAGGGGCTTCAAGATTCACAGACTTTGGGGCTCTCAGCATTATTTCTTAGGCAGGACAATGCCCCCCCACCCCTTCCCAGATGAGGACCAGCACAGCGGCTCTCCATCAGAGATGTGCCAGGCAAGTACCATGGTGACAACCCAGCCTTCGGTTCCCAGGTACAAACCCATTAAATGGAGCCCCTGGGGGTAAATAGGGAGGTGATGGTGGGTCTGGTCTAATCCTGGCTGGCCAAGTGAGGTGGGCAGTGGTGGATGGGGAGTGATATGGCTGATGGGAGTGGAGCGACGGCTGGATAGGTGTGGTTTCTGTGCACGGGCTCTCCTGTGACTTCAGCACAGCAGCCCAGGCACCTGCAGGCAGCTTCATATTCCCAGCTGGCTGGGGTCCCTTGGCAGCAGTGTGACAGAGCTGGGGAGGGCAGCGGTGGGAACCTGTCACGGGCACCTCACTTAATGCTCAGGACATCCTGCGAGGTAGCACCACCGGCTTCGGTGGATAGCAGCAGACCGAGGCTCAGTGAGGCCAGGTAATTTAGGAGGCACCCCATCGCCTTCTCTGTTGTATGAATGTGTACATTCCAAACATGGAACCTGATTCTATTTGAACTGGGCAGCGAAGGCAAAGACATACAGTGACTTCTTGTGGGGAAGGTGCTTGGCATTTTCCAAAGTCCCTTTACAGGAACCCTCTGCTCTGCTCTCAGAACAGCTCTTGGAGGCAAGAAAAACAGATTCCCGGATTCCTCTTTTCATTGATTCTCCCTCCTCTTGAACCTCCACTCTGAGCCAAATGGATGCCTGGCACCCTGCCTTGGGGGAAGACACAAGAGCCAGACTCTTCTCTCCCAGTGTGCTAGTTCCCAGTTTGGGAGGGTGATTTGTCTGAATGTGAAAAGGCCGGAGAGCCAATGCAACAAAACATTTCCAAACTCTTCCTGTACCTGCCTGTTTGACCTGAAGCTTCTGTCTGAGCTTGCTGCAGCAGAGTCCTGACCTCTGGCCTGGCCCACGGCCTTGGTCCTCTCTTGGACTTCCTCTCTTTATCTTCCTGTCCTGCGTCCTGGGATCATGGGTGGGCACCCTCAGTTATCTTTAGAGGAAGACCCGTTCATTTGTAATGAGCTCTAAGAATAATAGGGCACTGAGTAAATAGGAATGAGGCTGTTGTGGAAAAGACAAAAGTTTGAGAAATTTTTATCCTTTCCACTAACGTCTTATTTTACTGTATCGCAAAAGCATTAGTTCTAAAGCCTCTGTTATATTGCCATTGTTAGCTTGCCCTCTAAAAGAATATAAAATTGATTCATAGTCAGTGAGAAAAAACTAAACAAAATGCAGGGAAATTGTTCTTAATGGGACTTCAATGGGAGAATTCTTGGATACTTTCAAGTGCCACTTTGAAGACCTAGAGACAACTGAACTAAGCTGAGTACTGATCAGATCCAGGGCTGAATCCATTATTTTGTGAGGCAGGTCTCTCGCTTTCCCTAAAACAGAATTCAATAATTTTTCAGGTTTGATCATTTTCTTCCTCCAAGAAATTCTATTTAGCAAATAGTGTGAGTACATCTCTCAAAATTCTATAAAAGAAGCAAGATTTTAGTTACAGTAAATCAACATGAGATATGTTACATGCTCTTTAAGACAAATGTCAAAGCTTTAAGACACAATGAGGAGGCAGTCACAGTTGGGGGCATGGGGGTCAGAACAAATCAAAGTTCTGTGCTCCTTTCCCAGCAGTCCTTGGAACTGGACTTCTGGCTCTTTCTACTGAGAAACTATTCTTCTAAGGGTGACCAGCCTTAAGATCTTAAGCTAAGAAATGGGTCAGTTATTTGTGAATCATATCAAAGTAATCACATCTTTATAGAAATACAGCCCTGTGCCTAGACTCATGGTCGTGTCACTGGTAGAGTCCAGACCCCCACCTTAAAAGGAAACTAACTCAACAGGAAAACGATACCCAGACCCAGCCTCTTTCAACGAGGACAAGACCCAGCTTCCCTGGGAAAAGAAAACAGACTGTGAGTCCCTAACCCCTGTTCTGTTCTGTGATAGTCTGGGATAGTGGCTATATGCAGACAGCCAGCCAGGCAGAAACTTCTTTTCCAAGAGAAAAGAACATGGGGAGCAGCGCCCCCTCCTTACCATGCACCAGGGCCCACCCTACAGAACCATACTGGTAAGGAAATTGCAAATGCCATTCAGCTTCAGGATTTTCTAGGGAAAGCCAACATCAAGGAGGCCTAAGAGAACAAATAGCCCTGGGACAAAATAGATGCCCCAATATGATGAAATGAGAAACCAAAGTAAGAAAAAAAACCAAGAATCTCGCAGAATGTTCTCCCTCGGTCTGATCCACCAGCCAATCGGAAAACCTAGGCCAGAATCTGGGGCAGCACATGAAGTGCACTGGATCAATCATATCACAGGCTAGAAATCAACTGGAAAATCAAAACAGTTTACTTAAAGAGACCTGGATTGTCACAGGCTGGAAATGCAGCACGGAGCCACAGGAACCTGCGAATCGATTACGATGCCCTCACCGTGCCCCAACTGGCTGCATATTTCAAGCCTTAGCAGGACTTTTGGCGTGTGCAGTCCGAGTCACCAGCATCCAACACGAAAGCAGACATTTAATTATCTTGGAGGATCCTCAAGCAGCTTGCAGGTCATAAATTTCTAGGTTATGGGGTGGATTCTGTTTGGTTTCCTATAATAGCTGGACTATTATAGCCATTAGTCAAATGAGTGATAGCACAAATACGCTGGTTATTCATTACCCACTTGCCTCATCACCACCATTAAACAATCAAATCAGATACAGCGCTGTTTGAGAGGGAGGCCCACACGACGAAACTTCACATCGATTTTGCAAACTAGGTTTTTTCTTATTCCTTTAACCTCTTGCAAGAAAGCTGGAGTTTGTCATCCCTCTTAAATAGAAATCACAATAGGGGCGCCTGGGTGGCTTAGTCGGTTAAGCGTCCGACTTTCGCTTAGGTCATGATCTCGCGGTTCGTGGGTTCGAGCCCCGCGTCGGGCTCTGTGCTGACTGCCAGCCCAGAGCCTGGAGCCTGTTTCAGAGTCTGTGACTCCCTCTCTCTCCGACCCTCCCCTGCTCATGCTGTCTCTCTCTCTCTCCTAGAAATAAATAAAAAACATTTAAAAAAAAAATAGAAATCACAATAACTTTCCCCCATCTTAAATTTCTGTTGATGGTGCCATTGCTAATAAGTTAAACCCGCTGCAGACAAACACTTACATACATGCAGTCTTGTATTTGTTGTAGTAACTGCATTGCAGAATAAAACGTGTTTGGCTACATAAAAAGAGTATACGGCTGTTTTGCATAAGATTGGAATGAAAACGGTACCACAGGAAATGAATTGATGTCGGCCACGAAAACAGGCAAAATATCTCTCCGGCCAGATTGAAGAGGAAAATTAATTATGACTGTGTTATTTTTCCCAGTGCATTATGCGTCTCTCTAAGAATCTGGGTGTCTCTAGGCCAGAGGGCAGGGCCTATGCTCTTTGCCAATACAGACATATAACCAGGTGGGGAAGCAGGGACCCTGGGCCTCTGGGGACTGGCCGGGCCACCGGGTCATGTGACATCCCTTTCTGAGGTCTTGCGCCCAACGAGGCTCACCTCTGTGAGGGCGCCCCCTTGCCTGGCATCCGTTCTCCAGCCCTCTCCCTTGGACTCTGCAGCTCAAACCCCACTCACCTCCCATGTGAATCTCAAAGGTGGCTTCAAACACTGAATTCTTACTGAACTCGGCCTACCTGGAGTCACTCTCCTTTCACTTTTTGGAGCCAGTACAGGCAGACAGAACCAGGCTTCCTTTCTTGTGAGGGTCATAACTCCCTGGCCTAGTCACCATCCCTTATTCCTGGAGGTCTCCTGAGTGACCCAGCATCCGGCCCAATCTTGGGGGCTGAGCTCTCTCCTAAAACACGCAAGGGTCATAGCTAATGCACACACATGTCCAAGAATGCAGAGGAACTGTGTTTCTCTACAGGAGCAGCCCCTTTGAGAGCCAGCAAGGTGCCTGCGGAGGCAGCCCCACCCCCTTCATTCTGTGGCCAGGAGTAGGCAGTGGGTTCGGATTAAGGGGGAAATCAGTCCCTTTGATTTAGCATGAAAAGAAACAAAAACAAACTGGTCAGCCTAGGTTAACATTAAGTATTTAAAACACCCTAAACACCATATAGCCATTGTTTTTCACCTTTGACATGTTTGGGAGTAGGAGTGAATCCCCAGAGGAAGCCATTTTCAGCAAGAAAGTGGCCCCTGATGCAGAAATATGGCCTCAGCAGAGCATCCGGGGCACAACATGGCAATGGCCCCCCCATGCCCACCTCTGCACACCAGAGACAGTTCAGGGTCTTTTGGACACTCCTGGGGACAAATTGAGAATTGAGAGAGGCTTGCCCAGAAGTGGCAAATACGCTGGACCAGTGTGGCTGCAGGCCTCCCCTCCCCCGCCCCCCTCCACAACAGCAACGTTTACTGTCCAAGAGGAAACCTTCTGTTGATGACAAGTTTGGGTAGACCCTCCAGGCATCGCCCAACAACTGGCTGGAGCCAGCCTACAGCGACAACCCTTCCCAGGGCATACAGGAGGGCAGGTCCCTGCAGGGCAAGTCCTTCACCCCAGCTCCAAGGCACTTACGAGATTTCCGGTTGGCCCGGGAGCGCTTCCTCTCCCGAGGCACCACTCGCTGACTGGGCACCTGGGTGGCCGACTTGACGATGCGATCCATGATCTCATCAGCTGCGTCATCTGTGACATTAGGGGAGTCATCGGTTCCCAGAGTCCATGAACTAGCAGATCCTAAAGAATTACACAGCCGCAGAGTGAGATGTACTCAGAGAGAAGGAACACACTAGAGAAAATGCCAACACTGCTCTTCCAGGCATGGAGCTCTGTCAGCAATGGATCACAGCAGCAGGTCCCGGGCACTCGCCAGCCCCCCACCACGGGGGCATCTCTGTGACCTGTGACTGCTACCCCCCTCAGGCACTGAACTCCCCCTCAGAGCACTGGGAGCACTTACCTGATACTATCCTGTAGCAGCTCCTGAAGACCTACCCGACAGGCCCCGAGATGGTGGGAGAGCAGATACCACACCCCAGAGTGCATCACAGATGCTCAGTGATGTACGTCCAGTAATGTCTAAAGATATGTGTTAACTCAGCTCTCTATCCATGGCTGTATGAGTCCAGTAAATGTCAACTACTCCTAACTTCTCTTCTAGTTAAACAGAAATCAATGGATTTTGTGGCAGTCTATCTTTAGATTACTTAACCTTTAAAAATTATAACAAGATAGGGGCGCCTCAGTCAGTTAAGCATCCGACATTAGCTCAGGTCATGATCTTGACGTCCGTGAGTTTGAGCCCTGCATCGGGCTCTGTCCTGACAGCTCAGAGCCTGGAGCCTGTTCCAGATTCTGTGTCTCCCTCTCTCTCTGCCAGTTCCCTGCTTGCACTCTGTCTCTCAAAAATAAACAAACATAAAAAAAAAAATCATAACAGGATAACCTTCTTCAACTAACAAAGGTGTGTTGCTGACACAAATTTTACCCTGCTCCTTGACCAGGAAAACACATTTATAAACAACTATATATTAAACCAGAGCAGGTCTAAGTCTGGCATAAAAGCATCTGCCTATAGACGAGCAAGAAGAAAGCGTCATGCAAACAGGCATTCCCCAGTGATGTTTGACAGAGAGAAATGAATGCTATTTTAGCATAGCAAGAACTATGCCTTTGCGATAGATCAGCTTCCTTGTAAATCTCTTCTCTAAGATGGGAAATGTGCTTCTGTAAGAAGAAAGATGCACAATGTGCTCAAAATTGTGAGTTTCCTCCACATACACCGCCCTTTGTAATAAACACACAACTTCAAAAGCCTGTAGGTGGGCGTTCTCAGACTCAATGCCTACAGGACACCATTCAGAGCCTAAGGTCCAGCTGAAGCTGAATAGTCGTCAGCGTTTCTTAAACCACAGGCAAAAAAAAAAAAAAAAAAATGTTAGCAAACATAGATCTTAAATTCTTGAGTTCTATTCCCATACTACTTTTTAAAAACTTTGGGCGTTTGGATTCTGAATGCAATAGCTGAGAATAGCTGGTCACAGTTGAATAGACTGGGAGTTTTGTGGAAATGTTTGTGGGTAAAATTTTACAGTAAATACGTAATATGCTATCATTTGGTTATAGTTTCTGCCAGTAAAATGCATATCGCTGAAGCGCGTGCATAAATAATTCACACTTTGCAAAAGGAGTCGGAATCCCGGGGCCACACCACCAGCACGTATCGGAGACCTATGGCTACACAGGCCCATATGTTTTCCGGTGACAGTGTTTGCGTTGTCACTGGTGTGATTTCAAACATTTGTTTCACGAATGGGAGCGCAGCCACAGCACTGGCACGTACGAAAACAGTAAATTGTACTTTCTCTGCTTATGCCCAAAGGCACTTGATCCACTTGCTCCCATCAGACTAGATTTTTTTCAACATCATAAGATCCTTTAAAAATAGGTTGCCCTCTGGAGGAGGGCACTTGTGGGGATGAGCACTGGGTGTTATATGGAAACCAACTTGACAATAAACTATTTCTAAAATAAATAAATAAATAAAATGAACCTGAAAAATAAATAAATAAATAAAAATAGTTTGCCCTCAGAAAAGAACTTTGGAAATTGCTGAATTTTTCTGCATTCTCAGGATGGCCCAGGTGGTCTAACTCGAGGCAGGACTCCCGCGGACACAGCTGTCACACTGGGACCCTTCAGAGCTTCCAAACGGCGGTCCTCCTCAGAGCAGATGGAGCCGTCAATGGTGCAACTGTGTTCTGCCCAGCCAGCTCCTGTTTTCCCTCTTCCCTACTGATTCCTAATTCTGTGTTTCATTTTAAAATGCCAAACTACCCTTCCCCAAACACACAAATTTCAATCAACTGCATTTGCTCATAATACATTCCTGGAGGACTGGGCCAAAAAAAAATGAAGGTGTCATCTGATCTTCCTACTGGGAATTACCTATGCTTCCCATCTTCTACATCCCCAGAGAGCTGCTTTCACTGTAATGTGTCAGGAGATGTTTCGAAGGAACATGGTGCCATATGTTCAGGAGTGCCAGACTCAGTTTTGTGATGATGTCATTCTTTCATGACCTCAGTCCTGGTCCTGTTTTTTAGCCCCCCNTTTTTTTTCCCCCCCCCCCCCCCCCCCCCGCCTCCTTGGTTACTTTCCTTCCTGATAGCTGTTTATATACATTTTTCCTGGTCATGACAGGTTGGTTGTGTGTGCGTGGTTTTTTTCTCCTGGAACCCTTGCGCCCACACATAGAGAGCCATCAGGGAAACACTGCCCATACCTCTTACAGACCCAAAGGGCCACTGGCTCACCACAGTCTCCCAAGAGTTAATGAGATATTTATATACTAAGATGAAGTAGATGGAATGAAGTATTATAGACTATGATAGCACCAAATCACTTTGATTTGATTTTTAAAAATATGTGAATAATTTAGACTTGCTGGATCACAATGTTGTACACCTGAAACTAATGTCACATTGTGTATCAACTATACTTCAGGTAAAAGAGAAACAATGTAGACTGTAGTTTGAAAGAAAACCCTGTAATTTATTTTTTCCTTTAAGAATCTAACCTAAAGAAATAGTCTAAAAGAGAAATAATTGCATCAAAATAGAGATTACATTTTAGTGTAATACAAGATTGCCTTCGTTTCTGAAAGAACTTCCCCGGATATAGACTTCTAGGTTTAAAGCTTTTCTTTTTGGCAGTTTGAAGATGTCATTCCACTTTCTTCTAACTTCCATAGCTTCTGTTAACAGTGAGCCATCATCCTGACTGTCGTACTTTAGAAGGTAATCTATCTTTTCCCTCTGGCTTTTTAAAAGATTTTATCTTGGTGGGTTGTTTGTTTGTTTTTTTTTTTTTCTGTCTGCCTACATTATACGAGATACAGTTTCCTTTTATTTATTCTCCTTGGGTTTGCTACGTTTCTTAAATATAGGGGCTGCTATCTATCATCAGCACTGGGAAATTCTCAGCCTTTACCTCTTCAATTATTGCTTCTTATCCATCTTCTTCTGCTACTCCAATTATACAGAGGTTAGACCATTTGACGGTGTGCCTCATTCCTTTTACACTTTGTTCTGTTCTTTCCATTTTCTCCTACACTTCACTTTGTACATTTTCTAACAACTCGTCTTTGAAGTCATTAATCCTTTCTTTTGCTGGGATGAGTCTGCTGTTAAACCCAATCAATGAGCTCCTATTTCAGACATTTCTTTTGCAGTTCTTGAATGTGCATTTATTTTTAAAAATAAATTCCAATTTCCTGCTGAAACTATCCACCTTGTAGTCAATTTGTCTAGAATTTCCTTTGTGTTAACATTTGTAACGGTTCAACTACGGCTGCAAATTTCAACATCTGGATCACCTGTGGATCTGCTGCTTGTGTCTCCTTTTCCTTGTCGGGCACATTTTCTTATTCTCTTGGCTTGTAATTGGGATTGTGCACTGGACTTTGTGTACAGAAGGATGCAGAGACCAGAATCGGTGTCATTTCCCCCAGCCTTCACTCTTCTCTGTTAAGCAGACATGGTGACGTACTGAATGGCGTTGGGACCAGACTCTAGTTTTAATGAAGAATCAGTCCACCTCTGTGTTTAAACACCTGTATGTATTTGCTGAAGGTGCTTACTCAAGCTTTTTTTGTTTGTTTCCTCAGACCTTGAAGCCTACAGGAGATTTCCTCCAGCCTTTCTGACCCAACCTCCCCTTCCTCATGCTGCCCCAGCACTTAGCAAATGTCTCATGGAGAAAACAGCCTTGGAGTTTGGAGACCCTCTACTTCCCATCTCGTATGCTGACTCACATGGCTATTAGACATTCTGCTGACTTCTCTCTACAATGAGTCTCCCTGCCCAAGATAGGCCCACATCTCGGGTCTATGCCCAGATTTGGCAAATGGTCCTGGAGAGGCACTCTCAGCTCATCTACAATTCTAGTTTGTCCAGTCCTCTTTCCCTTCACAGTTTGCTGAGATCTTTTGAGAGAAAGCTTTTGCCATTATATTAAAACAAATTTTCTAGTTGTTTCAGCAGGAGTGGTGTCCTGCCACTCGGTACTATGTGCCATCTGGAAGCAGAAGTCCCTGAATGTGCAGAGAAACTGACAGCCTACCTTTCTCATCTCTTTCTCTTTTAAAATTAGCACTGTCTGTTATGTTCCATTAGACAAACTAGGCTCCATCTCCGCAGATGGCTTCCATCGGCTACCCTTGCACCCACCAAGGTCTAAGGCTCAAGACCCCTGATGTCTGCGGTCAACTCCATGCAGGCTTTAATGTTCCCCTTCCTGGTGGCCATTGTAGGCCAGGACACAAAATGTACAAGAGCTGCTGGTCCCAGAGAGTCTAGACTCATCCATGGGATGTGATGTCTTAGCCCTTTTTGAGTATCACGGGTATAAATGATTCCCTTCCACATACCCCACCACACTGCAAAGCTGTTTTATTTATTCTTCTCCTTGTTCCATGCTTCATAAAAGCAGCACTGAGAATGTCAGTCTCTACTGCTATGCATTTAATGATACTACTTTCTTGACCATCTCACATTCAACACTTTTTTCTCTCTTCTTAGATTCTTTCTTGTTTATACATTCTTTCTCCATGTCACTACTTGGCTTTTCTGAAAAATCGAGGGTCTTTTATAGATGTCATTGGCTAAGAAAAAGACACCTCTCCTTAGAAAATCAGACAATCAGAACATACCCAAGAGAGTAGTCAGGGCTGTGGTTCTTCACAGCTGGTTCTCTCTGTTGCTGGTCACCATAAGGCAGCCCTTTCATTGCTACAGCAGAATATTCATTTATTTTCTCCTAATTCCACATCCAAGACTACCTAAGAAGTCAGGGGGGTTGGAAAAGCCAAATCCCAGAGGGCCCAATCTTTGATTCTTTGATGAATAATATATGAAGTATGTGAAGTATAGTGGGGGAATCAAGGTTGTAGAAGATATGACTTTTCTACTTTGCTGTCTGTGTCTCAGGATAACACTGGGGCAAGGGTGGAGGGAGGCAGCCCTTTTTCTGGCATATTCTTAGCTGCATATCAAAGTAAAAACCCCACGAAAAGGGTAAAGACCAAAGTCCAGCATGAAGAAACAGACAAAGGAGCTAGAGTGATACTGAACTCACATGAAGTAAGAAACACATGTGGTAATTTCGTAACAAGCCTGAGTGCAGCTCCACTAGGGAGTCCCACACACGCCTTAGGGACCTGGAGCCCTGCCTGGAAGCCCTGTCAAGCCTCCTCTTTGGAAGGCAGCTTGTGGTCCTTGGGTTGACAAGAAGCTCCAAGAAACCATACGCAACGTGTGACCCACTTTCTTCTAAAGAAAACTGGAAACTGCATGTATTTTGTCTTTTATGTCAAAGTTCTTGTTACTATCATTATTTTTTATATATATTTAACAGAGTTGACAATAGCAAAATTCCAAAAATACTGCTCAGTCAACAAAGCCATTAAAAGTCACTGAAGGGCCTTCTCAGGGCCTCCTCCAGCTCACAACTTCACGTTCTAGCTGCCATCTGTCATCTCGTGAGTCCCAATGTTCTCCAGAGCGTGGGAGGACGCCTGATGGGCACTGCATGCACTCATTTCTTTACCGAGTTTCTGTGATGTGGCAGCCAACCCACAGCCCAGTTTCCGTGGCCTGTTCTATTTCTTACCCAGTATGATTACTACTGGTACTGCTGTCACATGCCAGGGCACCCCAGCTTGGACAATAATGATATGCTTTCAGCTAGTCGTTCGCAGTATATGTGCTAAGCAAACACCAAGAGGAGAAAGCCTGTCCTCCAGGAGCCCATTCTCTTTAGGGATAAAGTGTGTCGTCTTTAGGCAGCCTGACCTGGGGGCTCTGGAGCACGTGGGAGGAAGGTGTGGCCCAGTGAGCTGGGGAGGAGGACAGAGGAGGTGGATTCTGGAGGTGAAGAGGGGCAGGACCGGCAGAGGAAAAGGGGACGGCATGAACAGCAGAGGGGGGCTTGGGGAGACACGGGTGCTGAGAAGGGTGGTGTCAAGTGCGCAGACAGGCTGCCGGACCACGCAGGGCCTGAAGCGACAGCATGATATGCGTGGTCCACGTCTTGCAGGCAGGGAGGAAAGTGAGGAGGGGCTCGGGTGGTTATCTATCAGACTAGATCAGGGAACACCAGTAAACGTTCTCAGATGAAAAATGCACTTTAGTTCGTAATTAAAATAAAATATCCCTTCCAAGTTATGAAACAAATCTGGAAACTCTTATCTGTCTTTATCATCTTCAGTTTTCATTTCTTCATTGCCTCTAAAGATTTGAAAAGGCAAAAAGGGATAGTGCTTTATTTATTTAAAAAAAATTTTTTTAATGTTTTATTTCTGAGAGACAGAGACAGCATGAGCAGGGGAGGGTCAGAGAGAGAGGGAGACACAGAATCTGAAGCAGGCTCCAGGCTCTGAGCTAGCTGTCAGCACAGGGCCCGAAGCAGGGCTCGAACCCAGGAGCCCTGAGATCATGACCTGAGCCGAAGGCGGATGCCCAACCGACTGAGCCACCCAGGCACCCCCAAACGGCATAGTGCTTTAATCCAGGGGCCAGCACACTTTTTCTACGTGGGCCAGCTTACGAAAACCTTAGGCTCTATGGTCCTCACAGTCTCTCCTACCAGCACTGAGCTGGGCCACTGCCGTATTCAGGCACCACAGACAACACACAAAGGGGTACACTTGGCTGTGTTCTAGTGCAAACCTCATTTACAAAATATGCCTCTGGCCCAATTTGGCCGGAGGCCGTAGCTCACTGCCCCTGCTTCAACCCCTAAGGATTCATTCCTAATCACAGTCCCCACGTGTGAATTCAGCCACACTTCTGGGAGGTGTGCTTGGTTTCTGGGATGAAGTACCGCAGTGGGTCACCAAGGTGGGCGGAAGGAAGGGTGCGCGTCAGCGCAGAGGCCCCGGGGAGTCGGAGGCCCTGGGCAGAGCCGCTCTGGGTGCGGCCATCCGTGCCTTCATGCTGGGCCCCGGGTCCCCGCGGTGGTCATGTGGGGAAGTCCCCCCTCGGCCGCCCCCGGGCCCGGATGCTACCTCGGCTTGCTCGGCTGCGCGTGCGGACGCCCAGCACTGGGGTGGCATCCTCCACGGCGGGCGACGAGGTCTTCAGCACGGCCTTCATGTTCTCGTGCTCGGTGGCGTCCTCCGCGTAGCTCAGGCCCTGCGGCTGGCTCAGAGGCGCCGCAGAACTGCCGGAGAACTTGCCAGACTACAAGGCCAAAGGAGGCGTTAGGGTGCAAGGCAACTCCCCCAAAAGCCAACTCAAGCTTACAAAACGTTTAGTTGAGGAAAACCTATATCTTTGTGGTTTCCGTGCATTCTGCAGATACAGTCGTTAGGGCAGTCACTGAGGCTGTCAGTGAGCCAATGACACACATCCATGTATACTGGAAGTTCTCTGATCAAAAAGAAAAACCCTGGTCCCAGAAGGACCATGCCCATCCCTCCACTTTAGAGGCCGTCCCGGCTCACTGCGGATGATGCCCTCAGTGGCTGCTGCTAGGGACGACTGGCATCCACCCTGGAAAGAACTCAGAAAATAAATGTTTCCAACCCCAAAGCCCTGATATGAGAATTAAAATATGCCCAGTTAATCACATTACTGAGACGATTTTTTAAAAATTAGCACCAGACAGGGGCGCCTGGGTGGCTTAGTCGGTTAAGCGTCCGACTTTCGCTTAGGTCATGATCTCGCGGTTCGTGGGTTCGAGCCCCGCGTCGGGCTCTGTGCTGACTGCCAGCTCAGAGCCTGGAGCCTGTTTCAGTCTGTGACTCCCCCTCTCTCTGACCCTTCCCTGCTCATGCTGTCTCTCTCTCTCTCTCTCTCCTAGAAATAAATAAAAAAATAAAAAAAAATTAGCACCAGACAGCAGTTAAAATTTTCATATCTATCACTTACGATGGCTGAAAAAGTGGGATTTGGTCGCAGAATCTTTCCAGATCTAGTTCCATCTCCCTTTACAGAGAAGGAAACTGAAGCCCTCCAAGGTTCAATGACTTGCCAAAGGCCCCCAAGGGAATCAGTTGCAGAGCCCGACCAGAACATGACGTAGAAATTCATGCTGAAACTGAGTTTGGGAACGCTTGCTACTTCTGGCTGTGTCAGAAGTGTCGTTGTTTGAACATGCAGTGTATGTACGTGGTGAGACTGTCTGATGGTAGCTGAGCAAAGAATCAGGATTTCTGTGTTTTAGAAGAGGTATGCTAGAACGCTGGGCCTTATGTACACAAGGCCCAGCATCTGGGTGAGAAAGAGAAAGTCAGAGTAATGTTTGCAAAGGGCAGCTCTACAGATTCCTGGCTTCCTTTTTTCTTTTCTTTTTTTTTTTCTTAATATTTTATTTATTTCTAGGAGAGAGAGAGAGACACCGTGAGCAGGGGAGGGTCAGTGAGAGAGGGAGTCACAGACTCTGAAACAGGCTCCAGGCTCTGAGCTGGCAGTCAGCACAGAGCCCGACGCGGGGCTCGGACCCACGAACCGTGAGATCATGACCTAAGCGAAAGTCAGACGCTTAACCGACTAAGCCACCAGGGCGCCCCCTTTTTTTTTTTTTTTTTTTTCCTGGCTTCCTCTTTTCATCGAGCATCTCGGCCATGGCAACAGAGCCCAGGACACATCTGCCTGTGCCATCTGCACTGCTCCCTCCCCATCTCCTGGGGCCCATAGGCCTCACTTGGTCTCTGGTTCTGTCATCTGCACCCGACCCAGGATGAGGAACCCCTGTCACCCCACCCCTGCACACATGAATCCCAACGAACCCGATGATGGATTCCAGTAGAGAAAATGGGCACAAGCCAAAGGCTGCCCATGAGAGGGGACCGCTTCTGTCCCCACTATCCCACTTCCTCTTTGGTTTTAAGGCTCTTTCTATGGTTATTCTAGAATCCAGTTCTCCTATTTGAGTTGCCAAAAGGCCCAGACAGGGAGCTGGAGGGAAAATGCCCTGTCCTCTTCTCCAATATTGGAGAGTACTTCCAATATTAGAACTTGCCATTCCTGACAGGACCTGGGACTTAGGGACGGCTTGGAAAGTGCAGTTAACCCTTGATTCCTGGCACACACAGCATGATGGGAACCCACGTCAGGAGGTTAGTGATCACACGGACAGCAACCAGAAAACAACCATGCACGGTTTAGAGCATCGAATGGTGCGGATGCCTCATGCCACTTATGCTAAGTTAGACTCTATAGCACGCCTGGGGAGGTCAAACGTAGCGTTCTTTATGTTTATAAACAGTCCTACCTCCGCTTCATCCTCTTCATCAGTCTGCCCAAGAGGACAGGACAGGACGGAAAAGACAGAAGGGATTCTTAGATGGTACAGAAGTCAACAAAGAGGAGAGCATCTCAATGTCCCTCCAGAGTCCAAATAAAGAAACTGGCCACCGGGGTGCCCCCTACTGACTTGGGAGCTGCCAGGCCCTGACTGCACAGCCCTCCTGCCCTCATCCAGACATTCCCTCTGTGAGCCCCAAGGCCAGTTCCGACCAAAGTCAGGAGGAATCGGTGGGGCTCCAGACCAACCTCCTGAGGCCGCCCAAGGGCTGAGGGCCTGGTTTCCGGGCAGCTGCAGAGCTGGCTCCCAGCCTTGTGGCCTGCTCTTCAGCTAGCCACGTCCTGTGGTACCCACCACAATCGGCCGGGCCTCAGGGCCTCTGCAAGTGGACCAGCCTCCATCTGCCTGGTGCTGTGTGTCACCTACTGTCCTCCCTCTCATCCTGAGCACTGGAGCCCTCCCCGCCTAGGCTGCCAGATCCTTCCACACACGGAGAGGGTGGAACAGGCAGAACTGCCCAAGCAGAATGGGTCCTATTACCCTCTCCTCAGAAACACAAAACTCAGCTCTTCTAAAACTCTTACCTGCCCCTCATGGAGGCTTTCTGAGCCTACATGCCAAACTTAATTATCACCAAATAAACTTCTTTAAGTAACTTTTAAATAAAAAATCTCTTTTCTAACAATCAATTGAGGGCAGAGGTGCCTGGATAGCGCAGTCAGTTAAGTGCTGACTTCGGCTCAGGTCATGATCTTGCAGTTCATGAGTCTGAGCCCCATGACAGGCTCTGTGCTGACAGCTCAGAGCCTGGCACCTGCTTCAAATTCTGTTTCTCCCTCTCTTTCTCTAGCCCTCCCCCTGTCACACTGTCTGTCTCTCTCAAAAATAAAATTTAAATTAAAAAAAAAGATAAACTGAGGGTGAAAGTTATGCCTATCTCTTGACTTTAGATTAAACACACCCTCAATTTAACCTGTGTTTCCACTGAGGTTACAAGGCCAGGCATACAGATCAGACACAAGAGTTTTGAGAACAGACACTTTCAGGAGCTGAAATGACAAAATGCTTCTGGTTCACCATGCTCCACACCACCCCCAGGCAAATAGCACCACACTCAGAGGTAAGATCCTGCTCTGTTTTTATTTCTACCTTAAAGCTTATTTATTTAACCGGGATGATTGGCATTTTGTTACCATTAGCACATGTGTAAGGTGTTACCTATACAAAATTTCAAGTCTTCTCAACATCCCCCAAAGTAAGTAGCTTTCCCTTTTTATAGAAGAGGAAGCTAGGGTTAATGGAAGTTAAATGCCTGAGAAACTGAACAAAACGTTTAAAACAGTCTGGAAGCCAGAAGGGGGAGCTCTCATGCCTTAATGCTGTCATCAATTGCAGCCACCAACAGGAAGAAGGCTATCTTAGTACCCCAGCAAGAGAGATGAAGATTTTTCTCCTTGCCTGGCAACAGCCCAGCCAATGAGAGACCGCCACAACACAGCCAGTGAGAAACCACCACCGCCCAAACTCTCACTTTTTTCTAATGGACTTCTCATTGGAAGTAGCCTCTCCCAATTTCCTCTTTTGTCTATAAAGTAATGTTCCTTTCCTTTGGCCTCTGGACTTGCCCTATGGTTTTGTCATAGCCTACATGTCCCAAATTGCAATTCCTCTGCCATTCCCAAACAAACCCATTTTGTTGCTAAACAAACAAACAAACAAACAAACAAACAAAAAGACTGGCTGGTTCATTTTCAAGGTCAGGAGACCTCCTCACTGTCCCCGGATGTGGAGGCCATGGGACTGATAGCCTGAGTTCTTGCAGCCCATCTTGAGTATGATGACAGTAGGGCCACCGCTGTCTGTGCTGCCTCGTCTAGGTCACCATTTTGTCTGGAACTACTTCAGGGCACAAGGATGAGGAATTACTTAATACTGACCTTTACCTGGGAGGACTCCTGGATTTTGAGAAAGGATGCCTTTTGCATTTTAGAAACAGAGAAAGAAGAAGAGGGACAGGCCACACAAGGGCCGATACAGGACTGATTCTAAACATAGGGTCTTCAGATTTTACCCAAACTTCACTCTGTCTTAGAAAATAATTGCTTTCCAGGGCACCTATGTGGCTTAGTTGACTAAGTGTCTGACTCTTGATTTTGGCTCAGGTCATGATCTCATGGTTCATGGGATTGAGCCCTTTGTTGAGCTCTGTGCTGACAGTTTGGAGTCTGCTTGGGATTCTCTCTCCCCCTCTCTCTCTGCCCCACACATGTTCATTTGTTCTCTCTCTCTCTCTCTCTCTCTCTCTCTCTCAAAATAAATAAACATTAAAAAAAAGCTTTTTTACCAAATCATCTCTGCTTAACTGCTATCACTTCCACCTTAATTTCCCCAGAATCTTTATTAAAAATGATTTACTACACAGTTTTCTCTAAAAATCATTTACAGCCCTAATGTTCAGGGGCTCAATCTATTGCCTGGCTATGTTTTTAGTGGTGTAAGTTGTGTATATGTTGTTTTCTAAGCAGATCATGAAGATATCCTTGGGGTATAGGCTTGTCTTTTATTGCAGTCACATCTTCCTTAGTGGCCAATGCAGTGCTGGGCACATAACTGAGAGATGGGAAAGGAAGCTATACACTTTGCCTTAAGTAACAATATCATAATCTTCCAGCAGATGGCAGTCTTTCTATGTGAATGACGCCACTTGACTGCTGAAAACAGGGACTGTGTTGAGGATGAACCCTGAATCCTGTACAACCCACATTTTAATGGGAATTTAAATATTTTTGAATCAAACTCCAGAAACATTTACCCCTTTCTATAAATAGGCAAGCTAAATGTTTTCAGAAAAGGACAGAATTTAAAAATTAGTGGGATCTGTAAAAAAAAATCTCAAAAATTTGGCAAGAAATTATCGTGTGTTTTCATAACTATAAGCATATTGAGCTTGTATTTTTCACCCTCCAATGTGTCTCATTTCCACAAAAGCAAGTAAGCCCCTTCTAAACTTTTAAAAATAACACCTTGGAATGCAAAGTGGGCCACAGTTTGCCCAAATGGATTCAGTTTGCTTCCTGTAGCTGTCCTCTGGGAGGCTAAACATCCTATTGAACCCGGGTTTTAGGAGAGGAGAAGGAAAACTCCATTGACGGCACTGGCATTTGGAACTACCCGGGGACCATACAAAGGGCCCCCTCCACAGACAAGTGATCTGAGCACTGTCTAAGGGTCAGGAAAATTCCAAGGGAACAAGGAATCTGAGTGAGTGGATTAGTCCCTGGTTGTCCACAGAGCTGCCATAAGATGACACCAAATTTCTAAGATGAAGGATTTGGTCTCCACATAAATGTCAGATCCCTCAAGAATATGGGCAGGAATTGTGTGCACTCTGCTTTTCCCACAACACGCACACCTATCTGGGTGCAGAAGGCAGCCTGAGGTCTTCTTAACTGCTTTTATTCCTCCCTAAAGTATATGCCTGACTGGAGTTCCAGTGAGAAATGCAACCCCCGGGATGATGATATGCCCTGTCACAAGGTCCTTTACCCGTTCTACCCTTCGTATCACAGAGCCAGTGTGCTTCTCGAGTCCATATACGATGGAATCGATTTCATAAAGATACATCAGAAAGAGGCATCTGCATGGTATGTCTTTGTCTCTGGCTTCTTCACGCATCCCTTTCCCCTCCACTTACAGAGTGTTTCCCATCTGAATGCCCACGGCACCCAGGACTTGGGATGCTCAGGGCTGAGGTGGGAGAGAGAAGGCCAGGAGTGGGGGAAGCATGTAAGTGTGCAGAGGCCCCCCCCACCAAAGGAACCCCTTGTTGGATTCACTGCTGTTCAGATTTCTTCCCACCTGAATACCCTCTGACTCAAAGGACTTCCAGGAAGCCCTCAGATTATGTCTTAGCAACCTTATCAATTATTTCTCTATTCAGAGGTCTAGAATGGGTGGCCCATGCATCAAATGGTTGGTCATATAGCACGGTTGTGATGATTAAAATCCTGAATCAACTCCCAAATCAGTATACCCATCTTCCTATGATAAGTGGCATTACCATTTATCTGTTTTGTTTTCTTCCTTTTACCCACACCCCAGAGGCTGAAAATGGAATCACGCCTTTAATGACACCAAGTCCCACAACACCCCAATATGGGTTAAAGTCCCTCCCAGCCACACATCCTTAATTCACATGTATTAGTCCCACATACATTATATAGCAGATTTTCACAGGAATAGTGGAGGAATAGTTTAACAGCACTTTTTAAAAGATGGAAATTTTTTTCAGAGTCAAAAAAAAAAAGTGCACAGCTCCCAAACTGCGGGGAGATTTTACGGTTGATCTACTTTCACAGTAAATGACATGGAACTTACATCGGTGATCATCTTCCCTCTGGTCTTATTTCTCTCTCTGTGGTTGGCCCGTTTCTGTTTCTGCTGCAAAACCCGTTCCCTGGTGGTGCGATACTCCAGTGCAAATTCACTAAGGATCCTGCAGAACTTGTTTATGTTGACTTCCCGAATCGCATAAGGTGGGTGACCCATAAAGAGCAAAAAGGAATGGAACCTGCGATAAAAAACACGATGAGGTAAGGACTTCAGGTTTAAGGAACAGAAACCAATGGTTTCAAAACTGTCAGTAAGAAACCAATCAGGCAGGCATCGTGCTCCATTCCTCGGGTGTTGGGGTCGAAGAGACTTCTTGAGTGAAAAGTGCAACCAAAAGTCAAGTTCAACTCACTTTCTTGCTGAAGGAGGATGTCTAGGTGGCAGGATTTTAGGAGATTAGTTACTGTTCTCTTTTTGCTTATCAGTGTTTTAATGCTTTTCTAAAATGTATATGCAAATCTTTTGCAAGAGAAAGGAGGAAGCACTGTTTGAAAGAAAAGACCGCACAGTTTCCAGATTATGTACGAACTGAATAAAGAATAAGGAAATGTTGCTTCGCAATTCCTCGAGAACCTGCTTTCATGACTCCTGGAACACACATGATCACATGAGTTGTCAACTGATGGCCTGTAAAAACTCCAATCAAGTTTTTTGTGAGGAAATATTCTGAAATATTTTCTCATGATATTATATACAATCTTAATTTTATTAGGAAGTACCAAACAAGCACCCCAAAATAAATTTCAGGATTTAACTTCTAAATTAAAAATTAGTAAGGGCACGTTGGTTAAACGTCCAACTCCAGCCCAGGTCATGATCTCACGGTGTGTGGGGTCAAGCCCTGCATCAGGCTCTGTGCTGACAGCTCAGAGCCTGAAGCCTGCTTTGCATTCTCCCTTTCTCTCTGCCCTACCCCAACTCACACCCTGTCTCTGTCTCCCTCTCTGTCTCTCTCAAAAATTAGAAAAAAATATTAATAAAATTATTTTTAAAAATAAATTAAAAATTCGTGGATTTTATTGACTTAAAAAGTTTGTAAAGGAAATTAAATAAGCAAACATGTACATGATTTTTAGTTATCAGGAAATGAGAAAAATACGTGAAGACAGAGGAACATTTTTATGTAGACTGAACAGTACTATATAAAAGATACCACTATTTGTGGACAATTGCTTTTGATCATTCTAATTTTTCCTGTCTGAATAGGGTTTAAATTGGTTTTCAAATGAGGGAGATTGGTGTATTACTTACGTGAAAAATAATAAAATAAAACCTACAACTTGTAATTAAAGGGGCTGAAAAAAGGTTTAAAACCAGAAAATTTTGCTACAACTATAAAGCTCTTGGAGAAAAATAAACTAAGTTTTCATGACTCTGGATTAGACAATGATTTCTTTCTTCTGTGTGACACTGAAACCATCAGCAACCAAAGGAAAACAGATAAACTCGACTTCATCAAAACTAAACACTTCTTAAAAATGTTTATTTTGAGAGAGAGTGAGAGAGAGAGAAAGAGAAAGAGAGAGAGCATGAGTGGGAGAGGGGCACACAGAGAGGGAGAGAAAAGGAATCCAAAGCAGGCTCTGTGTTGTGAGCACAGATCCTGATGCTTGATCCCCCAAACTTCGGGATCATGACCTGAGCCAGAATCAAGAGTCAGACCCCCTACTGACTGAGCCACCAGGTGCCCCCAAATTAAACACTTTTGTGTTTCAAAGGACAGCATCGAGAGGGAAAAGACAACCCAGAGTGCAGAAAATATTTTCAAATCATGTTTGATAAGAGATTTGTATCCAGAACATATAAAGAAATCTTACAACCCAATGCTAAAAAGACAAATGAAATACAGACAAAGGATTTGAATAGATGTTTCTTCAAAAAAAAGATATACAAATAGCTATTAAGTGCATGAAACGTTGCTTAACATCATTAAGCATTAGGGGAATGCCAATCAAAGCCACAAGGAGATGCCTCTTCACACTCGCTGGGATGGCTATAATAAAAAACACAGACAATAACAAGTGGTGATGAGGATGCAGAGAAATTAGAGCCCTCAATCAGCAGCAGACAGGAACATGAAATGGCTCAGCTGCTATGGAAAAGTCTGGCAATTCCTAAAAAGTTAAACATGGGGTTACCACATGACCTAGCAATTTTGCTCCTATGTATATCCGCAAAAGAAATGAGAATACATGTCCACACAAAACCTCTACAGAAATGTTCATAGCAACGTTAGTCATAATAGCCAAAAAGTAAACACGACCCAAATTTCCATCAACAAAGGAACAAACAAAATGTGGCATATCCACACGAGGTACCACATAACTGGCTCCACTTCCTGTCTCATCACCAATGACCCCGGCCGTACGGAACTCAAGATTCCTTGAACAAGCCTCGGGCCCCGAGTATGGTATATGGGGGACCCTGAGATGGCTTAAGGGCCTGTAGGGCCTGTGAGGGGGGCAGAGAGGCATTCCACTGGCAGGACCCCAGGCTCCCTGGAAAGTGTCCACTCCTAGCTGTTCCTTCTCTCCCATCCCAAAGGACTCTGCCTAAAGATCACCTCCTCAGAGAAGCCTTCCCTGACGTATTTTGTAAAACAGCACCGTGTCACTTCCTGTCTCAATTATACTCTTAATTTTTCTTCCTGGCTCTTACCACTACCTGACATTATATACTGGATATGTAATACATGATGTGTTGAGAGACGCAAGCATATGCAAGAAAAATTGAGGGGACAATCAGTATCTTTGACTGGTTCCACCATCTACCCTTTTCATCAAGTGTGCCACTGAGTACGCTGGGCCACTGGGTCTGGCCCAGGAAGGGGAAGGGTAGATTCTGGGGTATCAGGATGCCAGTGAGAGTGTCACTTGTCTCTGTGCCGCCCAGCAAGGCCTTCCTCCGCACTCGCATCTGGGCCCCAAATGCCAGCGCCCACCAAAGCGTGCACAGCTCAGCCTAACGGTTCTATGGGAGCTGAGTGAGGGGCTCGCACCTCCGCAGAGTGGGACGAGGCTGCTGGAGGGGCGGCACGAAGGGAAAGGGGAGTGCACAAACTCAGCCATGCAGAACAAGATTTTCTCAGCCAGGCAACAGTTTTGAAAGCATTTACTGAAAAAGGATTGTCTAAGTTCTGTCCTCTGCCCTGTTACAAAGCGGAGACCCACTGGACTATGGGAGGGAGAGACAAGACAGGGGTGGCAACGCCCACTTCCCTAGCTCCATGACTGAAGGGAGCAGGGAAGGTGGGACGCCCCATGTGTGTTCTCGTCTCTCCCCAAGAAGGCCCTGGAGTGGGGAGAGGTCTGCTGAGAGGCTAAGGGGTGCTGAGGGCAAGACGAGCTTCTGTCCCACCAGGAGGCCCCGGTGTGAGACAGAGGGTTCAATGCCAAGACGCAGCCCCCCGGCAGAGAGGGAAGGGCAGCCCCATGAGGTAAGGAAGCAGGAGGGTGTGGCCAGACTCACTGGCCCTCAAGGATCCTGTGTGGTGGACAGTGGACCCTAGGGACACAAGGGGTGCGAGCCGAGAGCCCGCAGGGTCTGAGGAGACAAGTGGAGTAGAGGGGAGGCCTGACAACTTGTCCCTTCAGCCCGTCAGTCACAGCAGGAGGTGCTGGCCTGTCCACGTGGGAGGCTAGTGAGTTTCCGGAAGGCTCCATAGGAGAACCCATCCCCATCTTCACCATGGAGCGCTAGAAATCACTGTGCTTCCCCACGAAGGTCCACTTCAAGAGGGGTAGAAGGAGGTGAACTCTTGAAGATCAAACATTCAGGAGACTAACAGTTTAGCTGCTTATCCTTTGGCCAGGTTGGCAGACTGCTACCCAGCCAGGCAGTGGGTCACTGAGGAGGTGGGCTGAATGGTGAAATGAGCAAGACTTATTTCCTCTGTGTGCCTGAGCATCATGAGAATAGATCTGCAGGTCTGCTCCCCACAGATGCCTGGCTTGATGCCTTAATGCCCTGGAGACGGGTGACCTTCATACTCGGGAAGCCCCAGAGCAGTATCTGTGCCACAACTCTGTCTTTTAAGAAGGGACCTATTGGGGCGCCTGAGCGGCTTAGTCGGTTAAGCGTCCGACTTTCGCTTAGGTCATGATCTCGCGGTCCGTGGGTTCAGGCCCCGCGTCGGGCTCTGTGATGACTGCCAGCTCAGAGCCTGGAGCCTGTTTCAGTCTGTGACTCCCTCTCTCTCTGACCCTCCCCTGCTCATGCTGTCTCTCTCTCTCTTTCTCCTAGAAATAAATAAAACATTAAAAAAAAATAAAAAAAAAAAGAAGGGCCCTATTAAATGAATTCCTAATTACACAGATAAAAATATAACTCTCACATATGTGCAGGTGAGGAAAAACGATGAAGGCCTAGCTACTTCCAATTTTCTGATCTGAAGGCTTCTATTTAGACTGATCTGCATGCCCATAAGTCACCTGTACCCACCTCACCTAGGGTTCTAGTCCTTTCTGGGTCTCAGTTTCCTAAAGTGTAAAGGGAACATGTTAGATCACAGGGGTTGTAGGCTATGCTCCTGGGAAGGCTGGAAGGGAGGGTGGGAAAGAGGAAGCACAGCCACTGGGGTTTTCTGTCCCCCATTGCCATTTCAACAAGATATTCATGCTATAATCAGTTCTACATATGGTGCTCCTGCTAACAACTTCATTCGAGCCCAGGCTTCTGTGGCTTAGATGCTCTGGCTTGGCCACTACCCGGACCTGCCCTTTAGCCACGGCCCTTTATTTTGTAATGTTTATTTATTATTTTTGAGAGAGAGACAGAGTATAAGTGGGGGAGGGGCAGAGCGAGAGAGGGAGACACAGAATCAGAGCAGACTCCAGGCTCTGAGCTGTCGGTACAAAGCCTGATGCAGGGCTCGAACTCATGAACTGTAAGATCATGACCTGAGCAAAAGTCAGACACTTAACCAAATGAGCCACCCAGGCACCCTCCCTTTTGTTTTAAATGTTATTTATTTCTTGAGAAAAAGACAGAGCCAGAATGCAAGTGGGGGAGGGGCAGAGAGAGGGAGACACAGAATCCGAAGCAGGCTCCAGGCTCCACACTGTCAGTAGAGAGCCATGGCCCTTTTACCACCCACAATAACTACAGTGGATTCCTAGCTTGTGCTGATCATCCCCCATGGGATGGCCAACAGTGAGTTATCAGGGATCTAGGTCATGCAAGAGCAACTATCATTTGGGTGACCAGATTACCGGGGAGAACAGGACAATCAGGGCAAACTATATACAGTTTACACACACACACACACACACACACACACACACACACACACACTAGCTCAAGGAATCACCAAAATCAGTCTTCACCTGTCCAGGATAAAATGGCTAATGAGATCAGGCATAACAGCTTTCCAAGACTTTCAGAAAATTACTCCAGTTTCATGACTTTCTAAGGGGAAACTGTTTATTTGAGTAGTTTTATGTTGGAAATGGCTTATATCACACAAAAGCATAGAGGGCCAAAGCAGCTCATGGTCCCTGCCTCTGCTTGTGCACTAAGTTAAAAGCACAGTGTACTTTGATTTCACTAAGAGATTTGATGAAATCTCCGATAAGGCCTTCCTCCCCAGAAGGCACTAGGAGGTCAAGGTGGATGAAGGGAGAGGGATTTACAACTAAATTCCAAAAGTACTGAGTAATGGATGGTTGTCAACCTGGAGGAAGATTCTGTTCCCTATTCTTGTCCTGTGTAACACTTATTTTTATTTTTTTAAGTTTATTTATTCATTTTTGAGAGAGAAGATGTGCGTGCAAGTGCGCACAAGTGATGGGGTGGGGGGCAGAGAGAGGGATAGGGAGAGAATCCCAAGCAGGCTCTGCACTGTCAGCACAGAACCCGACTCAGGGCTCAAACCCATGTACCCTGTGATCATGACCTGACCCGAAACCAAGAGTCGGATGCTTTACTGACTAAGCCACACAGGCGCCCCTTGTCTAACATTTGAAGACTAGCACCACCTTGTTCGCCCTACCCCAGCCTGGACCAAGACCAGGAGGGACAATTCCCAAGGCAGCAAATGGCACAAGCCTGGCAAGGGCTCACACACAGACACAGCGATCAGGTTCCTGATGTTCTGGGTGGGCTCAAAGGAAAGGAAAAAAGACGATGAAAGAGGGGAAAAGAGAAAAAATAATAATAATAAATAGGAAATAGGAAATGTACAGAGATAAATGAAAATACTGCCCATTTGTTGACAAAAGTCATGAAGACACGCTCAGAGAGGCCTGGGAGCATGCCCAAGGGGCAGGTCTGCGGGAAGGGCCTGCAGTGGAGCTACCTCCAAGGGGATGGCTCTCTCATCAGCACCGCACCGAGGGCTGTTTCAGAAGGTCTGTCACCAGAGCACCTGCTGCAGGGAGGCCACGGCCCACAGGTCTACAGGCTCAGTAGGCCCAGGACAGAGCATTCGGACCCTCAAGGCCCCGATGAGAAGTCTACGACCATACTCTGTGATACGGCAAAGAGAAGGCGGTGTGTGGTCAGAAATGCATGGCCCGGGAAGTCAGAAGACGCCGGTTCCGACCCTGATGCTGCCTCTGCTCACAGCTGAGACAGCCGTGGACCTCCATGGGGCAGTCCTAGACCCCGGCCAGCCTCCGTGTAGGCAAGACAGGCCTGACCCATCCCTGCACGTCTCCCGGGCTCCTCTTGGCTCCGGTGACTCTATGGAAGATGCGTGCAGAGGGTGGCACCCGTGGTGGGCCCCAGGCCTCACCCAGGCAGGTGACAGCAGGGCAGACATCAGAGAAGCAACAAGTGGAAGGTCTTAGAGGGCATGCCGCACATTGTCTAAAGAGCTAATAAGTCAGGCTGCCTTGAGAGGGCACGTGCTGTAGGGACGTGGAACTGTTCAAGCAGACGCAGGGATACAGGGCTCAACTTGTCAGAGATCTTATAGATGCAATTCCTGCTCAAATGGGTTCTGTGCATCACATGATCTCTGAGATTCCCTCCAACCTCAAAATTCAATGGCATTATATTATTGTGTGTGTGCAAGAAAATACCCGTGAAACAAACATGTATTTTCTACGTAGCAAGGATTTACACTACAATTTTTGTAACCTTAACCTTCAGATCTTGGGTTCTAGAATATTTTCAACATGCCATTTTATAGGTGTTTCCATTAGTTCCTTGAGCTACTTACCTGTTAATTATTCTTCTATGGACAATCTTTAAAATTATAATTCGCTCTGCACAGTCTTTTAGGAACTCTGACATCCGTTGTTTTAAAACGGGTTTCATTTCATGTTTTGCAATTGCCTTGAGGTGATCCCATGAAGCTTTGCATCTTCTCTCCATCTGACACAAATTATCCTGAAGTTGATCAAAGTCAACCTGAAAATCAGAGAGAGAACATTGCAAACGCGCTGAAACAACCAGACACTGACCTGAACCAGGAAAGTGAACCGCCTCCGGGAAGAAACCAACATCAAAACCAAATTTACATCTTGAAATACAAACATATTTATGGCCTAAAAAGTATCCACATATGTATTTGTCATTATCTTGACATCAAATTATTTAGTGATAAAACTGTTCTCCAAATGAACCCAATGCAAATATTCTTCCTCCCCCCCTTCCATATTTGGAAAGAAGTCTTAGGCAAGTCTTTGGGAACTGTAAATGAAAACATGATATGAAGGAACCCTGGTACAAGATGAACTGAGCAGATGTCTCATAAAATTTTTCAGAGCCCTCTTGTTCTTCAGAGGTGGTTTTTCACTTAGGGTTATAGGAACACACCAGTCATACATGGATGGTTCTAATATGGGGGAGCTGGCTAAGGGGCAGCAGCTTCTCCTCACAGTTGGTCTCTTGTACACTGTGTGACAAATTTTATTTATCCACCCGTTCATTCATTCAACCCACACCCAAGGAGAAAGCTGTGTATGTCAGTTCCTATACCAGGCACTGAGAACACGGAGACAAATATTGACTGAGACCAAGATGCTGCTCTCAAGGAGGCTCGTTGTATAAGCAGGTGTACAGACTAAATGCTGAGGATGTGCAGAACCCAACAAACGTGTGTGTGTGTGTGTGTGAGAGAGAGAGAGAGAGACAGACAGACAGACAGACGGAGAGGTCTTGGTGACAGATGGAAGCCATGTGTGCAAAGAACAAATGTGACACAGCATCCACTATGCTCTTCAGGGAAGTGGGAACAGCTTGGCTTAACTGAGGTTTCCTGAGCTCAGGCATTCTAAAGTAATGCTTTTACTGAATCTCTAGACTAGAAATTATGTGAATTAAAGAATCATGAAAGAAAATGCACTTAAGGGCATTTAATGGAGAGAGATGTAGGACAGGGGAAAGAAGCGGAGAAACTAGGAGGCGAGGCAGAAACAGATAAACTTAGGGAGGAGACTGAGGGCACAGAAGTAGATACACAGTGGGAGTTGGTGGAACAGAATGAACACAGGGCAAATCAAGGTCAGAAGGAGAAAGCTGATGTCTGGAGGTAAGCCACCATTGCTTAGATGATGGAGGTCAAGAGCTGTGAGTGCCCTGGGCACTTGCCAGAGTGGTCCGGCCCTCCATAAGACAATGGAGGAGATAAAGTCAAGGAAGGTCAATTCAAAGAAGGGATCTTTCACCAGACAGGATGAAGCCATGCTGAGCACACCAGATGCCCTGGGGGCCAGGCAAGACATCGCAAGTCCTGGGTTTCTTGGGTGCTCAAGAGCCAAAAACAGAAGGCAAGCTTAGGCAGAGTCCTGAGATGCAGGTAAGCAGAGGGCTCATGGGACTTTGAGAAAAATGATTTGCCTGAAACTGAAGGAATTCTGGGTCCAGATAGATGATACAGTGGAGCTGAGAAAAAAAAAATCAGGCGTTCAGCTGAGAGAGGAAAAAAAGGATTTAGAAAAGGACTAAATAGTTCAAAGAATAAGTCTGGAAAAGAGTGACCAGGGATTGCCAAGTAATATCTAGCAGATTTTAAGCCAATTGCAATAGGTCTAACCATAATTCTCTGGATCTGTCCTCATTTGCATCTGTCAGGTCTCAGACACATAACGAAGTGACTTCAATTCAGCTCAGACCTGCACGGAGCAGCCCTGCGCAGTCTAACCAGGTGACACTTGCCCGGCACTGAGGCAGGCACAGAGCAGCCAGGCAGACGCCACCTAAGAGAATGGTTCTTCAGGGAAGAGAGTCCACTGTGAGCCCTGAAGGCGGGGGCAGAAGAAAGGAGTCTATTGCCAACAGAAGCCAGGTGGGGAGGCTTGAGAGGAAGTGCCATTTTAGGGTTGAGCTTAACGCAGCTTCTTCTGAGGGGGGCTGGAAGGCTGCCTCATCTGGCTGCCTGCCTGCCTGGCTGAAGGCTGCCAGCACATGCCACCTGAGTCTTCACAGTTACCTCCGATTCTGCTACTAGCTCCACTTTGCAGGGAGAAATTGACGCACAGAGAAGTTGTGAGAGACCATATAGTTCTAAGCAGTGGATCTGAACCTGAATATCCCTAGCTTTCTCTCAGAGTTTCTTGAGTCCAAGTTCTCAACCAGCATGCCTTACACCTAGATTTCTGCCTTTAAAATTCTACCTCAGACGGGTGCCTGGGTGGCTCAGCCAGTTAAGCGTCCGACTTTAGCTCAGGTCATGATCTCACGGTTCATGAGTTAGAGCCCTCCAGCGGGCTCTGTGCTGATAGCTAGGAACCTGGACCTGCTTTAGATTCTGTGTCTGCCCCTCTCTCTGACCCTCCCCCACTTGCACTCTGTCTCTAAGATAAACAAACATTTAAAAATTAAAAAAAAAAAAAATTCCACCTCAGATACAGAGCGAGCTGGACTTGTTGCTTTTGAGAAGGAAGTCCTTGCCAGGAAGGCCTCTCCTGAGGACTGCCCCATATGGGCCACTTGTGTGTGTAGGAAGACCCATGAGCTGTGCTCTGAAGCAAAGTCAAACCTTATCAAGTCAGATGGGGATGCTGTGGGACAGCTCAGGGACACAGTCCTCCAGCAGATGCCAGGGCAGCCTGCCCCTTGGGGGTTGTAATGCTGAAGCCCAACATGTGACACCACGGGACAGAGTCGATGTGACTGGGGCTGAGGTTTCTTGAGGCTCATTTTGTACCAGTCTACACAGAAGGACCTCTCAACACCCAAAAAGGCTTTGGGAGTAAAGGTGGAGTAGCGGTAAATGCCCTCTTGCAAGCCACAAGGATCTGGGTCAATCGTCATCTTTAGTAACTGCCAAAGTTAATAGGTAAAATCTCCCTGCACTTTTGGCTTGTGTAGCCAATCTTCGGACAGAAAAAATTATTTAGTTTTTATTTAACTAATAACTAAACATCCTTTGGGGAAGGCTTGATACTGAGGAGGGGCTGGGGCAGTCACTGGAGTCAGCCTGCCACCAGGACTCCTAGGCCAGGGCTACTTTATTTAGAAGCAGGCTCCACCAGGAGAAGACCCTGGGAAAGAGCAAAGGACCACCTATAAAAAGGGAACCGATCTGTTCTGTGTGGCTCTGGTAACAAGGCCAAGATGACCCTAGTATGCAGCAGGCTCTGCCTCAGATGGAGCTATTCCTAACAAACTGCCTTCTGAGAAGGTGCTCATGGTGGGTATCAGAGCAGTGGCTGGAGGACCCCCTGCTGGGACACTCAGAGGGGCTTTGGTCTCGGTCACGATACTGAAGCAATATTTGTAAACACTTCAGCGCGGTGCCTGGTGCAGAGTAAACGCAGTGAAGTAAAGGAGTCTGTGTTCTTAGAAGCCTGTGGTCAGCTTTTGAAGCTGGGGGGTCGCCGGCCATGCCTCCTTCTACCTCAAGGCAGGTCCACTGTCAGGCCGGCCCAGGACCCGCTGCTCGCTGTCCCTGGCAGCTGCCAGCCTGTTGTTCCGAGGCAAGTGAAGGAGGATCCCAGCCCCCGGGGCCCCACAAGCCAGTTCTGTGGGAGAAGGCAGGGAGCGGGAGTTCCGTGAAGGAGACCTCAACAAGGCCCCTTCCCCATTGTGTCCCTCTGCCCACCACTCTCCTCTTCTCATACCAGAGTCCAGTGTGTCCCAGAGCTAATGGCTGTCTGCTTTCACTAACTCAGCCTGCCCAGGTTGGGTTTCTAGAAGTTTCCTCCACACTGGCCTGACTCTTGCTGTCCTATTCAGTCCCTCCCCATGACCCCTCCCATGAGTTTCCTGTTGCTCCCAAGACCCTCACACCTCCCATCTCTGCTGTGTTTGGGATTCCTCTGGGGTTGGTCAACCTCAGTGATCTTCCTACAAATGGGGACAACTGTGTGTCCAGCTACTGAGACTGTCTTTCTTCTAATAAACCCAAGTTCGTGAGGAGTTTTAGCTCTGCACTCAATTTGAGAGTCTGCAGCTGAGGAGCCACTGCTCTATACTGTTTACAGCCCTATTAAGCCATTCCCTCTGTGAAAGATCACAGGAATAGCCAACCTGTGGGGGAGCAGGAGGTCAGGCGTGCCCTCTTTTCTGACCCCATGCTTCACAGCAGGGTCCCATGGAAGTCTTAGCAGGAGACAAATTGCATCTTCTTGACATTGTTACCCTAGCTGGGAAATTTTGAGCAAGTGGGAGGTTTTAACGCTTGGGAGAATCCAGGCCTGGGTTGCCTCACATACCTCAGAAGGAAAGAATCTCATGGAGAACCAGAGATGGGAAAAGGATCTTACCAGTCCATTACCAAAAGCATGAGACCTGTCATATCCACAAACTTTAGGGCCAGGGTTGCAGGCAGCACTTGGATGTTTTTACATCACAGAGCCTGTGCTCCTCAAAGATGACTGACAGAGATCGGCATCTGAGGGAGCGACACGGCCCACTCCTCTGTGCCCACAGACATACCTTGGCTGACCTGGTGACGGCCCCGATCTCCGAGTATAGATCTGAGCTGTCTGGGAAGTTTTCCACCACCATGGTGCACACGTGGTGGAGAAGCGACTGCTTGTGCACGGTGTCCTTAACTTCTGGAACCTTCTCGAGGTAGCTTAACTCAAACGCTTTGGCCTGTGTGGAGAACATTAAATAAAAGACAAGGAGTGCAAGTTTTACACAGGCTCTTAGAAGGGCACAAATGGTTAGAATCAATGTCCTGTTGGAGTAGTCTAATATTTCGTTCCTCTGTAACTGGGGCTTCTCAGGCCACATGCTCCATCATCCTTAGCTGATCACACGTGGACCAGCCACACTGAGCATGAAATGAGGCTCCAGCCCTTTCCAGACATGAGCCATCCCAGGCCTCTACCCCTAAATCAGGGTGCGGTGAGGCTGGGTCTCTGCCATCTGGGTATCTCAACTTCTTTCTCTCTGTGCCCTCTACTGTTCTACTTCCTGACCAAAGACAGACCATTTTCTTTAAGTTGGTTTATAATGTGTATAAGTACAAATATTTGAGCAATAAGTTCAGGGGGGTACTGGGGGAGGGGAGTGGAAGAAACTCTCTGCAATGTCAGTTTTGTGAATAGCCAAGCTTCGTAAGAAACAGTGTACTAATCCTTCTAAGTTTTCTTATTTGTATAGCCAGATGCAGGCTCAAATAAATAGGCCCTGATGAGTTAAGGACACAATTCCTTCTAGATTTTCTAGTAATACAAAAGTTAAGCCGTTCATCAGTGCTTTGGAGGACAGAAGTACAACCTCCCTCAGCAAACGAAGGGCAGGAACTTTGTGACAAGGGAAGTAGGAGAATAAGGAATATAAAAGACTTACATTAGTTCCATTTAGAAAGTTCCCAATGGCTAAAAGAGTAGACAGGATAAAGCCCAAGGTTTTATTGTTCTCCAGTTGGTCTATTCCTTCCTTCAGATCCAAAAGTGGTTCTGCCACTTCCTTTCAATTAAAAAAAGTTGGAAGGTGATGATAAAGAATGTGCATTTTGGCTTTGTTTTTGTGTTTTAAACTTTAGTACAAAGCAACCACAGTGGCGGACTCCTGGGTATAAGGCAATCCCATGTGGTGGGCACATGGTCTTAAGTACGGAAGTGCCAGAAGGCAGCAGGGAGGTCTAGTCCCCAAAGTCTCCCCGGTGGAGACCAAATGGGTGCCCATGGCTACTTGTGCTGGGGTGGCAATTGCTCCATCTTCCACTGTTCATGCCCATCTGCCAAGCTCAGGCAGGACCCTTACACCAAACTCCCCTCTCATTCTCTTTTCTGACTATGGCTAACTTCTAGGACTCTCTTCCTTTGCATGTTCCTTCAGCATCCGGACCACAGACTTCCTCTCACCTGTCTCCTTCTAGGCAGATGACACCAGAACCTGTCCCTCACTGTCCCCAGACCCCTCAGGTCTCTTAACCTCCCATTTAGAACTCTATGGCTGGCCACTACTTAGCCTGGGTTACTTTCTAGAAGGCCACCATCCTCATTACTGCCACTGCCTTCCGAACTCCCACTCTCTCAGACTTCCACTCTGGTGTTGAGCCTGAGTCATCCCAGCAGTCCTGTGTCTCTTCATCCCTGCTTGATTCCTGAATGAATTTAAACACCATGGTTCCCTTGTGAAGCCCCTATACTCACCGTCCATATTTGGCCCTCAGCATAAGACTTTGCTGCCTCCTTTGCCAGAGGATGGAGACCACACAGCCTCTCCTCCCATGCTTTCAATCTCTCTCCTCTGGGCACTTCCTCTCATTAAGCTCATTCCAGCTCACCTTCCAGCTCTTTCCTCTCCACTGGCTCCTTCTGCTCAGCCTGTGGATTTCCCCGGTCCAGAAGACACCTGCTCCTCCTACTTCTGCTCAGATGAGCCTCCCCATGACTTCACTGTTAAGGTCTCTTTCTCTCTATTCTCCTCCCAACCTTTTGCAGTGTTTCACTGTCAACCTCCTACAGAGATACTCTCTCAAAGTGACCAATGCTGGGCTAATAGCCACCGTCAATGACAGCTGAGGTGATTATCCTCAGGTGGAAGGATTATAGGTCACTTTCTATATGTGCATTTCTATGTTTTCTAAATTTTCTACACTGAACATATGGGGTGGAACATTTTTAATTTTTTTTAACCAGTCATCTGATGCCCTCAGACAAATGTCTGAGGCTTGTGACAGGCAGACATTGGAGAATGATGCCTCACTGGCCAGCTGCCCGTCGCTTAGTGTAGGCACAACCTCATCATGATCAACTTGCCTTTCACACCCTCACTCAAGAACAATAGTTCACTGCCTTCACAAATAAAAAATGGACTTTCTCAACACTGGGGATGAAGACTGGCTTCCTCCCTTCCTAATATATACCTTTTCTGTCGTTTCATAATCCATTTTGAATGCCCAGAGGTGAAGCCGAGCCGAGAGCTCACTGATGGAGGAGAGAGTGAGGAGGAACTGCTCAGCGCTGCCCAATGGCACATCGGGGTTGGCCAACTGTGCTTCCTGGATTTTCTGCTTCTCTTCTTCGGTGGGAATCATGGTTAGAATTTTCTGGAAAGATGGAATGATAGTGTATAGTCTCAGTGATGGACCCTATCCCAGCCCTTTGACATTTGCAAAATCATATTGTAATTTTCCAATCAGGTAGTAAAGAGATTCTGTCATTAATGTGCATATCATTTACAAGTAGCACATCATTACAAACCAAATACTGTAGAGAAGAAGAGTTCGTAGTGTCTAAATTCACATTCATTTATTCTAAAATGATCTCTCTCTCTCTCTCTCTCTCCTTTAACCTCTTATCCCATAAGGAATTTAAACAACTTGCCCTAACTTTTCTGGGTCTTGTACATGAAAGACGTTCTTGGCAAGAAAGTGGGATGGGGGGTGAGAGAAAGGTGAACGAATAAGATAGAAGGTTAGAGAACAGCTCCCTGCTCTCCAGGAAATACAGCAAAATTTGTCAAGGCAGTATGAGAACTCAGACTGGCTTTTGTACACGGGGCATACTAATATGTAAACTATATTTCACATTTTATGTAGAAATTAAAACACTTTAAATCCTTGGGGCGCCTGGGTGGCTTAGTCAGTTAAGCATCTGACTTTCGCTTAGGTCATGATCTCGCGGTTTGTGGGTTCGAGCCCCACGTCGGGCTCTGTGCTGACTGCCAGCTCAGAGCCTGGAGCCTGTTTCAGAGTCTGTGATTCCCTCTCTCTCTGATCCTCTCCTGCTCACGCTGACTCTCTCTCTCTTTCTCTCTCTCTCCTAGAAATAAGTAAAACATTAAAAATTTAAAAAAAAACCACTTTAAATCCTTAACAAAACTATTTTTAAATATATTAATGACAATAAATTAAGACATATATTAAAAATAATAACCACAAGTTTGGTTCAATACCAAAAAACCCCCCAATCAATGAAACTAATCTAACCAGATCTATGGTCTGACCAAGAAAATTCACATAATAACATCAATTGATGCATAAACAGTTTTATTAAAATTCAATATCCATCCCAACAAAAACCTCTCAGCAGCCCAGCTGAGAAGGAATCTCCTCCATCTGATAAGTAACCCTACAGCTCACATCATACTTAATGGTAACAGACTGAATATTTTCACTCTAAGATGGGGAACAAAATAGGCTTTTTAAAATATAAAAAGGATAAGAAAGGAAAAAGCAAAGCTACTCCTATCACAGAAAGTATAATTGCCTATATAGAAAACTGTAAGGAACCTACAAAAATTTATGAAACCGTGAGTTTAATAATATTGTATGATTTAAGGTTAATACATAACAATTCCATTTTATTTCTCTATTGACAGTAAACAATTACAAACTGAAATGTTTTTAAAAATACCATCTATAATGAAATATTTAGATATAAATCTAACAAATCATGTACAGGATCTGTATTCTGGAAAGTACAAATGCTGATGAAAGCAATCAAAGACAATCTAATATAAAGGGGGAATACCATGTTCATGGACGGAAAGACTTAATATAGTCAAGATGTTAACTTTCCCAAAACTGATCTATAACTCTTACTCAATACCAATAAAAATACTCGTGTTTTTTGTGGATATTGGCAAGCCGGTTCTAAAAGTTACATGGCAAAACAGATGAGCCAAAACAACCCAAACAATTTTGAAAACAGATAAAGTCTCCCATACAGCTATAGGAACAAGACAGTGTGGCTTAGGCAACAGAACAAACACATGAGTCATATGGACAATACAAGGAGTCCAGGAAGAGAGAACACAAATACAGCCCAGTGATTTTGACCAAGGTACAAAGGCAGCTCAATAGAGAAAAGATAGTATTTTCAACAAATGGTGCTGGAACTGGAATCCATATGCAAAAGATGTTACACATAAATTAACTCAAAAGCATTCACAGATATAAAAAAGTCAAAGGTAACACTACAAAACTTCTAAGAGAAAACACAGAAAAGGGGCACCTGTGTGGCTCCATCGGTTAAGTGTCCGACTTCAGCTCAGGTCATGATCTCACGGTTCATGAGTTTCAGACCTGTGTTGGGCTCTGTGCTGACAGCTCAGAGCCTACAGCCTGCTTCAGATTCTGTGTCTCCCTCTCTCTCTGTCCCTACCCACTTGCACTGTCTCTCTTTTTCTCAAAAATAAACATTAAAAAAAATTTTTATTAAAAAAGAGGAAACATAGAAGAAAAGTTTTGTGATCCATGTTAGGCAACAAACTCTTAGACACAACACCAAAAGATAATAGGTTGAGAAATTGAACTTTATCCAAATTGAAACTTTTTTTTCTCTGTGAAAGACACTGAAGAGAAAGACAAACTAGAGTTCCTCAAAAGGTTATGATTTATCATATTACCCAGCAATACCATTTGGAGGTATTTACCCTAGAAAAATTAAAACTTAAGTTCACATAAAAACTTGTACATGACTATCTGTAGCAGCCTTATTCATACTTGTCAAAAACCAGACCAGGCTACATAATCCTTCAACAGATGCATAGACAAACGGTGGTACCTCCCCACAGTGCAATGGTGCTCAGCAATAAAAAGGGACCAACTGTCGATACATACCACAACTTGGATGAATCTCAAAAGCGTCGATCATGCTGAGTGAAAGAAGCCAGTCTTACAAGGTTACACTGTGTGGTTCCAAGAAGAATTTTTTGTCTTTCTCAAAAAGACAAAGGCAGAGTCGTGGAAAGAGAGCAGTGGTTTTCAGGGACTACAGGTGGGTGAAGGGCGTGACAAGAGAGAGCTAGCTTATGCCCTTTTCTGGGACAGAGGACTGTCTTAAACCCTGACTGCCAGGGTCACTGCATGAATTTATAGATTTTAAAACTCACAAATAACTGGTCAGTCTTCCTCTAGTTTAATGTAAAAAAAAAATTTAAAAATTGGACAAGACAGCATAATCCACAAACATGCAGACATGCACATGACATATACGGGTGGGGTGGCTGGCATCCTGGGTCTGACGAGAGCGTTCTCAGGATGGTCATCTCTGGAGTTTCTTAGAAGCCAGTGATGCCAAACTACGCTGAAGCTGTGTGTTCTGTGCTTTGGGCACAGCGAGGTTGCAGAAGGGGAGCCTAGATACCTCCTCTTCCAATATTCCCTTCATCGTGGCCCTGACACTGAGACTGTGTGGGTGGAACGTGAGCATCAGGACCCTCACTCTTTGCTCCCCCGGAGGCTCATGCTCTTGCCCCCACCTGTCCCCACAGATGGTATTAAAACAATAACCCAAACAATGCAAGCAGATGTCATTGCTTTAAACACATTCAGGATCTGAATTTAACTAGCCTTCAAAACAAAAACTAAAATGTGTGTTCTCATTTTCTTACTGCTTCAATTGCTTAAAGCATGCACAAGAATTCCAGAACAAAAAATTGTCAACACTTTTCCTCCTTCTTCAGAAGGCATTTTCCGGCAATGATTTTGGTTGCTTCTTTCCTTTGGGAAAGTAATCAAACACTCTTACTTTTGTTTTGTACTTCTCTGACTAATTTAAACCATTAGTTCACCGCTGAAGATTTATGACGTTGCCAGCTGCCGGTTTATTTCACTTTATTTTTTACACGTCCCTGGCAATAAAAATAGCCATAAGACAGTGGAAGAGCAGGCCAAAGCCACCTTCTATGAGCTGACAGCTTTCTGCCATGAGCAGATGATAAGGGGATGAGCTCGAACAGGTAGTTTTAATTTGCTCTTCTTCCATGTGGGTGAATTTATTGATGATTTTTTGGTCACCATTTGGTTTCACGGGGGAAAAGACATCAAACAAAACTACTATGTAATAATCCCAGGGTTTGTTTTCTGTTTTTGCTTTCTCCCAGACGGTGTTCTGCCAGCACTGCTTAAAGTATACTTGCTTTGTTATCCGAAAACCAAATTTCAGAGAAACATGGAGGAGTCTCATTTTTTATGAACCTAAATGCTTTGGGGTTTGGCCATCTCATTCACCTGCAAACAAGACTATAAAAAGAAGGAGCGCCTGGGTGGCTCAGTCGGTTAAGTGTCTGACTTTGACTCAGGTCATGATCTCGTGGTCTGTGGGTTCGAGCTCAGAGCCTGGAGCCTGCCCAGATTCTGTGTCTCCCTCTCTCTCTGTCCCTCTCCCACTTGCACTCTGTTTCTCTCTCTCTCAAAAATAAACAAATGTTAAAAAAATGTTTTTAAATAAAAATAAATATATTTTAAAAAGGCTAACAGGGCATTATTTTGCCCTGAGAGTTTTGAACAGAACCCTGGCCAGAGCTCTGGATGAGAGTTTAGCACAAGGCCTTTGGTGACAACAGCAGAAAGGTGGGACACTTCGAGCTGGGGCTGGCTTGTGCACAACTTGCATCATCTCCTGAGACCATGGCTTTATTCACATACTTATTTCTTATGTGGGGATTCTTTCCCCCTTTACTTCTCAAGGTGTCTTGATTGTATTTTCTTCCATTCTTTTGAGTACTCAGTGAGGCACGTGGGGCAGAAAATATTGCATCAGCTCTGCAGAGGAAGTGGTGTGCCTGAGGCTAGGTTGGATCCACCAAGGCTGAGCTGCAGGACCACCAACGGGCTGCTCCCGCTTTTCCAGCACGGTCTCCAGAGTTCAGGGCCTTGCAACTCAAAACCACCAGGGTGGCTCAGGTGCCCTGCTAAAGGGATATCCTGGTTCCCTGGCACTGCTGATCGACCGTGGCTCCTGGGCTCCGGCTAATCTGTGTCCAGCACGTACTGGGACAGGGGCCGAACAGCAGAGACTGTCTGAAAAGGTGCTATCATGTTGTATATGCAGCCAAAGGGACTCTCTCTTTCTTTCTTTCTTTCTTCTCCTTAATGTTTGTTTATTTTTGAGAGACAGAAAGAGAGCATGAGTGGGGGAGGGGCAAAGAGAGAGAATCCCAGACAGGCTCAGTGCAGAGCCCAATGTGGGGTTTGATCTCATGAACTCCAAGATGATCACCTGAGGAGGAATCAAGAGTCAGATGCTCAACCGCCTGAGCCACCCAAGCGCCCCAGGGACTTTCTATGTCTAGGGTGCTGGCAGGCCTGGAAGCCAAAATGAGCCAAATTAAGTATCATTTGGGACCATTTAGTCATACAGACTGTATAAACATTAGAAAAGCACAAGAAAAAAAGGAAAACCCTTCATACTTCCATTTGTAATAACCTGATGACATTTTAGTTGGAAACATATCATTAATACTACTTAGAGATGGCTCCCCAAATGTGTTCTAAAGTTTAATACTCTTATGAAAAATTACTTCCTTAATGAAGTTACTTACCCGCCCCCTCAGGTTTTCATGGCAAAGGCGGATACCTATCAGCGGGTTGCTAAGCGAAGCCACAGGATGTAATTTAATACATCCTAATCACGTTTGGTACACAGAGGTTTCAAATGGCCCTATTAAGACGTGGTGCCAGGCTACTGTGTCTGTGTCCAAGAAGCAGACAGTCTGTTTGGCAAAAGGCCCTTGGGGCACAAGCTGGAAATCTTATTAGTAAAGATCTCTAAGCACACAATATCCATCTCTTCTCAGTCCTGAGTTAGCTCTTAAACAACAAGCCCAGAAAATAAGCTCTGGGTAATGGCCCAGGACATGGATCCAGACTATCTATGCCTCTCAGGTCCTGGAGATCAGTGACCAGAGAGGGCAGGTGACAGATGACTGTGTCTGGTTTCCACTGGAATCTTCTCAGCATGGCTGACAAGAACCGAAAAACACAGAGTCCCCGGCTTCACACAGGCAGCCTTCAGATGAGGCATTCTCAATTAGGGTGCATTTTGCCTCCAGTGGATGTCTGAAAAAGTGTGGAGACATTTTTGGTGGTAACTGCTGGGGTGGTATCACTGGCACGTCGTAGGTGGAGGCGAGAGCTGCCGCTAACATCCTACAATGGAGGGGACACCCCCACAATAAAGAACCATCCCATCTGGAATGTCAGTAGTAACACGGTTGAGAAACCCTGTTTAGATAAAAACTGGTGGTGAAAATTGTGCAAGTCCATGTGCGATCATGACTCAGGATGCACGTAATGAGCTCATGTAACACAATGAACTCCCAGGCAGCGTCAGCAGGGACTTATTTCTATGGCTGTTCCCTCCCACCATAAACCCTTCCACACATCAGCTACCTCTCTGGGGCCACACCACAGGCAGCGCTGTGAGGTGGGCTGTGCTGCTCCACAGGGGCCCTCATCACCTTTCAGATTCCTTCTTGTTCTTTCTGTCATGTGAGTCCCGGCACAGAATGCCCTCCATCCCCAAGGCACAGGGTCTGCACTTCAGACTCAGACTTCATCAGTATGAATGAAGAGCCCGGAGACAGACTGACTCTGGGACTCTCTCACGGTTATGATGGGGAACATAATAGCCGTACTGCCTGAGAATCTACGGAGAGCACCCGGCTTGTGCCTGGCCCACAGGAAGAAAGCTACGGAAGTCAAGTTTAGTGCTGTGGTGTTGTTCCCGTAGCCATCAGCAACACTACTGTTGCTGGTATTGTTCCTTCCTGGATCAAAAAGATACTCAACAGGGCACCTGAGTGGCTCATCAGTTAAGCGTCTGACTTTGGCCTGGGTCATGATCTTGCGGTTGGTGAGTTCAAGCCCTATGTCGGGCTCCATGCTGAAAGTGCAGAGCCCACTTTGGATCCTTTATCTCTCTCAGCAACCCCCCCTCGTTCCCTCTCTCTCAAAAATAAACAAACATTTAAAAAAAAAAAAAAGCAGGTACTCATCTGGAAAACAGTTAGAAATAAAAGTGATTTGAGTTATTCTAAAATCTACAATAATAAGTAACTTGTACCTGAAACTTTCCCTACCCGAGGAGAGCTACATTTCAGGAAAGAACAAAGGCAAAACCCAAAGGAATCAATCTCTCCTGATGGACTTTCAAGTTCTCATGACAAGAAGGGGAAATATTTTTAAAAGGGGAAGCTGTCATTTTTTCCTTCAATCAGGCTGGCTCTGGCTGCATCTGAAGCCTCTCTTTGTATGAATCTGAAACTTTTGAAATCTCTGAAAGACACTGTTAAGTAAATAGGACGGCTGGAATGTGTGCTTGGGCCCTCCACGTAGTTTGTTCTAGATGAAAGACACGCTGTGCTTGGTTCATCCAGGTTGGCAGCACCCATCTGCCTGGTGGCCAGCCAATGCCCTTCTCCTCCCTCACTTCTCCGGGGGCCACAGAGAGAGGGCTGCCTTCACACTGAGGCCTGGCCTGCTTCCTTCTCACTGTCTAGTAGCTGCCTCCATTTCCTTCACTGTGTTTGCTTGCTGTCACCTGCTCTCTCTCCTTCATACCCCTGCCTGAGTCAGCCACATGCCCTCACTCCCTGGCTGCCCACCTAGACACATTCACCTGCTCTGCTGCCTGGCCTGACTCCAGGGCTCCGGGCTCCACTGTTTCCAGCCAGAAGGCAAATGCATGCCCCACTTTGTACCTGGCTCCAGGAACAGAGCATGTGTCTGTTTCTCAGTAGACAGCTGCTTAGGTCTTGTACTGGTTTCCTAGAGTTGTCATACAAAATACTACAAACTGGGTGGTTCAGAACAACAGAATTCTCTTGGTTTAAGAGATTACAAATCTGATACCAAGGTGTCAGCAGGGCAATGTTCTCTCTGAAGGCCTTAGGAGGGGATTCTTCCTGACCCCTTCCCACTTTCTGGTAGTTGCAGGTGGCCCTTGGTGTCCCTCGACTTGTAAACACATCACTCCCATGTCTACCTCAGTCATCACACAGCAGTCTGTTCTGCATGTGTCCTTGTGTGTGCTCTGTCTTCACGGAACGGCATTCCCCTCTGTGTGTCCCTGTCCAAGCTTCCCTCCTCTGATAAGGACATTAGTCACTGGAGTAGAGCCCACCCTAATTGAATATGACTTTATCTCAATTTTATCTGCCAAGACCCTATTTCCATATAAGGTCACATTCTGAGTTTGTGGGTGGACATGGATTTTGAAGGGATCCTACTAACCCAGTATAAGCCTCTAGGAGCACAGTTTTTCTTGGGGGCAGGAGGGAGCTCATCTTTCCAAAGCACATAGGCATCCCTGGCCCACTGGGCTCAGACCCACTTGGCCCCAAGGGCTCCACTGCCCCTTCCCACACTCGGGACCATGGGTGAGCCTGGCACCATGGCCCAGGGCCTTTCCTCACTGTCTGGGGCTCACTCGCCCTCTTAAGCCGGTCTTCACTGGTCCCATCCACTCTCCAGCCCTCAGAAGAGGCTGTGCACCAATGAGCCCCAACTACGGAAGGCTTTAGTGGGATCTGGGGCTCCTGTCAACAGGGGGATGGAGCAGGGGTCACCCAACCCCACAGTGCAACATCCTCACACCCCCGCGGTGACCCAGCGGGCCCCAGGCTCTGCCGCCCATCTGGCAGAATCTGCATGCTGGGTCCCTCACTCCCCTCACTTGTTCTCCATTATTAGAATATGAGCTTTAACTTGCTGCAAAGTGGCAGTAGCCCACGGTGGAGGCAGAACGGGGCCTGGCTGAAGAGCACTGAGCCCAGCAGACCGTGTAGTCACAGCCAGTGACCCACCTCTCCACTGCTGCCATCCGGATCAACAACTGCTACAGGGGAGGTGGTATGGGTTCCCCAGCATATCACACAAAACCTATCTCTACACATATCGGTGAGCACCAAGGCAGAAAAAGAGCCATTCACATGGATGTGAGCACACACTGAAATCCCTACTTGTGAAAGTACTTGCTCGTTAAGCTTGTTTGGTTGGCAAGGACATGAAAGAAGACCCTCCTAGCCTCCTGGGGTTATCCTAGTCTTCTTCTGGGCCGAGGTAGGCGAGCATGGTCAGAAAGCAGGCAGCAAATGAACCAGACAGTGAGGATCACTGAACTTCATAGGCCAAGTGGGGTTTCCCCCCACAACCCAGAAGTTAAAAAAATGTGCAAATTATTAACATTATTCAGAGTTTGGCTGAAACAGAAAAATGGCAAGGCACCCTGTGGAGAAAGTCATATTGGACACAGTAATGCTTTACATATGGGACATGTTAACAGAGCACAAATAATGCTTGATAGAGCTTCTCTTACCTCAATTCCTTCTTTGTTTAAGGCGTATTCATCGAAATTCAAAATGGCTATCTTAATCGTCCTCGGAGGGGGCAGCACTGTCAGACCGATATTAATAGCATTGCTCCTCTTGGGGTCCAGGACGATGACCTCCTGCCTTTTTCCATCTGCAGCAGTTTTCTTGGTGATAAAATAAGGAGAATCCAAGATTAATGCATCATCTTTGGTCCTTTCTGTGTTTCATTATCAAAAGCAAACTCACTACTTATTTAGAGATGAAAACAAATGGCCCCGATTCAGCTCAGGGAAGGACTGGCTACTGCTCAGCACAGAAGAAAGAGATCAGGGATTAGTTCTGAGAAGCCGCCAAGCATGGGTCAGCAATGGAACTTCGCGAGTCAGACACATTACAAAATAAAATTGATTTTCCTTCAATTGGGAAAAATGTGATATTTGGCAAGAAAAAAAAAACCTGTTTTTTTCCACAGAGGCAGTGGAAACAGAACTAAAACCTCTCAAAGTTCCCTTCCTACAGGCTGCAAGGTGTCGGAATGCGCCTTGGTTGGCCTTAGCACACGTGGTACATGCGGAGAAGACGAGAGTGGCAAGGAGAATCCAGCGTCGCTGGCGGGGCAGCCCCCTGCATCCCTGGCCACACTGTCTCAGGGAATTCTCTCACCATTTAAACATCCTGTGCTCCTTCTAGCAGAGCACCTGCCACACTTAGACATCTGGCAGCTGAGAAGGGGCCTTATGTGGAAGGAAAGCAAAAGAGAACCTGCTGAAGAAAAATGGGGGATGAATTGGCCCAGAGGCCAAAGAGGGGGACAGGGAACAACAAGTGTCCAGGTCTCCTCACAGAGCCCTTGTGCATATGGCTTCCCTGCTGGCCTGGGTGCTCCTTGGGGGCAGGCTCTGGGCTGGCACATGACCAGAGCTTACCAAGTATGAGAGGCGATAAGCCAACCTGTGTCCAGAGTCGAGATGACAAAGCCTCCAGCCCTCAGCTCTCGGGAAGGGCGGGTGGCGATGGAAGAAAGTGGAGATGTGGCAGCTCAGCCAGCACCCTGTGTGTGCTCAGATTTCCCTGGAGACAAACAGAGCTGGAAGGATGACTATTTTCACCTGTGTAACAAGCCGAAGCCCAGGACGATAATGATGAAGAAGCCACAAGGGATGTCCTTGAAGGAAAAGACACATTCAGCACGGTGGTGGGTGTGCTCCCTGTGGGAAAGGGCTCAGTGGCATGGTAGTTAATTTAGCTGGTGGTGGAGGAGGTCAGGGTCTCAAGGAGCTGACACTTGGCCTGGGCCCTAAGGAATGTCTAGGGGAGAGCCTGGAGCTGGGGAGTGAAGATAAGGAGACAAGAAGTGGCTTTGCCTAGCTTGCTGGGAACTTCCAGGGATGGAGCAGGAGGTCTGGGGGCCATATGCAGGGGACCTCAGGAACCAGCTGCTCCAATTCTGCTGCACGCAGGCCCCAGCCGAGTGGCTGATGCTGCCCTCAGTCTCCTGCACCAAGGCCCTCCCTACTGGCTGGGCCTTCGAGCAGCTGAGCTTTCTGGAGAAGCTGGCCTGCTTTAACACTGAAGGCTGCAAGCTGGCAAGGAGAAATGGACTGTGGTTCCTTAAGCCCTACTAAGCCCTTCCAAACTCAATTGCTAAAATTCTATTTTAAGTCCTTAACTATGCATTTGGGAATAAATTAAAATTTCCTCACGAAGACAATAACTGAAAGCATCCCCAGCTGTTTTGGAGCCTGGTGGCCCAGAAGAACAATTCTTGTGGGTGTGATCAGGTCTGAATGCCCAGGGACATGTGGCGTAGAAGCATTCCACTCTGCAGGGCAAGCTTATCTGCTATTATTTAATCAAGTAAGCTTATTTGGGGCCCCTGAAATTCAGCTTTCAAATCTAACACACTATTTTGTGTGTGGAAAACTAAGAAGGAATGAGAAAAGGTTTGGCAAAATGCTGAGTACAGTCAACAAAGAGGGATGCCAGGACACGAGGCCTGAAGATGCTACAGCAGACATCCTGTGAGCATAAGGAGGGCAGCACAGGTGGCAGAAGGAGTCTGGGACCTGGCGTTGCAGAGCCAACTACCCATAGGCAGGCTCCAGTACAGGAGATATTTCCTGGAAGGCAGGGATTCCCTGGGAATCATTAGCCATTAGGCCTTCTTCTATTTAGCCCCTCTTTACTCCAAGAGCCTGGAAAGAGGACTGAGCAGACTCAGCCCAACCTAGCCTTTGTGCAAATGAGAAAAAGACTCCTTCCCTGAGAAGACACAGCCCCACGGCAGCCTGCACAGCACACAACCTGCACACACCTATGTGATGGCCCTGAGCAGGACATGTCCTGGTCTCCATTCCCAACAGAATTCAATTTATGCCAGTGAGCACATCCACACACTCCCCTACAAGTCAGGGAGAAGCAAGCCGCCGAGCTTCCTGAAATGACAGGGAGAGCTGTCCCCAAAGATGACTCCACGTGTTTTCAGAGCACTTTGACCCACTTGGTAAGGGAAAGAATAGAATTAAGGTAATATCTGAAATGTAATTGTTCAATCTCTGGACATTGTCCAAAAGGTGTATTAAATGCTGTTCCTCATCATTAAAATGGACTCCACAGGAGGCTGCTGAGCACGCATGTGCCCTAGGGTCCGTTCTATCCAAGATGAAGGAGGGGGTCATAAGGGGATGTCTGACTCTCTCTTTCCCTTCCACAATAACCTAGAGCAGTACCTGCAAGGGTGAGCCAAAGTTCTCTGTGCCCAGGAGCACATGTTTGTGCTGCAGGATTAGCAGTCGTCAAATTTGATCCATTTTAATGGTCTTTCTGTGATCAAAGTCCCAGATCAGCAAGTCTGACCTTCACCATGTCCTTCAAATGATCGTGTGACACAGTAACTGTTTGTAGGCCTCTAGGTCTTAAAGAAGATTGGTTCTAGAGAGTAGACACCATCTTAGGAAGCTGATCACTAGGTGAATCTGGGGCTGCAGGGAATGGTCACAGCCTTCCCCCTAAGCCTTAATAGTTAGTAATAATCACTTAAATTGACTATCTCCTCTACGCTTCTCAAAAATCCTGTAACTCTCAGAGTCTTGGATGCTGCCTATTGAAAGCTGCTTCCTGAAGGGGCTCACTTCTGTCTTCTTGGAAGCTAGACCTTCAGTCTTCTTGCACAGCTTGGGAGAAAGGAGTTGAATTGCCTTAGTGACCTCCTTCCTGACCCTTTTGCAAGGTCTCTGCTCACCTTTACAGCATCTCTTTCCATAGAGGGTAACCTCTTCTCTAACCAGTTTGGGACTTTATACCGCCTCCCCTCTCCTTACAATCTTCTTGGCTGAATCAGAAACAAAAACAGACAAAAGCCCTACATGGCATCCAAGACTGAAGCATTTCCCCAGAGACAGTATTTCTGGAAAGGCAATTGTTGGCACACTAGAGGATCCCTGATACTTGGGACTTCAAAGGTGGTGCTATTCTGTATGCTGGGCATTACAGCCTGGTTCTGCTCAAGAGTTCAGCTTAACCAGGTTTTCTGGAAGCAAAGCAGAGCTTGGCTTCTTCCCAGGGTACCTCAACCCCTTAAAGAAACAAGCTCCTTTTCCCCTGAACACGTCTGGACATACTTGGAAAAGTGGCATGTACAGAGACAGCTCCACAGTGGTTTTCCCGACACTGCCTCACTACCACTCTTTTGCTGGGGCAACTATCTCACACCAGAGCCCACTGTTCCTATTTCGCTTTCAGCCAAGTCCTAATCTAACATGCTATGCCCGAGCTTGGGCCCAAGGGAGCGTCCTTCTAGCAATCCTTTCTTCTCTGATAGTTCTTGAGACTCACTGAGGTGGACAGAACTTTGGCTGATTGATCTTTTATCAAAAAGTGACAGAAACAAAATGGATTTCCAAGGATCACATGGACAGACTCAGAAGCCCTGAAAGGTAACTTCAGCTGGGATGTGACCATTCATGGCTGTGTGACTTTGGCAAGTCACCGGACCTCTCTGCACTTCAGTTTCCTCTCTGGCACATATCTTGCAAGGTTTGCTGTGAGCATGAAATGAGATAATGGATCTAAAGCAGCAAGAACAATGCCTGGCCCATGGTAGATACTACAGAGGTATTTGCCAGAGCTATCAGAAGAGCATTACTGGAATTAATACATGTAAGGTACTTATGACAATGCTTGAAACATACTGCCTTCTAAAAATTAGCTCTTAGCTATTTCACCACCAATGACTCCTTTTTATCATTTCTATTCAACTGACATTTTAAAAATATATGGTCTACCATGATGTATTTTTCATGACTAATGTATCTACCACATTTACTGATCAAAGACACCTACATAAATAAGAAGGTCACATCAGATCAGGGTTCACACCCTGGAGAGTGATAATTCCAGAGGAAAGTATAGAGACTCAACATTCAATGTGGCCCATAAAGCTGCTTGCCGGGAATACGGACAGGACAACTTGCATGGGGCTTTCGGAATGACTGAAAATAGCTCATGGGTGTTTATTAGAGTCCGCACAGACCTCCAGGCGCATGGAATCCCGGCAAATGAGCATGCCTTGAATGGTACTAAAGATCTTGCAGAAAAGAATGTAGAGAACGTCTCAGTTTCTGTTTTTAACAAAGAGAATATCATGGTGATCTCCACATGCCAAATTCCCTTCTGAGGTGAACAGACTGGTCTCTAGGCTAATTGAAAGGGGCAAAGGGGCCTTCTGGAGAAAGAACAGGGGATTCTCCTTTTCCAGGAGACATGGCTGCCTCCATGACTGATGGCAGAATGGGTCAACATGAAGTCGCTCATTACCACTAGCTGGGAGAAACTCAGCATTATGTATCGGAGAAGGAAGCAGGCCTGATCAATCTCCTGACACCTTCTGAAGGAAAACCAGAAAATGCAGTTTATCTAGATCGAGGCACCACAGTGAGTGCACTAGAGAATCTTCAGTGGTACTGCTAAACCTCAGTGATGCCTGGGCATCGTCCTCGGAGATTCTGATCTCCTTGGTCTGGAGCAGGGCACAGGGACCACAGATGCTAAATGGCCTCTCACGCATCTAGAGAGACTGATTTAGACTTTTTGAAAGTTTAAAGGCTTTTGAGACAGAAATGCTGAGTAGAAAGTTGTTCTTTAAAGAGGAATGCAATTTAAAAACAGGAAGCAAAAGGGAGGGAGCAGAGAACATTTCTTAAAATAGAAAAACACTAACAGGGTCCCCCTGCCCATTCTAAGAGACAACAAGGACTAGTCCTGTCATTTTTATGAATGATGTAGGATCAAGTCCCCACAGCAACAGACAATGCAGGGAGTTTTTATTGATGTTAAAACAAGCCCGACACACCCAACAAATGCCAGGCTCATCCCAAGTACCAGGAGCTAAGCCGTCAGTTAGAGAGAAACAGTCTTTCCAGACTCAGGGGCAAAGCAGCTTGGGAGGCTCCGGGGTTGGGTGCAGCTGACTGCTGAAGACAGGGCCACACATCCTGCCACAGCTAACATCACACAACCACATCATGAGTGTGGTGCTTGCAGATAAAACAAAAAACCTGGCTCCACGTCTCCACATAGTCCTGGGGCTTCCGCCCATGGCACACCATGTGAGGAGGTCCAAGGTCCAGCGAAGGGCCATAGTGAAGGCAGAGACTTCCTCACGAGGTGACAGTATGAAATGAGAAACACCTGTGGAGGCATGCTGTCTGGGCAGGTAGACAGGGCTTGTTTGCCAGGGTGCTGATGTGGCCCTGAAGGGTCACCCCTTCGAATTTTCGAAGACTGATTTTACTAGAAATAAAGGATGCCACCTTTAAACAGTGGATATTCAGTATATAGAACTTGCCACCCCAGAGGGTGCTGTGACTGAATGCAGAAACCAAGCTAAGGAAGCGATTTATTATTAAATGAGCACCCCTAAGCTGGAAAGCACTCCCATGAAAGGCACCTCCTCTCAAAATGCTTCTCAGCATCGCGGTCACAGTCCCTGGGTCTGGCTCAGCAAGGCGCTGGCTTTGCAATGATAAATCATTCCTCCTCACTCCCCACTCACTGCCAAAAGAGTGACACCACTGGTTATTTTCAAAACTGCCTGTTGAGAAAGTGACAATGACAATGAGGCCACAATACAGATGTCATAAAGATGTGACAACTATGGAATATTCCTAAGTCCTTGTAACAAGGGAGACTGAAACACATGGGCAAGCGTTAAGGCCACAACGACATCATCCAACTATGTCTGCATAAAGGCTGACAAACCTGTAGCTAGGAATAGAGTTTCTGAGGAATGTGCTAGAATAGGCTTGCCTTATCATGAACCTTAGGGGAAAAAAGCATTAATTTCCCAGTTCTCCTTCAGCAGCCTTCCAGACTGAGGCCCGCTGCAAGACAGCTGCATTTCTGATGGTAATGGAGTGTGTCTAGTACCTTAACCAGAAGACCTCTGAGAGAGAAAGGGAGTGCTCTTAATAGATGCCGGGACAACAGACATACAGCTGGGCCAACCTGGAGACCCTAGATGTATGGTCACCCCACCGATGTCCCAAAATTGGGTTTGAGTTTCTGTATGATAGAATTCAGGTTTTCTGAGGGTGGTGTTACAGAAAATAACATTTTGGTACGTCCTGAACTTGAGTATAAGGTAGGAAAACTCGATTCCCTTCTCGGGAGAATAAAATGGTTTGAGGTATGGGGGAGTCGACATGGAGTGTGGTGGTGTAAGGATCAATGCCTCCCTCCCTGGTGCCTCATTTTTCACTTTAAATCAATGGTGCACAACTTTGGTTGAGTCCCTGGGGAGCTTTTAAAAAATAACCCAGACTGGGGCTCACCCCAGACCAAATAATTCATCATTCTCTGAATTTTCTTAGAAAGTCACTGCGAATAGTTTCTGATATGTTTTGAAATGTCAGAGCAAAGCAAGTTGAAAAAATTTCTCTGAACCCATTTTGGAATTCCCATGATAAGCCTAGTGAGTCCAGGGGAGGAAAGCAGCACTGAGCCCTCAAAGGGGAGACCAATTCCCTTTCTTCTGGTTTTCTCTTCCACTCCACACCTGTCTTGGTCTGTCTATAACTCAGGTTATAAAAACTGCCTTTTGGGAGAAGGGACTTTGCCGCCCTTGATTAGGCATACAGGATGAAGGCTACTTCCTGGAGCTCCTCAGGATGATGTGAAGTCCGTGAGGGTACATCCCTATACTTCCCGGGGCTTTCTGCCTTGACATCATTCTCTGGGGTCACTCATAGGATCTTCTGTGTGCTTCACCACATCTTAGACCAGCGGTAGAAACACAACATGATGAAACTTAGCAGAGGATCTCCGTCTTCCTCCACAAAACATAATTAAACTCATCTTACTAAAAAGCTAAATATATTTCCTACTGAGAAAAACAGACCCAGTTCCAAAAATTATTTGGAATGGAAATATGAAAGCATATTTTCCTGTTCTTATTTCCATTAAGTGGTCACCCAGCCTTGGATCTGGAACATGAATCTTTGTTTTGGGGGTGACCCGGATGGTCAGAGGCATGCTCTGGAAATCCAGTCTGGTATAAGTTTTCTGACAAAAACCGAAACCGATTCCCTTTGCTCTGTGTGGGCTTGTGAAGTCTATTTCATTTTCATTTCTTTGCTATTGTGTTTAATGAATAATGAATTAATTCACAAGCCAGAATTCAGAAATGGCTGTTTACAGCTGTGTTTTATGAAAATCACAGTCAAGGATTAGAAACAGAAGTCAAATTGGTTATATCTGCATTGATACCACACACATAAGGGATTCAATTCTCCAGTATGATGTATTTTAATCTTAATGTGCATTTTTACCTTCTGTAACATTTGTAAATTAGTTCCTGCTCACATTTCCTATCTCCTTCCACCCTGCCACCAAGAACAAAGGTATGGGTTCCTAGGTCCCACTGTAGAACATTCTGGAATCTGTTAGGTAAAATTTTCAATGTATTATTTTCTCTTCTGCTCACTTTATTAAAACCAAGCAAAAATTTGTTTTTTAGCCAGGCAATGAAGTATTTTAAGAGGTCACCACCTACTTCAAACAAGAATGGAACTTCAGGCTAATGAGATGGCAGTGGCCAGGCTCTTGTCACCAACCAGAGTAGGGTCAAGAGAAGGAGGGAGGCAGGTGAATTGCCCATTTTGGGTCTTCTCAAGGAAGCTTTTAATCTTGCTATTTCCTTTCTAAAGATGAAGTCAGAAGGAACCTCACTGCCAAACTGTTACTCCCTTTTCTTACTCCAACTCGAGTCAAGGGCCAGCAACCAAAGGGTATTGAGCAACCAGTGGAAGCCCAGAGGGCACACCAGCCAGATGAGCCCATGCAGGGAGGTGGTTCAAGGAGACCAGCCAACTAGACCCGTAGGTTGGAGGGTGGTGTGAGCGAGGACGGGCCCTGGATGACTTCGGGCCACCAGAGACTGCTGTTTTAACCAGCCAGGAATACCCTCTCCCATATGCCGGGCTCCATTGCAAGACCTCAAGGAGACACATGGGTGGCTCAGCACAACATGTCACCAGTCCTGGCAAAGTCAGGACACAGAGATGCTGAGAGCAGATGCCCAATCTCACCTTCCTAGGTGTCATTTTCTAGAGGGGACAAAAAGGAGTCTACTTTCAGCTGAAGGAGAGGACTGACTGGACATGATTTGCTCTGTTGGATCCTAGCAGTTTGGATTTATAAACAGGAGGAAGCTTTCATTCTGAACTGGGGTGGTTCCTGAACAGTTTAGATTCACAACCTTGCAGACGCTGGGTAGAAATTGACACCAGGGGGGGCACCTGGGTGGCTCAGTCAGTTGGGCGTCTGACTTTGGCTCAGGTCATGATCCCATGGCTCATGGGTTCGAGCCCCACATCGGGCTCTGTGCCGACAGCTCATAGCCTGGAGCTTACTTTTGATTCTGTGTCTCCCTCTCTCTGCCTCCTTCCCCACTCACGTTCTGTCCCTCTCTCCTTCAAAAATAAACATTAAAAATTTTTTAAAAAATTGGCACCAGGGAAAAGGTCAATTTGGGAAAAGCAGCACCCCTACTTCTAAGTCCCCCTAGCCCCACCCCATAGGCACTAACTCTGTCACTTGGCTCCTTGTCTGAACGTCCCTCTTGTCCTGAGAATGCTGCACATACTTTTTGATTCTGAATTGGTACTTGACTGGCAGGTCGGGGAATCTGGCTCAGGCAGCTTAGTATTCATCCAAAATGATGATAAATAGAACACATGGAGCTAAAACTAATTTATGGTAAGTTCTTGCAAGTTTACTCTAAATTACCTTGTGGTTACATCTGAGGTTCAAACTACCACTGCCATCAACTATAATCAATCAAGGTAAGAGTAAATAGACACATCTCCTGGATAAAGTCCACGTGCTTTATATAAATTAGCAAGACACTTTCCTCTAGTTAACATCAGCATCTACTGGTGGCCTCTACTGATATTTCCTGGTTAATGTTTTTGTCTTTTCCTCTGGGTTATTTGGTTCTTTGAAAGCTACTTCGCCTAACGGTGTCAGTAAGCTGCTGTCCATGTTAGCCATGAAGGGTCCCAGACTCACTTACCTTACATCTAGCATATGGCACAAAGACTAATCTCTTAGAGGTGTTTATACCAACTGCAACCCCCCCCCCTTTTTTTTTTTTTTTTTTACCATATAGCAAAAGCAGCACAAAGGGAATTTTATATACAACATCTCTCTCAGTGCTACTCAACAACAGAAAGGAACTCTGCAAATCAAGAAGCATTTCGGATGCTAGCGGTACCTTTGAGACGGACAGTTCCTTAGACTTAGACTCAAACAGGTGCTCCAGCCTGGAAGTGTCCACCTTAATAGGTTCCAGTTTTGACCACAGGAATTCTCTGCAGCGGCGGTTGTTCTTACATGGCCACTCGAACGGCCGCACTTCATTCCAGAATAGACGGATGGTCTTCTTTTTCTTCGTGAATGCCGGCTGACCCCGGGGTACCTGGGGCCACCCTAAGCCCTGAGGAGCGTTGAACACTGGAGGAGGAGGAGCCAATAAATTACCGGGGACAGGAGGGGGAGGCACGCTGTCCAACAGGGGTGGTGGGGGTGGGGGAGGCAAACCCAGAAAAGTGGGTGGGGGCGGGGGCGGGGGCCCCGGAGCCTCCCTGGGTCCCAGGTCCACATCCAGGACGTCAATGTCGTCCTCCTCCCCCAGGTCGGTGAAATCCATGTCTTGGATTCTCAGCTCCCTCGGATTGGCCATGAGCTGGTCCCAAATGTAGTCAGATTCTGTCTTCTGCTGTGCAGATGCTTTCTCTGGGACTTTGTCATTAGGCTCGGCATCAGCAGAGACGGACCCTCTCCCCAGGTCCCCGCTGTTGAATTTCTCAGCGAAGGCTTTCACGCTGCCCCGATTGTCCAGACAGCCAACGTCCACCCTCCTGACGCTCTCATCCTGGGCCAGGGAGTTGGCCTGCAGGGTGGATATCCTGCTAGCCAGGCTGGCTACCGCCTCCGCACCTGGCTCAGTCCTCCCGGTCTCGCCCTCCCCCTTCTCCTCGTCATCCGTGGGCTTTCTGTTATGGGCATACAGCATGTCCAGCATGAACCGTTTGTTGGTGAGGATGTCGCCACACTGTTCATTTACACCGGCATCCTGAACACCTGCGGACCACAAACCTGAAAGCATACAGGAGAAAAGTAAATGAGCAAGTGGCAGGTGCCTTAACACTTTGAGAAACCAGCTAGGTAATGTGGAGGCCTTACACATAGAGAAAACCCTGGAATGAAGTAACTGAAGAGGAAGGTGGTCCTGGCTGACAAGATGCCCTTGACCAGGAACAGATGCTGCATCAAAGTCACAATGACCTGCTCCAGGACCCAACTCTGGTAGGTAGGACATTACTCTCGGGTCCCACCTTGGCTCAGAGGAGTATTTCCCCCACTTTTCCTGCCCACCCACGACAGTTGTTCAGGACCGCCCAGCCACAGGTAACTAAAGAGCTTCTATCCTAACTAGACACAGAGAGGCAAGGAAGATGCTCCCTCGCCCACCACAGGACAGGTGTTGGAAAGGCTGTGGACTCATGTTCGTCTCCCCTCTACTCCACATGTGCACCAGCGTAGCTCAACGTTCATGGAGAAAGGCACAACCGCTGTCGCTGGTGGCACTTTAAGTCCACGGTCACCAGTTTCTGGGAAACCTTTACTGCTGCCTGGCAGCCTCATCCACGACCTCTCCTGCATACTTTTTGCACCTCCCCCCTCTCCTCCAACTTCCCCACCATCACAAAAGCATGGCCTTGTTTCCTGGTTCAACAGCTTAACAGAAGAAGTCAGAAGAGCTGTTCCAGGGTCTCATCCAGCCCCACCCCCCATCCACACCTGAATCCCAGCCATGGCCTCCCACCCTGTGGCTAGCAATAAACCATCCCTCCTAGCAGGGTCAGCATGCCACAGTGTGCATTTGGAAGCCATTCCAGTGGTCCTCTGTCCGGCATTCCCCATGCTCCGCCCACTAGACCTTCCTGCTGGCATATAAACAAGACATAATTTCACTCATCCTAAAACAAAAACACCTCATGTGACTCTACTTAGCCCTCCAGCTATAATCCAACTTCTCTCCCTTTAAAAGAAAGCTGCTATCAGAGTTGTTTTGCTCACTCAAACCCATCCAATGAACTTTTTGCTCTCACCATCTTTGAAAGCTGCTCTTTCCCAGGTGATCGAAGATTTTCCTGCTGCACTAGACCCAGCAGATGGCTCCCTCCTTGACTCCAGTCCTTCACTTTGCTTCCAGGAATTGCATTCATCTGGCCTGCTTCCTTTATCTGGCTGCCCCTCCTCAGTCCCCTGTGCTGGTTCCTCCTTCTCTTTAACCTTTAAATATCCTTGAACCTGTTATGTTCTTGGACACTCACTCTCTTAGATACCATCTCATCCAGTCTCCGGGCTTTAGGACCACCTCTGCCCTCACCCCCCACCCCCTCTCGGAACCTGCTTCTCCTGCAGCTAGCCGTTCCCTATCTCAGACATGGCAACTTTCATCCACCTTGCTGACAATTCCAAAAACTCAGAGTCATCTGACTACCCCTCTTTTTTTATCCTGCACATCCAACACAACAGGGTGTCCTGTTAGCTACTTCATCCTGTCACATCCAGAATCCAACCACTTTTCTCATCGCCTGCCCTGCCACAGCCCTGGGCCGAGCCACCATGGTTTCTTGCCTGCAGCACTGGGAGGGTGCCCCCCAGCTGGCCCCAACTTCCACTCTTGTCCCCTTAGAGTCAGTCCTTAACACAACAGCCACGTGACGTATTGAAATGGTTGATCATACCTTTCTGCTCAAAGTCTTCTAACGGTGCCACATTTCACCAAGACAAAAAGCCAGTGTGACCTTTCAATGTTCACAAGCCTTGCACGAACCCACTTTAATTTTCTTGGCAAACATGCCTGAACCTCATTAGCTGCAGTAGCTGCTTGATATTCTTAGACCTCACCAGGCATGATCCAGCCTCAGGACCTTTGCCCATCCTGGGACAAACTGTGCCCATTTAACCACACAATTTGCTTCTCAACCTCCTTTTAGGTCTTTGCTCAAACAGTATCTTGTCCTCAACCACCTTGTTTAGAATTGTGCAGCACTCTCCCCTCCCTCCCCCAAAGCTTTTTATCACCCTTTCAGGTTTTAGTCACCAGAGCACTTATTACTGCCTAATCTTCCACACACTTTCCATATTTATCTTATTGCTGCCTTTGTCCTACCACTAGAATGATTATAATTACTTGTTAAACTGTCCTCTTCATTGGAATGTAAACTCTACAAGAGCAAGGATTGGTTTTGTTGTTGTTGTTGTTGTTGTTGTTGTTGTTGCTGTTGCTCACTGTTGGATTCCCAGCATCTAGGATGAATCAATGAATACATGAATGGTGAGGAACGTTATTCCTTTGAGTTTGCTTCCTAAGGGCCAGCAAGGCTGTTTGGTAGACATTTAGGATATGAGTCCCATCAGATACCCAGGGCCTATGTGGATATTTGTGTTGAGGGATGGCAGAGACCTAGGCCATGGACATGAGCATTAAGAGCTCTTGTTCCATCAGAGGAGAATGGCCCAGTCAAACATGTCGGGGGAGACACTGGTCTGTCTCACGTGGCTCTGCCTTCATCTTAAAGGAGGCATTGACTGAGGGGGCACAAAGGTCTCCTGGTGCTGTTTCTTCCAATGTAGCTTTATCCTCTGTCCCTTGCTCAGCAGTGGCCTGACCTGCCACAAAGGACCAACACCAGAATAAGGAGCTCTTGAACCCTCTTGCAGGTTTCACAAAACATACTTAGGAGACGACCACCATCAAAGAGGGAGGAGATGGCATTTGAGGCCATGATGGGAATATCTGGGTATTTGGAGTCCCTGTGACTGGCCAGTCCTATAAATAGGAAGACAGTTTTGAGGTCAGCGGATTGCTGCAGGTAGAGTGGCTGACTTGTCTCTTTCCCCGTTTACTGGGAAATGTGGACGTTTCTTTGGTCAATAAATCTCTTCGTTCACTTAGGTCTTCTTGTATCACTATGTAGTATGCTCCTTTGTCTGTGGTAATTTCCTTTGTTCTGAAGTCTGCTTTGTCTGATCCTAACACAGCCTCTTCTGCTTTTCTTTGATCAATGTTAGCATGATGTATCTTTTCCCAACTTTTAACTTTCCATCTGCCTGTGCCATTATGTTGGAAATCAGTTTTGTATACATAGCATATAACTGTGTTGTATTTTTGTCCACTCTGCAAATCTCCATATTTTCATTTAAATGATTGATATGTTAGGGCTTCAGTCTGCCACTTTAGTTTCTTTCAGTTCCTTTTTTTTCCTTTTTTTTGGTCTCCTTTTTTTGAACACTTTAGAATTTCAATTGATTTATAGTGTTTTTGAGTACACTGCTTCATATAATTTCCTTAGCAGGTGCTCTAGGTATTACAATATGCACACTAACTTCCCTGTCAGTACTGGTGTTTTACTACTTTGAAGCATAGAACTCTTACTTCCATTTAGAGCCCTTTACCCTCCCTACTTAAAAAAACGTAATTGTCTTAAGTATTTCCTCTACGTACATTGAGCACTACATCACATGTTATAGGTTTTGCATCTACCATCATATACTAGATTTAAGAAACTTATGAGGCAAAAGACAGTCTTTTCTATTGACTACTTTTATCCATTCCACTGTTCTTTTTCTTTCTAAAATTTCTAGCCTTCTCTCATCATTTCCTTTCTATTCAGAGAACATTCTCTAGCCAGTCCTTAAGAGTAGGTCTTACTTTATCTCTTACTTTTTCTTTAAACTCTCTTAGCTTTTCTTTAACCGAGAGTGTCTTTATTTTCTCTTCATTTGTAAAGGCTACTTTAACCGGATATGGAATTTAGGGTTGATAATTCTAGTCTTGGAAGATTTGACAAATGCTGTGCTGCTTCCTGTTTGCCTCCATGTTTCAGATGAGGGACTGGCTTGCCATGTGAATTGGTGTTCCTCCCTAGGTAACACATGGTTTCTGTCTACTCCCTTTCAAGACATTTTATTTTTGGTCTTTAGTTTTCAGAACTTGGTTTATCATTTGTCTTGCTATAAATTTCTTTGGATTTATCCCCATTAGTATTTGCTTAGCTTCTTAAATCTGTGGGTTTACCTTTCCCCAAATTTGGGAAATTTTCAGTCATTATTTCTTCAAGCATTTTTTTCAGCATTGCACACTCTCTCGTTTCCTTCTCAGACTGAAGAAATGAATGTTAGTTCTCCTGATATAGTCTCACAAGTACCTGAGGCTCTGTTCATTTTTTCAGTCTGTTTTCTCCTCCGTTATTCAGGTTTGGTAATTTCTACTCCTCTGTTTTCAACTGCATATGTTATTGCCTTTGTGGTCTTCAATCTACTATACAACTATTTTATTTTGGTCATTGTAGTTTTTCAGTTCTATAATTTCCCTCTGGTTCATTTTTGTATCTTCTATTTCTCTGCTATGATATTTCATTTCTTTCACGTATTTCCTGAATGTTTGTAAATGTTCACTGAAACATTAGCATGATGGCTGTTGTAAAAATCCTTGTCAGATAATTCCAACATTTGGCTCATCTCAGTGTTGGCATTTGTTACTTGTCTTTTCCCATCCAAGTTGTGAATGCCCTAATTCTTGATATGATGAGCAATTTTAGAGTGTATTCTGGATATTTCGGGTATTATTTGCTAGAGTTTGGATCATGTTTAATCTTCTCTTTCAGCAGGCAGTCACCTTTTTTTAGGTGACCTGTACAAGTCTTCATGAGGGGAGATGTTTAGCTCCCTACTGGGTCTGATTGTCACCACTCTAGCAAGAGGGTTGATTCACAGTGCTTCACTGCAGATTGACAGGGTGGGGGTTCAGCAGCCTCTTGACCCCATAGGCATCCTTCCAGTGAAAGTGGAATACTTACTCCCTTTGCCTCCAAGTGGAGGTGAAGGCTCAGCTTCCCACTGGTCCCTACTGATTCTGGGTTGGGGAGATTAGACTGCAGACTAGTTCCACCTCCAACTACATCATTCTACCTTCTTATGTTGGGTGGAGATGGAGGCTGAGCCCCCTGCTGGGCCCAGCTGGTGTCAGAGAAGGAGGGCAGGGGAACTGGAATGTGGATTAGTCTTCTTCCACTGCCTCCTTAAGCCTGTCTCCTGCTGGGTGAAGGCTCAGATCTCTACAAGACCTCACTGACACTTCCCCAATAGGGGAACTGGGATGCCACTTGCTTTTTTGCCCGTAGGGGATAGACTATCAGCTCCCCATTAGAAGAACTACTCCAGCGCAAGGAAATGAGAGAACACTATCTGCTTCTATTGGGCAGGGGATAGAGAATTGGCTGGGGGGGGGGGGGGGGGGGGGGGGGGGGGGGGGGGGGGGGGGGATGGGAGCAGTGTCACCCTTGTTCCCTTAGGGTGGAAGTTATAGAAGATCACCTCCTCTTTGGTCCCACTAAAGCTACTGGGTGTGGCAGGGGCAGGACAGCAGCAGATTTTCAATTAGTGCTTGTCTAGGGTAGGGAATGTATTAATAGCCAAAAACTTTTCTGTTAGGCAATCCTTTCCCCAATTCATTGGCTATGGGAACAGAATTTAATTAGAGCTTCACTGCCACGTCATTCAAGTCCAAAGGTCCTTAGACAGTCTGCCTTCTTTCCACTTTTCAGAGTCCTCCTATGATTGATTGTTCTGTTATGTCCAGGGTGTTGATATTTCAGTTGTAAGAGGGAGGAACTGGGAACAATAGAGCTGCCGTATCTTAGCCAGATGCCTCTTCATTCAATTACTCATCAACGGTTTTGTGAGCCTCTACCATGTTCTTAGGTCTACAGCTAGGAAGTGAGGACTCATGATGAACAAGACAGACATCCTGTCTTCACAAAGCTTACATTCGAGTGGAGGTAAAGGACAGTTCTACAAGTCATTACTGCAAACTGCAATGAGTGCTACCATAAAGCCTCAGATTGATGCTACGGAGTGGAACATGGGAAACAAAAAGAAAGCCACACAACCAGAGTAAGTTGGAGACCCTTTCAAGCCCTACAAACTCATTTCTGAGTAATGGATACTACCGTCAGAACTAAGATTGAGTCTGGGCACTGAGGAGGGCACTTGTTGGGATGAGCCCTGGATGTTGTATGTAAGCAATAAACCACGGAAATCTACCCCAAAAACCAAGAGCACACTTTACAAACTGTATGTTAGCCAATTTGACAATAAATTATATTTAAAAAGAAAAAAGAAATAAGAATGAGTCCCTTACATTTTGCCTCCCTCTCTGTTTTTATCTTATTAAATACAGAGAACTAAGGGTTGATGGAGGGCTGGTGGGAGGGGGGATGGGTTAATTGGGTGACAGGCATTAAGGAGGGCACTTTTTGGGATGAGCACTGGGTGTCATATGTAACAGATGAATCACTGGGTTCTACTCCTAAAGCCAAGACTACACTGTGTGTTAACTAACTTGAATTTAAATGAGTACAAAAGAAATCAGGTTGAGAATCACTACGCTTGCCTTTGTGATTTGAGAACACCCTGAAAGGCAAGAGCTATGATGACAGAGCTGCCCTGACTCCACAGCAGCTCACTGTGCCTGTGAGCACTGGGATTTTCTAGGAGCTAAAGTTACAACAAATAAACACGATCACGTCTCTTAATAGCACCAGACCAAAGCAGAAAAAAACCACTGCAAAGCCCTAATTCCTGAGTCGATACACTTGGATACTGGCTTTGGGAGAAAGTCAGTGGTTCTTCACTGGGAGTAGAGTCTCCATTTTTGGAAAGTTGCCCTTATTTGGAAAAATACTGGACCATCTGATCCAAAAAAGTCTCATTCCTTGGCTTCTTTTCACGAATCCAACTTGTTGATATGTTTTAGGCTTGCTAAACCTAGTGGCGACGAATAATTCCTAGAGCTATTTATAATGACTTAAATATGATTTAAGGCCAAACTGATCAAGACAACATACCCAACTGTACTGTGACTCTAATAACATTAAATGAGAACACTGACAAGTAGAATTTGGGAGACTAACTGGAATCTGACTTGGAAATAAATTAAGTAAATATCAATATATGTAATACTTTCCAGCAATACATCTTCAGACACAGATTTTCAATGCAATAATTACTAAGATATAAACAAATGAAGTCTTCAAGTCCCATTTTCAGTGCATCATAGGGACTAGCAACATCAAGAATAAAATTTAGTAAACAGGTGGTGAAAACTCAAATATTAACTAAGACTAAGCCATTGATTGATAGTTCTTGTGGCAGACATTATGGCCTCATTCATTCATTCATTCATTCATTCATTCCATTTATATTCACATACCCATGCTTCAGAGCCCATGTATTCTTCATCTGGGAACTAACAAACCATGCATGGGTCATGTCACCAGTTGGGAGACCCCTGCGGAGCCTTCATGCTGCACTTTGGGCCCAAGGCATAGGCTCCCTGAGTGTGTGTCACTGGGTAGCTTACTGAAGGCTGGCTAGTAGAACATGCCTCCGCTGATGAGAAGTGTTAGGTGAGAGAGGGGTGCCCCTATCATCTGAATAGCACACAAGTCATGGGCAGGAAAACCAACTCAATGGTGTTGCATCTGAACCAGAACTCAAATGATTATATGAATCTTTTACAATTCTGATAACCCTCTGTGGCACCCTCCCTAAGTGCCCAGTGAGGACCAATGTTCCCTTTGGCCCTTAACCATGAAGTTACCATTACATAGATGAACTGAATATCAGCTATAAAACCAAGAAGAACAAATTCCATAAAGAAAAGCATATACTTTATACCAAGGAAAAGAGTGGCCCTGCGTATATTGTAGAAAGTTACTTAAATTATATATATTCCATTAGAGCACCTCCAATTGACCTCAGCACATTGTGAACCGCCACTTTTTGCAAGTACTCATTCAGTTCATTTTAACAAATTTCCTCTGGTCTGAAACACCCATTATAATGGTTTTTGCACACTTCACCGAAGAAACTTTCAAGGGAGCAGATGGCAACACAACATATGTCCCCATTTAAATCAGAAAAAGAGCTACGTTTACTATTAACAAGCAATTAGAAGGAAATGAGGAATTTCTCTTTTGGGGCTTATTCCTCAGGAAAAGTCCTTTGCTGCCCTCACTATCAAGCCCTTTTTCCACCTGCGGAAGTGATGGTGTGACAGCATGGCAGCGAGTGTAGGGGCCGCCTCCCCAAGGGGCAGGAAGCTGTGGGCTGCCGACAGCGTGGCCACAGCCTTCACCTCCAGGCACCAGGTGGCGTGGCTGGTGACTGAGCTGAGCCAGTGGGTTACCTCAGTGGCCAGCAGACCAGGTACCGCACCCCAGGGGTCCCCGGGACGTATTTACTGAGTAAAGGGGCTGAGTTACCAGGTCCCCTGTCCCTGGAGAGCTTGTCTTCCTTCTCCTCCCTCTCTAATGTGCTGCTGGAGGACGAGATGCTGGAGGCGGAGCAGTTATCCTTCTCGTTCACCTCCTCGCTCTGCCTCTCTTTCTCACTGAGGGAGGCCCGCTCTTCTGGCTCTTGCTCCAGTGCTCGCTCCACTTCGCTCTCTGCTCCGGCGCAGGCAGAGGCTACTTCAGGGCGGGCCTCATCCGCACCCTGGCCCACCTCCACCTCCGGTCCAGGCTCCGGACTGCCAGCAGCACTCACTGGTGGAGACAACAACAGAGATTATAATCACCACAGGAATTCCTTGGGAATGTCAAGTGAGGTGTGAAGTAGACCTGAGGGTGATTTCTCTTGGCTGCCTGTTGTGGGCAAAATTCTAAAGGTGACACCCAAGATTCCCATCCTCTGGCCATTCAGTTAAACACTAAACACTAACGCTGCAGGGAAGTGACTGTGTAACTGATGGTGCAGTCTCAAGTCACGTGACTTTAAGATACAGAGGTTCCAAAGGGGCCCTGATTCAATCTGGTGAGACTTTGAAAGTAGGGTGTTTTCTGACTGGCAACAAATAAAGAGAGATTGGAAGTGTGTGGCTTAAGGGATGCTTGGGTGGCTCTGTTGGTTCAGTGTCTGACTTTCGTTCAGGTCATGATATTGCAGTTCATGGGTTCGAGCCCCACGCTGGGTTCTTTGCTGACAGCTCAGAGCCTGGAGCCTGCTTCAGATTCTGTGTCTCCCTCTCTCTCCATCTCTCCCTTGCTCACAATCTCTTTCTCACAAATAAATAAACCTTAAAAAACTAAAAAGGAAGCATGTGGCTTTAAAGATGGAGGGGCCATGTGATGGACAAGGAACGCAAGTGGTCCCTAAAACCTGAGAGCAACTCCTGGTCAACATGAAATAAAGAACAGGGACTTGGGGAATGTGAGCATAAGAAACTGATGTCTGCCAATGACAGAAATGAACCTGGAGGTTGATTCTTCCCAGCGCTCCCCAGTAAGAGACAGGCCAGCTACAGCCTTGACTGTGGCCTCGTGATACCCAAAGCTGAGAACACGGTTGAGCCATGCCGGCCTTCTGACCTGTGGAAACTGGGAGATAATAAATGGCTCTAGTTTGAATCGCTGTGTTTGCGGTAATTTACCACACAGCGGTAGCAGCCTGATGTTTTATCGGTAGCCAAACCTATGAGGACTGCCCCCCTTTGCTGGAATTAGATTTGCTCATAATTTGAAGTTAGTCCATAATTCTGAAAGTTGTTCAGGAGAATCACTCCTGCACACAGAACTATTTGAAAACCTATCAAAACTGGAAATTGGGTGCTTGTAGCATGGTAAAATGTTCCCGCTCCCCTATGTGACATCCTCGAGGGAACAGGAAAATGGCACACTATGGCTTTGTGTCGTTTTATAGAACAAATCTCTCAGCTGTGCACAGTGTATGGGTAGCAAGTGATTGAGAAAACTTCTTTTATTTTTTATTTTTTTTTATGCTTATTTTTGAGACAGAGAGAAACAGAGCATGAGTGGGGGAAGAGGAGACAGAGGGAGGGAGACACAGACTCTGAAACAGGCTTCAGGCTCTGAGCTGTCAGCACAGAGCCCAATGTGGGGCTCGAAGCCATGAACCGTGAGTTCATGACCTGAGCTAAAATCGGATGCTTAACCAACTGAGTCAACCAGGCTCCCCGAGAAAAGAAAAAATTCTGAGCCAACTGTCACGTGTGACGGCCAGAGGAGGACAGGTCAAGTCCTGAGAGTATGATCCTCAGGGAGGGGCAGAGCCGCATTGCTGGGATCCCGGCAGTGTGCCCCAGCAGTGTGTCCTGAGGCCCCAGGCAAATGCTACTCAAAGCAATACAGAAATTCAGTAGGATCTGCCTGGGGCAGGCCCTGTGAGAGGCCCCATAAGAACAAGCTGATCAGGGAGCCCCCTCTGTGGAAGCACCTTGCTGGCTCAGGTGAGTGGGGACTGGCTGGCAATGACCTGCAGAACAGGCCCTCCAGGAGGCCAGGCAGGGCAGTTACTATGGGAGAGGAAAGCTCAGGCCTTACTGGGCAGGGGGGCCCAGCTGTTGTCCTCAGCTCCCAGACAGTAGCCATTCTGTCAGTTCCGACTGAGTCCAGTAGCCTCACCCCTCAGCTGCTCTCAGGCCGCCTTCTTCTGAGAATGAGGGAATTGAAGTTGCAACTCCAGCTTTTCCTCCTGTCCCTGGGTAACTCCAAAGGGAAGCAGTACCCCTTCATGAGAACCTCTCCAGGGCCCTTCGGGTAGGAATTGGGTGTAGAGGTCATAGAGCCTCGCCCTTCTACCTGCACGTGGCCTCACGACCAGCCACGTATCTTCTAGCCTAGTACAGGAGCCTGCTTCCCTGGGAGGCTGAAGGAAGCCAGGCCAGGGTGGCGAAGCCCCTCTGCTGTCTGCTGGCTGCCCTGCTGGCTGTCCCCAAGAAGGATGGTTAGGAGATCTGGTGATATGGACACCAGGACAAGATTTCCAAGCAGAGATGTGCCGCCTGGCAATAGCGGGAGAAAGCCAAGGGACATATGCCCCTGACCCCACATGCCTAAGAATAGGCATGTCGGACACTTTTCCTTAAAGCAAAGACTGAGCTGAGTACGGGGAAAGAGTGAATATGTCCTTAAGAAAAAATCCCCCTTGGTACCCAAGGAATTTTTATGGCAACCTCTTTTTCATCAGATAATAAAGTTTTTAGCAAGGAGATACACCCCTTCATCTACAAGCACGGCAGAAGCACAGTGTTACCCGTAGCCCTGTCATCCTTTGGTTGACAGAAGGCATATGTCCTTGCACACATTTACTCCAGAATAGCCACATCAAAATGAAAATGTATTTCCAACTGTCTAGCATGTGGCACACATTTAACTTTTAATTGGTGAGCATATGGCGACAACTGGCTAGGGTGCCTCCGCGTGGCTTTATCACTGACAGGGAGATGGCGCAGTGGGCTGCCATCTGCCGAAGCCCGTGTCTACTCCCCATCCCTAGGACACCGGGCAGACAGAGTAGGAAAGATGCACGATGCGCTGGTTTGACTTCAGCCTGCATGCCCTCCACCGCCACATTTCCTTCCATGAGCAGTGCCGCTGGTCCCTGATTAGCAGTGGCTATCTGGACAGGTGTGGTAATGGACACGCAAACGCTGGAGAGCCACACACTCTTGTGCCTAACACACTAAACAATTTTGTCTCCTTCCATGAGAGCCTCACTTTGTGGAATCGGACATTTCTTTGTGTGACTCAACCACTGGGTGGCTTCTCTTTGTTGTTACCGTGGGGGAGGTGGCCACCTCCAAAACTACCTCCTGACCGGGATGCGGACTCAGCCTCACCAGGCCTGCCTGCAACTCTGTGGCACATGAGGTTGTCCTAATGATGAACAAATAATATTTACACATATTCAAGTCAAGCAGAACCACCAAAGCGAGAGAGTGACAGCGGGAGTGCAGACACACGTAGCTGCTCCTTCCCGAAAATGCCTGTAGGCCCTCATCGGGCAGCACACTCGCCGCTGACATAACACACATCCTTGCTATCAGAGGGTGCACTCCTTGGCTGGGCAAACAGCCATCAACTTGGCTCACCATGGTATGTGGCCAGGTACCTGAGAGAGGACACTGGGTAACAAGTGGCACAGGGTTCCTGGAAGGAACAGCCGGGACCCACGGAAGAGCCCTTTTGCAGCTGCGTTAATCAAACATGGGAACGACAAGGGCAAATGAAGGGCTATGACCCCGAGACCTCACCTTCCTCTCATGTCCATGAGCCCTCAGCATGGCACTGGGACAACATCTGTTCACAAAGTCCTTGCTGACTCCCAGGAGGCACCCTGGGAGTTCCCTGAGTTCCAGAACATTTCGGCTCCCCTTTCCCATTCTCTTTCATCAGGACCTCCCTTGTCAGCACCACCGCCCCCCCCGCCCCCAGATATCGCCTATCCTTGAGCCACTGCTGCCCCATGCCAGGCTGGCTGCCCCCTAGGAAGATGGGGTAACAGTATCATCTACCCTCCCTGAGTGCCCCGGAAGCAGGAGGAATCATATCATATTAGTCTTCAGAAACAGCCCTCAAGAGAACTAAGGCATTTAGCAACATTGAGTGGTGGAAACTGTTCATGACTTCCCATCACTGTCAGTCCTTGTATTTAATGAGCCTTTCTCTGCCACAACAACAGTGTTGGTGGTGAAAGACCTGGTGATACATGAGTGACACAAGTGACAGACCCAGTGCTTGTCATCATAGGGACTACAGAGGAGCAAGGCAGCCCTACCTGCCCAGCCATGGCCCCAGCACGGCGAAGGTGGGGGAACCCCACCACCAGTGAACACGGAAACCCCAGCCCCTCACCTCACCCAGACACAGGTAAAAATATCTACATGTGACAGTGTCCTAGGCTGGGGGTGATGGCAAGAGACTTTGACAAGGTCTGGGAAGGAACATCGTCGCTGTACCAAAATGACATTTAAGCAGGGTCTCAAAGAATGAAAAGGAGTTAAAAGCGGGAAAAGTAAGGGTGGCTCATTTGGTTAAGCATCCAACTTCAGCTAGGTCATGACCTCATGGTTCATGAGTTAGAGTCTCACACTGGGCTCTGTGCTGACAGCTCAGAGCCTGGAGCCTGCTTCAGATTCTGTGTCTCCCTCTCTCTGCACCTCTCCACTCAGGCCCTGTCTCTCTCTCTCTCTCTCAAAAATAAATAAATGTTTAAAAAAATGTAAAGAAAAGCAGGGGAAAGTGGGTATAAGAATGTTCTGGGCAGAGGGGAGAGTATGTGCAAAGACCAGGAGCAGAGGGCATGCTGGAAGAATGAGAGCTGTCTGGCCTTGGGGCTGCAGTAACGGGCCTTGCAAGGGGCGGATGAAGACCTGGGATGTTACCCTCGGGGCAGCGATGGCTGCTGCAGGTAGAGACAGACAAACCACACTTCCCAGTGGGACAGCTGAGGCATGTCTGGTACTATCAGGGAAGCTCCTTGTCACTGTGGAGAAAATAGTCCAGGAAGCAAACGGTGACAACAGAGAGACTGAGGAAGAGACGAATGCCAGACACCAAGGCTCAAGAGAATATGATGAATAAAAACATGGCACCAGTGGGAAGCTGTTTCCTATCCAAGAGCCACTGGGGCAGGTAGTGTGTCAGCCTCTGAGGGGAGCATGGGGTGTTGTCTCCTCATGACCCCTTTGTGGGAAGGCCTCTCTTATCGCCCTCAGAAAGTGAGGCCGAGATGGAACAGTGACGGTCCAGGCCATGGTGCCGGGCAGGAAGGGGCAGGGCACCCACTCCCAAGCACATGCCTGTAAGGACCCTGCAGCCCAGTCTTGAGGCAGGGTCAGAAGTGACCACAATACACCAAATCTGCAAGTCAGGGGCTGCCAGGAACCAGCCCCCTCACCCCCCACTCATCCCTCACCAGCCACGCCCACCCATCACCTTGGATGGAGGAAAGACACAGAGATCTGCCGCATCTCTGGAGCTGGGCCAAGGAGGAGAGGAGTCTCAAGAAGTTCCTGGGCCAGGTGCCAGGTCGCCCTTCTCCTCACAGCGGGCATCAGTGTGAAAGTGAAGGGAGGACGTGGCAAGAAACTCCCGGCAACACAAAATGCATCCCAAACTGGGACCCGCCTCCCTGGACCACAGCCTAAGCGAGCAGACTGATGGGATCCTGGCGTTGCCAGAAGTCACTTAGCAAAGGCCAAAAAAAATGTATTTGGCCAGAACCTGCACTGACCTGATTCAGAGAGCTTTAAACTAAATGTTAAGGTTGGAGCAGGGAGAAGAGAAAAAAGATATCAAAATGAAATTGTATAAAGAGATATAGGAATGGATAACTTATATAATGCAGAAGAAGTCATTGAAAAGAAGAGGTCCCCAGTATATTCAGAAGGAAGTAATGAGGAACCTGCTTGTCGCTAAAGCTGTGGGAAAGAACTTGTAGCCCAACACGTAGACACTGAAGGGAATTCTCTATCCAAAGGACACAGACATTGCAGGACAGAGAGGCTGGGCGTGGGAGCAGCACTGGAACCTCTCAACGCGAGAACCATAGGGACAGATGGAAAGCTTCAGTGCTTCTGTTGAGAGAATATACGAGGGTGGCCAGTCCAATGCTGGTACTTCTCTCATGCAGATCACAAAATCGGGAGAGAGAAGAGAAAGAGCAGGCCCTGAGCTGCTGAGCCCAGGGCAGACATGGACTCCTAACAGCTACTTCTCTCCACCCCTGCAAAAGCACAGCACTAACTCCTCATCTGGTCCCCCAAATCTGACTAGACATCAGGCCCTGTGTACTAGGTACTGAGTACCTTCTACGCACCGGTATCTCCTTGGAACCACATATACATCCCCCTGTGCAGTCCTCACACCAGCAGGATGGTTAGTGTCCCTGTGTGACAAATAAAGACACATGTCCAGAGAGGTTAAGCAACTTGCCCAGGGCAACACAGTGGGCTGGAAGCTCAAGGCTGCTCCTCCAGACCCATTCTCTGTTCTGCTCTGTGCCTGGGGAGGCTGGCTCCCTCTCAGTTTCATAGAGGTCAGCTCCTAAGAGGTAGCAGCACAGGAGAAAGGAAGGCTGGATTATGCCTCCACTCTCTTCGCACGTGGGGCCTCCATTTGGCAGGGGCTGTCAGGCCACTCTTTCTGTCCCAAGGGCTCCTTCCCAAGGCTACAGCTCTTGCAGAGTCCCAGGTGCTGGCCAAGTTCCCCCAGGCCTGGAGGTGGGAGCAGTGTTAACAGTCTCTCAGTCCTGCTCGGCCCCAGGGTTTCCCCACCTGACAAACCTGTGACCCTCTCCACACCTCTGTGACCTGGCCCTACACTGGCTGCCTCCAGGCACCTTCTGATCATGTCCATCTCCTTCCAACCTCACTGATAAGCAGACCTGGGATATGAACCCCCACGGGCCTTGAACCTCTATTAATCATGATGTTACACTGTGAGGTGGGTGACTTACGCTGCAAGGGAGAAGTACATCATCATTCCTCAAAGGGCAAACGCGTGCGCACACACGCGCACACACACACACACAAAACATACAGTGTGCACAAACGTTCAAGGTCCGCTTTCATCGACGTCCCTGACAGCTGAATCCAGAATGTCCGATTGCAATCTCCTGTCATGCAATTTTTCTTTGAAGAGATAAATTGCTGGTAGAAAGATCTGAACTTAATAAGTCTTTGGGTGGCTTCAATCGATTTCAATCTGTGATGGTGTCTCGATGACTCTGCCAGGACTTGACTTTCTGGCAAGTCTTACGAAACCAAGGGCTGGGCCAGCCAGTTCTATAATAGTTGCTCCAAATCATGTACATTCCAGGGACCTCCCCAGTTCAGAGCTAATAACTAACACCATCAACTTTAAACTTGCAGTTTAATCATATAAATGTGAAAAAGGCCCCATGAGAAAAAGCTCACAACTTTGAAAATTCTTTAGACTTTGCCTTTGGTGGTGGGCCAGTTCTTGCTAAGCCCTTTGCTCAGATTCACTCTAGAGCAGGGTTTCTTGGCCTTAATGCCATGGATATTTGGGGTTGGATGATTCTTGGCTGTGGGGGGTGGGGAGGCTGTCCTGTGTGCTGTAGGTGTTTAACAGCATTCCTGGCCTCTACCCACTAAAGACCAACAGCACCTCCTCATCAGTTATGACAACTAAAAATATCTCCAGACACTGCCAAATGTCTCCTGGGGGAGTGGGGGAGGTAGCAGGGATCATCCTGTATTGAGAACCATTACCCTAAAGGAATAGTTTCATTAGGATGGACTCAAACTCAGCCTACTCAAACTTTACAAAAACAAACAAAAAACCCACTTTGTCATTTGCAAAAATACTGATCCATCAGTCTAGTGAACTTGTATGCCTTCAAAATTTAGCCCCATCTAGTTCTCAAAATTCAGCCTAAACTACCTTTTAAGATGAAAACCATGCATGGCCCAAATTACCTTCGGAAGATCTCTTGGAAGATGCCACTTTATGGATACTATACCAACCCTCATAGTTCCAACAACCAAGGTTTTCCTTTAGCTTCAATGGAATGCCATAAAAAGTACTGGGCTTGTAGTGGTGGGCCATGTCACCACCAGATACAAACCCTATACTCGAAAATCACATTTGATTCAGCAAGCCATTCATACTACAAAAGGCACATGAAAGTCAGGAATGACTCTAGAAAAAAGCAGAGCTGTGGCCCTCATGTCATGCTCACATGGAAACCTCCACCTGAGTTGGATGTTGAGCAGGATTACAAGCACTATTCAAATTGTAATTTTCACTACCCCCTATCTTTGTCCCTCAGATTATGCTTCTGATTGAGTCCACTTGGTTAAACATGTACAGGATATAAATTCCACTGTATTATTATGTAGGACAAAAAAGCTTCTAGTTTCAGGTCCAATTATTGTAATATTGGTTAATGAATAGATTCTATTTTGCACTATAAAGAGAACATTTAAAAAACGAGAAGCACCATGGGGGAGAAGAAGGGGAAAAATAGTTGGGGAGAGGGAGGGAGCCAAACCATGAGAGACTCTTGAATGCTGAGAACAAACTGAGGGCTGATGGGGGTGGGGGAGAGGGGAAGGGGGGTGATGGGCATGGAGGAGGGCACTTGTGGGGATGAGGACTGGGTGTTATATGGAAACCAACTTGACAATAAACTATTAAAAAGTTTAAAAACACAAGAGGCAATTTTAGGTTATTGTATCACATAGCTACTCTATCTATACTGTATCACTGCTTTATCATTACCTTAAACTCAAACCATACAACCCCAAACATCAATCCCTGGATATGAAGACTTTCTTTGAGCTTAAATTCTTCCAAAACCAGATAGGTCTTGTCTTGGTTCAACCAGTGTCAAATAGGATCAACTCCAATATCCATTTGTCTTTCTGTGCCCAGGAGGGCTTAGTGGAGCTCCTGGGCTAACTACATGGTCACTTTCTTATAAGAGCATATAGGAAGACAACCTTTCCTCAAGGATGAAGACAACTATCTAATTCCAAACCAGCAATGCATTTCAAGAGCATCTCTAGCACTTGTCAAGCTCCAGACAAGAATATCAATGACATCAAAACAAAAAGCAATTTTGGAAGGTGTACATTAGCATTAAAATAGATAGTCCCAAGTAAGAACAGCTAGCAAATAAATGGAATGAACTTGAGGTTTTTGTTAACTCACTTTTTCAGGCTTAGCAGGATGTGGTTACTTTTAATTATGTTAATTAGATTGTCCTAATGTAATTAGATGTTCTAATGTAATTAGTAGCAATACTCATTCATTCCAGGAATATTTATTGATGTGCCAGGCACTGTGCTAGGCATAAGGAAGTCAGATGTGAAAAAATATCTTCCCTAAATATTTTTCAAGATAAAGTGGTCTAGCCAAGAGACATTGTGAGAGCAAAACAACTAATATCTAAAGAAAATATCAGATCTTCCTGCCAGTAGAGTCTGACCAAGCCTAAGCAGAACCAGGTGGCCTACAAGTGGGATACACTAGAAATCTCACTTTTATATTCTCATGTCGGTTGACTTTTCTTCACTTATATCTAGTCACTAATCCACTTAGTTGATACTTCAGTTGATCTGACCTTGTTAGTAAATTAGTTCACAAAAAAATGGAGGAAGATCCACTTAAAAGAAGGGGTGTTTTAATAGATGATTTATAAATATCTTAACTATCAATTTATCAAGAATAATCCTCTGAACTTTCTTCCTCTCTAAGAGTTAGATTCTCAGAAGGAAATGGCCTACATAATGTCAACTCTCTGTGAAAGTTCCCTTTCTATGTTAAACCACTATCTATTCTTTGGTCTTTATAGAGTGGCCTATGTTGTCAAATATGCATTCTCCATCATGACCCATGTAATAAATTTACATGGTAGAGTAGAGGGGAGACAGCTGTCTCTATAGAGTAATGTGTCTCCTTTATTTTTTCATGTTGTTTGTTCATTCATTAGCTCATAAAATATTTACTGAATATCTAGTCTGCTCCAAGCATTGGGAGATAATAAAGGTGAGGGCAGGTATGGGATCTCCTTTGAGGAACATATAGAGGAGGAGTCTTGGGGGGGGGGGAGGCCATTTATTTCATATACAGTGAAATAAGCCCTGTATTCCTGGTATGCACAAGATATAAGGGAAATACAAAAGAGGAATCAAAGGAGGCTTTAGAGAAGATGCTTCAACTATGGATAAGATGGATCAGAGTCCAGTGGGCACCTATTGGAAAAGGGCTCTTAAACACAGAAGCACATGTGAGAAAGCACCTTTTAGGTACTGACAGTGGTTTGGTGCTGATGGAACATAACATGTAGGGGTGGTTGTGGAGGTAAAAGACTGGTAGTAGGGACTGGATAACTGAAATCTTGAGTGCTATAAAAGGTTTTAGCTTTATGCTATGGATAATGGAGAGCCACTGGAGCTATTTGAAAACAAGGTATAGATATGATTTTGGCAGGAGAAGGGGGGGCTGGAACCTGGAAGATGTGAGAACTATTAGAAGTTATTGAAAAGGTCCAGATGAGAGATGGTTCAGATGTGGACTAAGGCACTGGCAGAGGGGAGGGCTGAGTTGAGAGAAAGGAAGACATAAACACTAGGTGACTGACTGCATGTATGTGTGAGCATTGAGGGAGGAGTCAAAAACTGCATGTATGTTTCCAGCTTAAATGACTAGGCCAAGAGAAATGGTCTGAAATAAGTGAGGACTAGAAGGTATGAACAGGTTTAGAGGGTAGGGCTCTTAAGGGTGAGAGATGGGTGAATCTCCCATCCGAATGCCCCAGACTGGCACTATGAAGTGTGACATGTCTGAGGACTATTCAGATGCTGATGTCTAAGGAGGTTGGATACAGGTGTCCTGAGCTCAAGAAGGCCAAGGCTGGAGATCCAGATCTGGCAATTTTTATCACGTGGCAGGCAGGTAGGGATGTGAGAAAACAGCCAAAAATTGGGCATAAAAACAGAGGGCGGCTGGGAAAGGACCCTTGGAAAAACCCAGTACTTAGGAGGCAGGCAGAAGAAGAGTCGGGGGGGAAGACTGAAAAAAATAATAAGAAAGACTGAGGCAAAAGGATGAGAAAATAGTGATGAGGAATGCAGAAAATATGAAAGCCAAATAACACAGCAAGTCTGAAGATTATCTAGAGGATACATAAGAACCAAGAGCTGCTCAATCTGGAAAGTCAACAAAAATCTACTGGAACTTCCAAATGTATGTGGTGGAGGCAGCTTTCTCAGAGGCTGTTCCAGCTTCAGAGGGCTCTAAATATTCATGTCCTTTCCAGGGGCAGATAAGATGTATTGCAGGGTCACCAGCCTCAGGAGTTCTCTTGCAAAAGCATACTTTAAGGGACTGGGAAGCTAATTTGTGATTATCCTGCCATACTGCAAGCAGTGTATCATTTTGCACAAATGTCTTATGAGGTAGGGGTGGTAGAGTTGGGGGCAGGGGTGCTGGAGGGAAAAATGGAGATGGCAGAGTGGTGATCAAGGTCTTGACCACAGGTAAGAATGCTAGAAGGAACCAAGTAGTATTCTCTTCTTTGTTATTTCCCAGTTTGTAGTCAACGACTCTGGAAGTTCAAAGTAACACATTGACTGAAGGATGCTCAATGTCCCTGAGAGAATTTACCCAAGTCTCTCGCCTCGGATGAAAGGCACTGATGTCTTTCCAGATTCCCTGTTAGCACCTCCAGATGCAGACAAGCTCATTAACCCACAGTGCCTACTCCAGGCTGGGTCTTGCAACACCTGATGCTCTTTTTGTCAAGTAAGAACAAATTCCTGTCCTACAGTTGAATATTTTGTCTCCATTAAACAGATTTTAAGATACAAATGTATAAATGTTGGTTACAAACCATAATAATCCAATGCTTGGAAACAATTCTCCAAGGGTCTCTTGTGTGTCTGTAGTCTTATAAGCAGAGGCAGTGACAGCCTTTAACCTGGAATATCTAAGGATGTATGCATAGCAAATATCCATGGAAGACAGAGACGGTGTCTCCCCCTGGAGCAATGGACTGGTTGGTTTATAGCTCACCTTGATAAAGATAATGTCTCCCTCTGGGACAAAGAGAAGACAGGTTTACCACTCACTGTAAAGGATTTGGGATCCCTAGGCTCAAGGTTCCTCTCTGTGAATGCAGCTATCACTTGGGCCTATTCACATGACCTTGCAGGAACTGGGGCTTGGAGAAATGGTACAAATGCTGATACTCTGGCTACTACTATTGCTCTGAGTAATAAAGTCTGTTGTCTCTGACCCTGGAGCTTCATGTCTTGTGCCTATATCCACGAAATTGTGGCAGGCTTATTAACTTAAAAGTCAAGTAAAGTCTTAGGCCCTTTAGAGTTTTTGATACCTAATTGCCACCTATGAAATTATCATGTTGATCACCTAATACTGCTTTTTAACAACTATTCCAATGCCATTGTGTGCCATGCCTTTACTTAAGTACACTTAAGATTCATACTTGGTCTACTTCAAAAGGATTCAAGATTGCCTTAAAATACGGTGCCTGGGCGGCTCAGTCGGTTAAGCATCTGACTCTTGTTTTCAGGTCATGATCTCATAGTTTGTGAGTTCAAGCTCTGGGTCAGGTTCTGCACTGACAGTGCAGAGCCTACTTGGGATTGTCTCTTTCTCTCCCTTACTCTCTACCCCTCCCCTACTTACTCATGCACACACTCTCTCTCCCAAAAATTTTAAAAATATGGTGCATGAAAACATGCTGCTGGCAACTGTCATTTTCTATAGGAGGAAAAAAGGGAAAGTTTTGCCCTTTTCCATTTTTAGAGACAGAGAAAAAGCAAGGCAGGAAAATCCCATGATTTGCAAAGGCTCATAAAAAAGTTCCAAGGCAGATGTAGCAGGTGGTGCCTTGACCTTGGGTAGAGTTCCTGAGAGATTTTGTCTCACTGACCAAATGGCATCAAGTAGTAGCAGTCAGGTGAGGTGTGGGGAGGTGGGGCCGTCCTGAGTCACAGAACCACAGGAATCTAGTTTCTTGCCAATTTGTGAAACACTGGACTGGAGGTGTCCAAAAGCTTTATGCAAGGGAACCAGCATGCATAAGGCTGATGACTGATGATATTCCACTGCCACTGTGCCAATTGGAAACAGGATACCAGATGTTTCTGATTTCTGCCATGTGGGTTGGGTAACTTAGGAGAGCATCTACACCTGAAGGAGACTCAAAACATGTCACACCAGGAAGGTGACAAAGGTGCTCAGTCAATGGCTGGATACAATGACAACAGGTGTGATGATGAATGATGCCCACGTGAAAAACGATTATTCATTTAAACCAAGAGAACATTTCATGATATTACTGTACATCTACATTTTCTTCCTAGGTGAGAGGGTAAAAAGGCTAGGGGAATAGTCTTATTTACCAGCACTTTACATGCGTGGATCTGTGAGAGAAAATCAGTTCAGCATGTCAGTAATTTCTGTAATGCTGCCAGGTGTGTGCTGGTGAGTAGGCCACGGCCATATCGGTCATATTTTCTATCTCCAAGGCCCGAGAGTAAGATATTTGGAAACGATCTAGGAATCCAGGTATAGGTAGAAACAAAAATCACCAATGAACTTATTTTTTCCTGACATAAAGTTAATATAGTGTGGTAAAAATTTTAAATGCATCTCTAAAGTATTATTTCTGTGTGCAACATACAGAGAACTGAGCTAAAAGAAAGAAAGATAACCTGGCCATTATGTAGCCTTCCTGGCTTCATTAGTCGGTAAAAGCCACTTGTAAACTCTCGGCAGCAGCTGCTTTCTAATGGGAAAGGTAATTTCTCTCCACTTAGCCTGAGGATGGACCCAAGTGTGCTAGGCAGTGGGGAGGAAAGCCACACAGTTCTAGCCTCCAAGGAAGGCAGTTCCAAACAGGGACACCTTGCAGGGACCGTCATCAACACCTGGTTTTGAGATGAATGGTTTCTCCATTCTGTTTCCACAAAATAGGCTACCCGGGTCTGACCCCCACTGGGATAATAGGTCACTTTGCTAAATGACTTCACTAGTAGGCACAGATTATTATTTCTACTCCGCAGAGTAACTTCCTCCAGAGTCAAATCAGAGAATTCAATCCCAATAAGAATACTGCACCGTTTTCTCTAATTAGTGGGAATAACTTACTTCCTGAGACATTTGTGAAGTTTCTTAAAATAATAGGAAATAAACTTTGAGACATTATGATGGTTATCACCAGGGCTCAGTGAAAAGAAGGAAAAGCTAATAAATTAAAGCAATAGATGAAGAGAGAGGCCCTTCATGTTTACCTCAATCGGGGGCTGACTGTCTCTATTAATTGCAGCGTGGTGCAAATGAGAACACATGTACGTGTTTGTTCCTCACTTGGGCCTGGTAGTTTCACACAGAGGAAAAATATTCCGACCATCACCAGTAAGTCTAGGCAGTATTGGGACAAACATCTGCTATGAGCCACAAGAGGGCCAGATGGAAAAATAATTCAAGCACACATTGACTTGATGGTGGGGGTAGTGGCATAATTTATACAAAAGTTACAGCAGATTTAGCTGGGAAGGTTTTCGGCTGAAAGATCTCACTAGATGGCGCATAATGCTATTGGTATTTTAACATTTACCCTTCTTTTTAAATTAATTTTGTAAGGGCAAAGGTAAAGAAGTTTTTAATGTTTTCATATCTTCTGCTATTAAAAATTCTCCGGAGTCCAAGTAAAGAGTTTCAATAAAAGAACTTATAAAGCGACCTTTAATCCTGAGATATGTGTAATTCAGTAACAAGTATCTGTTTTTCCTTTTCTTTGAAAATATAACTCTGAAATGTGGACTGCAATTTATGCAGGTATTAGGGAAAGTGTAGAAGCAAAGGGATCATGTGGCGTTAATGTGAACACCACCACAAATACTGGGGTACCATGATGCCCTGATACACGGCTAGGTTGAGCGTCAAAAGGCGAGCTCTACTCCCAAGATGGTGCTCCTTACCATTTATTCGAGTCTCAGTAAAGTATGGATTATAGCATCGCCCCTACTTATTCAGTTGCTCAAGTAGGCAGTAAATAGTAGCATTTGGGAGAAAGGGGCCGAGCATGACAGAGAAGTGAAGATTATCATCGTATGATTCCATAAGCAGAGAGAATGAAAAAGCGAGCCAACCCCTGGCACATTTGGACCTCATAGTGCCAGGTGTTTGGAGGACAAACATCTGGATGTGGGATTATATTTTTTTATTCTTCCCCCAGATGTCGGGATATTGTAAATGTTAGGGATAAGAAAAAAACGACTTTGAGCATTTAAAAATGGGACTGGTTAAAAAAAAAAGGATTATTAATTGAATGCTGGCAGAATGTTTCAAAGAACAAGCTAGGCTGAGAAAAATTGGTCATTCTGTCACTGTACTTCTGTCATAATGGCAAAGGTCTCCAAGCCAGAAGGGAGTCTCAGGACCTTTCTGACACAATCCTCTTACAGTATTTCTTCTTACACACTTAAGATTTCTTTAAAAATTTTTTTTAAATGTTTTATTTATTTATGAGAGAGAGAGAAGAGAGACAGCATGAGCAGGGGAGGGTCAGAGAGAGAGGAGACACAGAATCTGAAATAGGCTCCAGGCTCTGAGCTGGCAGTCAGCACAGAGCCTGACGCGGGGCTCAAACCCACGAACCGCGAGATCATGACCTAAGCCAAAGTTGGAGGCTTAACCAACTGAGCCACCCAGGCGCCCCACACACTTAAAATTTCTAATCATATAATTCAGTTATGTATTAGGACACAGCCATTAGATTACTTTGCTGATTCCAACTGATTTGGATAATTACTTAACCTATGATAGACAGGTCTTCTAGATTCTACAAGAACCCCCCCCCCCCCCCCTGTTTTTTTAAACAAAGCCCCCCCCCCCCCCCCCCCCCCCCCCCCCCCCCCCCCCCCCCCCCCCCCCCCCCCCCCCCCCCCCCCCCCCCCCCCCCCCCCCCCCCCCCCCCNGTATTAGGACACAGCCATTAGATTACTTTGCTGATTCCAACTGATTTGGATAATTACTTAACCTATGATAGACAGGTCTTCTAGATTCTACAAGACCCCCCCCCCCCCCGCCTTGTTTTTTTAAACAAAGCAAACATCACACAGTGCTATTGCCTTAATTTGTAATCATGTCTCAGTTCAAGCCCAGTATTCCTATTTCAGATGCTTGTGTGATGATTTCAGCCAAACGCTCTCTCAGTCTCCACTAATCCGTTCTCCACAGAGGAAAATAACATTCACTATTTTATCTTTCTGAAAGTGTACTGATACAACTTTATTTCCCCCAATGCATATTGCATATATCCCAAATAAGTATTTTCTGTGTTCTTACTGGAGTTTTAAATATTCTTCCCATTTAACTGGATAGAATAGCCCCAGGTTTGGCCACAGCTGGACAAAATACTTGACGAACTGTCTTTTTGTCACAAACAAGAAGACTAAAAATTCTGAGGACAAACGATATTTATAGGTACTGACAATTCCCTCTTAGCTTAGGGCCCTTCTGTAGTTCACAGTTTAGACGACCATTCTGTAAACTAGAGTGGGTCCAACTCTAAGAGTTAAAAGTCCCAAGATTAAGTGCTGAACCATAGCTTTGCAGGGGAATGGTTTTCATATCGCCTCTGGAAATCCCACAATTTAGATAAAGCAGGGATACCAGGCAGGGTCTGGAAAGCACAGAGCTGTCAAAGCACAGTCTGTTTTCCTGATTCTCAGAGTTTCAGTGTTTTAAGACCAACATTACTCATCTATGACTGAGCCATCTGCCTGGGACGATCTTCTGTGGCTCAGGGATCAGCAGGAACCGGACATGATGGAAAGCTGTGGTGAAGCCAGCCTGCTCCTGCAGAATGAGCCCTGAGGCTTGGAGAGCCAGCGAAGAATTGGACAAGATTGTTCCGTTACATCCAGTTCTGCTGAGGTCATGCAGTCCTGCCTTATTGAAATTAAACCTTACGCCATATTTAGTCAGCCCTCTGAGAGTTAAAAGTTTAGCATCTCTGTTGTCTTCAGCTGGCTAAGTCTTGGTCAGGCTGTAAGCCATAACACTCGGTTAAAATGAACAGTGCTAGCTGCGGGCTCATCAACACACACTGTAGATGCCAGTGCCCAAGACCCATCGTCTCTGTTAGTGTGAAAGGAAACGGACCCACCATTCTCAGGGCAATCAGGAAAATAGCTGATGCTCCCCGGCTGCAATGTACAATATTGTTTCTCTCCAAATAAAGTTAAGATGACAGACAATTTCCCCAGCGAGAGCCTGTCTGTCTGCACACAAGCATCTATGCCCACACCACGTGCCAGTAATCATTGCTATATTCCTTTTTTCTTCTTCAACATTTTTATTTCCACTAGATCCACATTTTTTTCTGGCTTGCTTTAATTTTATTCTCCATCAGTTTAATTTAAAACAGACTGACATTTCCTAGGGTAAGAACATTTTAAAGGGGTCACTTTATTGGGCAGATCCAATAAATAAATAATGCCCAAATTACAGGGTACTAAGTTAATGCCCTGTGATTTAGAAAGAAATGGCAAAGCAAGCCTTAGTTTCAATATTCTCCCTTCTCAATGACCATGCATTGACAATCTTTATCCATAATTTGGCTTTAACAGAAGTGGCTCTCAAGGGAGTGGGTTTATCAGTCAAGTTGCCTGGAATTTACGCGTAGCTGCCACCTGGTACTAGTTTGCACGTAGTAACGGTTCCTACCGCCCAGAAGTTTAACGTTAATTACACGATCAGTGTTCCCTCTGCTCTCCCAGCACTCACCTTGGGGATGCTGAGGTGTTCCCAGACAGGAGGATGATCCCACGAGAGCCTCCTGTGAGTCTAGAGAAGAAGGGCTAGGGCTCAGAGGGGTGGGGGAGGCAGGGGCCGCAGGGGAGGTCAGGTCCAAGGAGAGGTCACCTCTGCCCCGGCTCGCGCTCCGGCTTCTCGCTTCTTTCTCGTGCGCCTCGGCTGCCAACTGCTCCAAGTATTTGTATCTGAAAGTTAAATTCCAAAGGGTTTCCGTAAAAAGAAAGAGGAGCCCGTGGCCGATGCTTGTTTATGGATGAAACACCTGCAGAGTGAGCTGGTTTCCTGATGCACAGAGCACAGCACAGGGCTGGCTGGAGGGCTGGTCTGCCAAAAGCAGCCAGAGAAGCCAAGATGCTAATGATTAAAATCCCCGCATCATTCATAACCAAACAAATTGGGAGAAATGGCAACATCACACAGTCTCCAGATACTGGATCACTGCTGTAGAATCCTATGTTGCTCTTTTAGGAAACATGTGTACAAAGAAGCAAAACAGCAATAATGCCCATTACAAAGCCCCAACAGTGACAGCTGGAAACCACACGCACTCGGAGCTTGCAGCTGTGAAATGGGAGGGCGCCTTGGTGCGGCGGAGAGAGACAGTGCCCCCAAAATACCGAAAGGGGTTGTTGGACGAAGGCCTCTCTGAATTTCTGAACCTGCTTCAATACTAACAGCAATGCGACTGGAATTCACTTTGTTCTCCCAGGGTCGACCATGGAAACTTTTTTATATTCTAAAATATTTCTGAGTAGGACTCAGACATCCAATAGCTTGGACCTGACGTCACATATAGTTTATTCATCAAAGTCAGTTTAAAAGAACAAAGATACATCTGTTTTGCATTTCAGGCAGGCAGAACCCACTAACTGTTTATTAAGACCAGCTACCAATCATATTCCTCATAGTGCGCTTTATAGATCAGACCAAAATAACTTTGAAATATGTGCCTCTTCCAGATGTCTGCTAATTTTACCCACCATTATTTGTTCTGAAGTAAATTTATGAATTCAGCTGTAAGGGTTTCTATCTCACCAGCCACTACACTTTGAGACAGGTTATTCATGACCCTCACTCAGATCCACTGGGATTCACTGCTTCGGTCCCTCCCAGTGGGCAGGGACCCCCAACCCTAGCCCCCACCACACAGCGCACATGACATTCCTAATCACCCACCTAAGAAAGGCAGAGCACATATATAAAAGCTTTAAAAAGGATGCATTTAAAGAGCATGCATTTCTTCATGCAACCCTAATGCGGGCGTGGCTCCCCCACGTCGGGGCCGCCGTCACCCCTTCTCCCTGCCAGTCCTGAGGCAATCTGCCCCGCAGGCCAGGCTCGCACGCGTGTCTCCTTCGGCGAAGCCTGCCTTGACCACCACAGCTGGAAGTGATCTTAGCCTTGCCTCTGAACTCATGTCGGATATGTAGTCCATTCAACTCAGATGGCATTTTACATTTACTGCCTGGCATATTTAGTCATCTTTTCACATGTGTGTGTCTGTTCTCAACAAGCAGATAATAGGATTTCTGAGAACAGAAGATTACCAGCCTTTGTTCTTTCCCTTGGTGCCTTGCATTTGCCGGGCCCAGGGGAGGCAGGCAAGGCACACGGTGAGGAACCTGCAAGGCGTCGCCTTGCTGCAGAGGTCTACCCCGCAGCACCGGGTGCCGAGGGCGGCCGGTACACCTATTTCACTTTCTTGAGGAGGGAGCCTACTCTCACGGTGTATCTCTGAGAAAAGATGCGTGAGGGATTTGCACACACACACGTCTGGGTGAGGTTTGGAGGGCCTCCCGGTTACGGGGCAAAGGAATTCTGGGCTTTCCTTGCCAGCAATGTCACCTCTCATAAGGAGGGACAGGTGACAAAAGGTATTTCTCAACTTAATCTGGACCAGCGAGGAAAACCACCTGGCCATGGAAACTTGGATGAAAGTGGCCTTGAGGGCAAGAGTCAGAATCCCAACAGGAGGCATGTTCTAAATGAGCTGGTGGCACACTCAAGGCCAGGAATGCTGTGAGCCCAGGAGGGGGTTGTGAGGCATCCCCATGCTGAATCTGAGCCTTCTGCGGCAGGAGACAGGGACAAGCAAAGAATGGGGTGCAATCAAGGGGACCTGCATAGATCCAAGGCTTCGAGCCAAGAGGACAACCCATTTAGGACCTTCAGTCCTGGCCCTGGCCTCTCCATGGCCCTACCTGTGGGCAGTCAGACTGGCAGGTATGTGTGGGCAGCCAGAGGGGTCACCCCACTTTCTGGGGGACTCCAGGGGTTACTCCTCCAGAGTCTGGATACGACTCAAAGGCATCCTCTGCACTTTCCATCTCCTAGATGTCATCCTTGAGGACCCGGAGAAGAGTCAAGGATTTCATATGAATTCTCCTGAGGATGTTTGTCTGATAGACAAAAATGATGGGGGCTTAAGGACTTGCTTGATGGTGTAAAGTTTCTAGAGTTGGACCACACAACAGTGTGAATGTACCTAACACTACTGAATTGCACGCTTAAACTTGATCTTCTGTGTATTTTGCCATAGGTATAAAGACTTTTAAATATGGCAGGGACGGGGTGGGAGCACCAAGGTCATGAGTCACTAAATCTTTGTGAAAAAGCGGCACCAGTGTCTAACTGCAATGGGCCGGAGTGGTTAGGGGAGGCCGGCATGCCTGGGAAGAGCCAGGCCACCTGGCATTGAGAGCTTCCAGCTTAGCCACCTCTCCTGACCCATGTCAACTGGCACTTCCTGGGGAGGAAGTTTGCCCTATGTCACAACCTTCCCTTACAGACAGACCTAAGTGCAATTAGGGGCCCAACAGTACCTGCTCCCAGGAGCCCAGCAGCCCATGAAATGAGGGTCCTATGTCCCTGTGGCTTTGCGACACAACCCCCAAGCGAGGGGCTCTCCGGAAGCTTCCTGTGTGCAAAGCACTGGGTTTTCCATTCATAGTCCACAGCCTTAAGAAAAGACTTTTCACCTTTCCTACTTTCATCTAAACACTCCCTTTTATCTGACCTCTGCCCATATCTTTTGTTTATTCATTCATCTTCCATTGTTTATTGAACATTTGTTGAGTGCCTGTCATGTGCTAAGTGCTACCGTAGGTACTAGAGATTTAATAATAAACAAGAACCGCCCCACCCCCCACCCACTCATGGAGTTCACAGTTCAGTGGGAGAGATAGGCAAACAAACCTCTGGAATGAATTCAGACATCCACCAAGGTGGTAGGCTACAGGGCTGGTATTATAGCTGAGGGAACATTTACAGGCTTGGAACTCGTTCCACAGGGCCCTATAGAAACTCTGCTTGACTTTAGATTAACCTAACCTACTTACTGATAACTTTTCCAGCCACTCTTCTACTTGGGAACTCTCCCCTCCGTTAAACCGGAATCTGACTCCTTTGAAGCTCTGTTCTGTCCTCAGACCTGTTAAGCAGTGTTCAGACTCCTCTCTTACTGCTTCATTGATCACTTTCATGCACACTTTCCCAAATCCTAGCCCAGTCTCAAACTTCCCCTTGCACTCTTTCCCACAACACCTGCCGGCCATAGGCATTTCCTATGCCATCCCCCTCAGACTAATCCCTGCCCTGCCTCCACCCCAACATACCCTCAGCCTGAATCTCATTCCTGATCATTCCCTTAAAAAATTATTTGCGAATGTCACTTAATCATGATGATATAAAGCCTTCTAAGATTAAAAAAAAAAAAAAAAAGCAGCACCTCAACAGAATCTTACTCCAGGCCTGACCACTGTCAATAAAATAGTTTGCTTCAAATAGTGGAATGAGATATTATGAAATAAATCAAAATAAAGTCAAATGTGTCTGGATGGCCATCACACTTCAGAATAGAAAAACTACACTCATCTTGTTACACCGGATGATACAAACCCTAAAACCATCTGCTGTGAGTCTGGCCATTTTTATCTGAGTCAGTGCATTCAGGGTAAGAGACACGGGACCCAACAAACACACCTGGGCTACCTTGAAAAGTTCTTAGATGGCGTCCTCTTCCTCTTTCCACCACTGATCTCCAGTTTCCCCGTCCATTTCTGAATCTATTATAGTTGGAAATTGTATCTTTTCCTGGTCTACCAGGAACCCAACAACTTTCCAAATAGGGATAAAAGTTTATAGCCCTCTCTCCCATCTTCACCAGGTAATTCAAGAGGCAAACTAACCAAGAAAAGTGGCTGGTGCGAACGAAAGGGAAATTCTTGGCTGCTTCTACAATCCTCCATGTAAACAGAGATGGGACCCACGAGAGGCCCCGGAGAGCCCACTCCTGCACCAGCGAAGAAGGCCCGGGCAGATGGGTGACACAGGGCAAGGACTGAGGTCAGAGCAAGAGGTGACAGGAGAGGAGTGGCAAACACCTCGCTCTCTGCACAGGTCTTCCAGGCCTAAGTGATGCTGTGCTTTGGTAAAAAGAGCAGTGATTGCTCTCCAGAAAGAGGTAGACTTCAGGGGTTTGGGAAATTTTTGAGGTCTGGACCTTGATATCTTCTCAGAAGCTTTAAAGCCTTGCTTGTGCAGACATAACATGACAAAGTGTCAAAAGTTAAAAAAAAAATGCAGAAGCTGGAGGGTAAGCTAAAAACTAAAATAAGATTTGGTTTCTTAAGCCTGGGGCATGAAGCCGACAGCATTTTTAGTCAAAGTCTATGCTCCCCAATGTCAAAAACAGGTATTAATTAGAGAAATAGAAGTTTCTTGTTTCTTTCACTGTAAACTTGCTGGCCACAACTGGCTATTATGGTGGCAATAATCTAATAAAACACTGGAATTAAAGCAATGTCATCATTTTGTTTATAAGGCTGACCTAAGCATCTAATGTTTTAATTGAACACAGACAGACTGCAGTTTTCCCTGTCCTCAGACTGCCTTTAACTATCTAGCTGGAGGTGTCTAAGAAAATTCAGCAAAGTTCCACTTATTGGCACAGTTCACATTGTGAGGTTCCCAACTGGTTCTAGTAGGAAATCGTCCTTTCCATTGCTCCATGTAGTACCGCCATCTGGTGGTAGAGGGAATAACTGCAGGCTGCAGTGCTACAGGGTAAAAACTTGCCTTTTGCTGGTTTACTTCCAAAAACAGTTTCTTTTGCTGATCTAAGTTTATCAGACACTGAATACAATCACTTTGTATATTTCAGTGGGATTCAAATAATGGCAACATTATTTGAAAGTTACAATGGGAAAGAAAAAAAAACAAAATAGTTTACAGCTTAAGTATTTTAAATAAAGCTGTTGGTTCCTTTGCTCATTTATTAGATACATCCTTCCTAAGTGCCTACTATGTGCCAAGCACTGCAGAGGGCACTGGGACAACAAGGGAAATGAGACATGGTTCCTGCCATCCAGGAACTGAGAATAGTTCAGGAGGGAGACAAAGTAAGTCAGGCATCTCCTGTGAGAGCCTCAGGAATGTTTGGCACCTCAGCCAAAGCCTGGTATAGTTTGTGTGTTCAAATATTTGTTAAAGGAATGCATGACCTAGAAACACACAGTAGGGACACGTAATCCAGACTCAGTAGTGGCCATGTAGGGTATTTAAAATATATACCATGTGTCAGTAAGCTAAAGTGATGTCTTCATTTGGTGAAGAATGTGGAGGAACGGACATACATTTCACACCACAATGGCACTAATTAATCAATCTGTACTTCTGTGGAAAATTCAGATAACTAGGGCACTCTGTTCCACAAAATACTAGTTACCCAAAGTCTTCGGTGACTAAAGTGGAGCTATTTATTTTGATTAACAGTTTCCTTAGCATGCTTGGTTAAGGGTGCAAAGTCAAGTGCCGTTTGGTTACAATGGGAAAGAAAAAATATACAAACCTTTCTTCTCTTGCTTGTCTTTGCTCCTCTCTTTTGTCTAAATACTCTCGGCTAGTAGAAATATGCAGAAGAAACAAAATTGGGAAGGAAAAGAACAGCGTTAGATGCTCATGAAATTGCCAAAAAGTTATTAGCAGTGCTTCATGAAAGACTACTGCCTCAGAAACGGAAAGTGGTTGTGCTGGATTAAATATATATATATATATATTTATATATATATATAATATATAGCATATATTATATATGTGTGTGTGTGTGTGTATATATACACACACACATATATATATAAATAAATATATATATAAATATATATATATATAAAGGCTACCCTTTCAAAGAACTAAATACAATGGATTTATTATAGAATCACAGGAATGAAAACATGGGAAATCCTACAAGTTAAAGAAAGACGAATTTAGGTAGGCAAATGAGAGAGGAGAAAAAAAGTTTTTTAAAAGGTGAAACAATACATAAATAAAGTACAGCAGTTACAAGCAAACAATAGCTTTCAGAGATGATTAGCGTCCAATCAAGTTCTGGTAGCTCCACAATTTTCATCTCAAGAATTAAAGGCGTCTTGGCCATTTTGCATTATGCTCTGCAGTTAGGACATTCATGCCACAGTGCAGGATTCGTCCTCTCCATCCCTATGCAGAGATCATGGGAAGCTCTTGCTTGTACATTCTCTTGTCTGCACTCATGAGATGCCCAACTCTGTCCACTTTCCACGTTTGTTGTTCTGCTCCTGCTGATGAGATTCCAGCTTGAATCTAAGTTTAAGACTTAAGATCAGCCACTTCTCAGTGGGCCACGTATTTTCCTGAAAAATTATGACTTCATGGTTTTCTAAACTGGACCTCACAATGTAGCTTAAGTATTCTACCCCTCCATGCACTGGTAACAGGATATCAAGGGACAGTCAGTCAGAGCAACTAAAACAGACTAGGAGAGGGAGAAAATGAAAGAAAGACCCAGTTTTGTTATCATTTATGAGGTCCCATCCTCATCACCTTCCACATTAGAAATAATATGTCCCATAACCCAGGAATCTTAAGATCATATTCAACAAAAATAAGAACAGATAAGGATGCTTTGTAAGGGTAAAAAACACAAGAGGTATGAATAAGTTAAATCAATAAATGGCTGAAGAAAGGTCACCCATTTGGGCAATCTCAGGGACTACTTTATAAAGCTTTTACTATTTATTTTTCTGAATTTCTCTTGATTCATATCCTCAGACTTTCAGGGTAGAACTACAGTCATCATAATTAATAGTTGTATGTGGTCTGTCCTGATGATCAGCACTCCTTCTTGGACAGGGTTATTTGTGCCAGAATCTCTTACATGTGTCTTACATGATGAGTAAGACCCACTTGGGACAAAAAGCAAATAGTGGATGGTTATAAACATGGTCTCTGTCTAGACACACATGCATACAAATATACAGCTTAATATGTGTTACAATGAGCTCTTGCCCTATTCTTCTGGGACTTCAATGCTATGAATGCAAGGTACTTTGTTACTGTTCTATAGGTCCCTGATACACTACATTTTTTCCAATGTTTTGCTTCATTTTTTAGACTGGATAACTTCTATTGTTCTATCTTCAAGTTTACCGACTCCTCTCTCATCTCCATTCTGCCACTGATTCCATCCAATGATTTTTTTTTATTTTGATTACTGTATTTTTCAGTTCTATATGTATTTCCACTTGGTTCTTCTTTATAGCTTCTATTTCTTTTACAGAGACTTATTTTTTCATTTGTTTCAAAAGTATTTGCCATTACCTCTTAGAACCTGCTTATAGTAGCTCTTTTACAGTCTTTGTCTGATAACAACATCTATGTCCTTTTGCAGTTAGCGTATTTTGATTTTCTTTTCCCTTTAAGATCCTTGTGGGTTTTTGTGTGACATGTTACACTGGATTGCTTCCAGAACATTTTAAATATTTTGAAATGAGACTCTTGGTCTTACTTGAATTCTATAAAGAGTCTTGTTTTCTTTTAGCAGGCAATCAACTAGGTTAGATCCAGCCTGCAAGTTCTGACACTGGTTCTGATATTAGCTCAGCTTTCAAACATTTTTAATGTTACTTAAATTGAGCCCTGTATGCACCACCCACTGGCCAGTCCAGGACCTGAGTGGTGGTCCACTCTGTATTCTGTTCTCGAAGTCTGTGGTGTGCTATGTAGGTTCTGAGCCACATGTGCACAAACAGCCGATGAGCCTAGAAGTGCTCTCTTGATTTCTCTATACTTTGTGACTTTCCTATAATTTCCGGCTTCCTTGGGTTGGTCCTGTAGCCAGAAAGCTTGGGCTTTATTCTCCATGCTCTGTTGCATACTTTGAGTAACTCCATCTGCACCCAGGGCAGCACAGTGGGACACAGAGAGAACGAGGGTCATCTGACTAGTGCTCTTGGAGCCACAGTTCCCCTGGTCAGAGGAAGGGTCCCTTCCCTCAGAGTTTTTGCCACCTGCCTGAACACTGCTGCCATCACTGTGCTTTGGTAACAATATAGCTTGGAGACTGGGGTAGGGAAGAAGGGAAAAGATATGAAAATACAGGACAGTTCTCCAGTCTCAGACTCTTAGGAACTTCATTTGCTGCTCCTCAGTCCAGAAAGAAAGAGAGACCTTCTCTTAGAGCTCTTTCGGTTCACACTTGGTGTGTGCTTTTGGGTTTGGGGGTACCTCTGAGCACACACCAGGTGATGTAGTAGAAAAAAAGGGTAAGCTCTGGCTGGCTTGGAACTCTGAATGCTAGCCTCTGTCCCCAGTTCATTGGCTCCCCTTTACAGTTCAGAGTCTTCAGAGTTCCACGTGTCTGTCTGTCCATGGTTGCTGATTCCACTCAGTGGCGCGGAAGAAGAGATGGGAGGGAGTGTACTGACTCCATCTTCCCCTGAGCTGACACCGTTTCAGTAGGTTTTCAGCCCAAATCCTTTTATGTGCAAACTAACCTCTGAATCTTCCATGTGTTTCAGTCAGATTCGCCACTGCTATTTGGTGGCAAACTATGCAAACTCTCAGAAAGCCCTCATCAGGAAGGATCTCACCTATTCCAGTGGTTCTACAAACTGGTGTTTCCAGAAGCAACAACTTGTAGAGTTACCTCATGAGAAATGGTGCATACAGGTCTGGCATTTCCACATATAACTTGATAAAAGTCTGACCGTTCAGGGTACGTTATGCAATCCCAGAGGAGGAATGATGTTAAGTTTACTTCACGCCAGCCACTAACCCAGCCTTACAAAGTCAAGATTAGCATTTCACTCACGGACTTGGGATATTTGTTGCCACGTAAGAGTGGGTTATAGTTAAGGTAACTTTGCAACTCTGCTTATATTTTGACCATTTTTACAATTATACTTACTTTCCTGGGTTCTGGAAAAACATAACAGAACCTGTAAATCCTCGCTGACGATGCTTTTACATTCTTTGTGAGTTTAAATGGGACTCATTGAAAGGGGATACTGTTTGCCAAAGAAACCAAACTGAGGAAACTGGAAGTGAAGATGGGGTGAGAAAGGCAAACAGGAAAGAACACAGAAGGTCTAGGAGCCATGACTAGGAAGGTGACAAAGGCAGAGATGAGGAGAGGATGCAAGGAAAGGAAGAGGAGACGGAACGAAATGTGTAAGGAGAGACTCAGCAAGTGTTTTGCGTTCCGTGGAGCACTGCACAGCACGAAGCTGGCAGGGAGGGGGAGAAATGGAAGGAGGTCGACCAGGAGGTTGGGGAGAACAGGTGTACAGGCTGGAGGAGAGACGGAGGGACATTGAACTCAGCTGGCGCAGACAGGCTGAGACAGGAACACAGCCTGGGAGCTGGATGGAGACCAAAGAGATCAGTGGGATAATGGGCTGAGAGTAACTGGCAGAATGGCTTTCTCCTCCATAGGAGGAGACAGTATTGTTTTAAAAAATATACTGAAGACTGCAGCAGGGAGCAAGGAGCAAAGCAGAAAGTGGGAAATGCATTTTCCTTTGGCATCCAATGGAATATGAATAAAACATGAGTAGCTTTAGGGGGAAATGACAAATTAAGTTAAGACAATTAGGCTCTCTGTCTTCAGGAAGGTCTGGATAAGACCATTTTAGATAATGGAGAACCCCAAAATACACAAGCTCCTAATTGTATTTGGCTGGCTTTCTGTGCTTCCTGCCATATGGTTAGAGGGAGAAGGCCATAACAAGCCAGAGCTAGTCCATTTCAGGAATGTCTTACAGTTCCTTAAAAACAGAGACAGAATCTAAAGCAAACATATTGCTCCTGAACCCTTCACACAAGTCTTCATCATACAGAGCATGAAGGCATGTGCTTCCATTTTCCATTCATTATTTATAGAACGTTAAAACTCCTCTTACTTGAATTTGTTCCTTTCTTCCCGTTCTATTCTCTGCAGCCTTTCTTCTCTCTCTTGCCGCCGCCTCTCTCTCTCTGCTGCCAGTGACTCTTGATGCTGCCTAAAGGATGATGTGAGAAGACCACTCAGTGAAGACCTAAAGATACAGAGTTAATGTTTTAGTGCCTTGGCCTGCCATTAAAAATACCCAAGTAGGAACCAGCCAGACTTCAGTTTAAAGTGAGGGCCCAGTGCGCTGGTACCTAGGTATTGCTGGAGGTGGGGGAGGAAGGATTACTGAGTGTCTCAGGATCTTCCTCTGTAAATGGAGGTAAGTAGCCTGCTTCATGTGTCAGGAGGATAAAGAGGAACGGATGTGTATACAATACTAAGCACCATGTCTGGCACATAAGCAGACATCAAATAATGGGTGCTGTTATTACTGAAAAGAATTCCCATAATATGCATAACCTATAAATACAGATTCATCCTCTCTCCCACTCCCTTTTTCTCTCTCTCTAGAGAGATACACACACTTTTTTTAAAAGGTTAATTTTTTTTCTTGTTAGTTAACAAATTGTGTAATAATGACTTCAGGAGTAGAATTTAGTGATTCATCATTTACATACGACACCCAGTGCTCATCCCAACAAGTGCCTTCCTTAATTCCCATCACCCATTGAGTCCATCCCCTGACCCACCGCCCCTCCAGCCACCCTCAGTTTGTTCTCTGTATTGAAGTGTCTCTTATGACCTCCCTCTCTGTTTTTATCTTATGTTTGCTCCCCTTCCCCTATGTTCATGTTTTCTGCATTTCCTCATATGAGTGAAATCATAGATTTGTCTTTTTCTGACTTATTTTGCTTAGCATAATACACTCTAGTTCCATCCACGTTATTGCAAGTGACAAGATTTCATTCTTTTTGATCACTCAGTAATAGTCCATTATATATATAATGGCTGTCATTTAGAAGTGGCAGAAATAGAGGGAAGAAGCTGCCGTTGCTGATAGCGATGAGAAGGGAGTAACCAAATCTTGTATTCTAGACTCTCTAGGGAGCTACTCCATCAGCCCTGGATACCTGAGCATGGATGGAATTTGATTTCTCCTTCACATACGTGAGGTCTAGACTATCTTTCTTAAGCTGGTATTTATTTTTTCTGTTCTATGCAGCTAAATCTAATCCACAGAGTGGACAGGTTTACTGTACCTCTCACGCAGTGATTGACAGAAATTGTTATGGATGTAACAGATTTTTTAAAAACTGATTAATAAGTTTAGCAAATGAACATATATACCTACTGCCCCAAATTAGAGAAAACACATTCTTCTCAAATAGAGAGGCTCTTCAAAAGCTCACCAGCACTCCTGCCACAAAGCTCATAAATAAACCCCCAAAATTGGTTTCATATGGGCTACCTTCCTATCCACAATGTGAATGAGTCAGAGATAAGATAAATTTAAAAAAATTTTATAATTGGAAAATTGTAAACACTTCTAAATAATTCAGTCCAAGGAATAAAATTAGAAAAGATTCAAAGAGCACTATAATGAATAAAATATACATCAAGATTTATAGAATGGTTTTACAGTAGTATTTAGAAGGAAAATCTCGCACCCAAAGTGTTTATATTAGAAAAGAAGTAAAATTAATGAGTGGTCAACTCAACAATATAAAAAGCAACAAGAGATAAATTCAAAGAAAGCAAAAGAAATGAAATAAAGATAAAGACAAAGATTAATGAAATAGAAAAATAAAGATATATAGAGAAAATTTTTAAAAACCAAAGCCCATTTATAGTTTTTTAAAATAATAATACATTCTGTCAAAACTGTTTAAGAAAAGCTACTAACAAGCAATATTCAAGAATGGCACATTGATACAAGTACAAACAACAAGAGACAAAAATAATTTTGAGAAAAGAGGAGAAATTCCGATGACAATACATTTGGAAACTTTGAAGAAATGGATGTTTTTCTAAAAATAATTTACCAAATTTCACTGAGGAAGAAATAGAAATTTTAGAGCTCTATAAACCTTTAAGAAATTGAATCATTAATTACAGACACATCCATACACACCAAAACAAAAATAAAAACCCCAGAGGCACGTATTTTTAAAGGCGACTTCTACCAAATAACCAAAGAATTCATCTTAATCACATACCAAGTTTCAGAGAATATAAAGAAAAAGCTCCCCAGCTCATTTTAGGTGATTAGTATTATTCTGACACAAAAACTAAACAAGAACAGTGTGATAGAAACTTATATACTGATTGCAGACATGAACACCACTGCAAAATCTGAAATAAAATCATGTGTGTCCAATGAATGCAAGGATGTTTAAGATGAATACATCAATGAACGCAATTTATCGTATTAATAGGTTATAGGAGAAAAACCATGACTACCTCTGTAGATGCAGGAAAAGCTTTAAATACAACACTCATTTGTTATTTAAAAAAAACAAAAACAAAAACAAAAAACCTTCAGCAAGCATAGGACTAGAGAGAGCTTTCTTAACTGACAATGGGTATTTAGCCAACAATTTTTTTTAAGTATGGTAAACATCACTCAGTGCTGGAACATTAAGTGCATCTTAATGTTAGAATTGATCAATTGGTAGGGAAGTGATGGACTATTTAACAATTGATGCTGAGAGGACAATTAGGACATACAAGAAAATACAGTGATGCCTTGCACATACCAAACACAAAGAAAAATTCTGGGAGTGGAAAGTGCAAAAAAGCAAACTTTGCAATTTTTATCTCGGGAAAGAATTTTTATACCGGAAACAAAAAAAGGGTCATCAAAAAGAAAAAGCTTAATACATTTACATATATTAAAATTTAAAATTTGTATGCACTTAAAGAGTACATAATAAAGAAAAGCCACCACCTAGGAAGAGCTACTCATAACACATATGAACCACAAGGATTAGTATAACAGAAAGAACCACTCCACATCAGAAAAAAAGAAACCAGTCAGTGGAAAAATGAGCAAAAGATAATGGGCATTTTGCTGAAGAAGAGAATTAAATGGCCAACAAATACAGAAGTGATGCTCATCTTCACTAGCAATCAGGGAAAAAGAATACAAGTTAAACCTATAGTGTATATTGTTTCAAACATCTCAGGTTGCAAATTGACAGAAACGAATGCCTGATGACCTGAAGCATCGGCACAGAACGAGACAGCAAGAACTCTCTTCCATCCCTTCTGGGAGTCTAGGTTGATGTAATCATTTTGGAGGCGCACTTAATAAATTTGAAGACATGCGTATCCTACAACCCAGCAATCCTACTTCAAGGTTTGTACTAGAGAGTAATTTTTACATGCTAAAGATGGCAGATACGTACACAAATACTATGTGTTACACCGCCTTGCACTGTTGGTTAATGACTAGAAACTGTACAGGAACACAAAAATATACTACATTTTTACAAAGAAATACTTTATACCTGTGAAAAATAGAGTGAAATGGACTAACACAGATGATTCTCAAAAGCACAATATATTGGGAGTGAAAAGTAGTTTGAAGATTATGAACGATATACTGTTATTTCTATTAAGTTTAAATACATGCCAAGCAAAACCATATGCTATTTAAGGGTATGTTTATATTTAGCAAAAATATAATAACATATATGGAAATGATAAAGCCAATTTCAGGTGGCCATCACTGGGGAAGAAAATAAATCAAAGGAACAAGGGCTTCAATTTTATAAACAATAGCTCCATAATTTTCTATCATTACCTAAAATTTTCTGTAAGCCTGGAATATATTTTTTGAAGCCATTATACTGTTCTTTAAGAATCAAGAGTACTTTGGGGCGCCTGGATGTCTTAGTCGGTTGGGCGTCCGACTTTTGCTTAGGTCGTGATCTCGCGGTTCGTGGGTTCGGGCCCCGCGTCGGGCTCTGTGCTGACTGCCTGCTCAGAGCCTGGAGCCTATTTCGGAATCTGTGTCTCCCTCTCTCTCTGACCCTCCCCTGCTCGCGCTGTCTCTCTCTCTCTCTCCTAGAAATAAAAAAAAAAAAAAAAAAAAAAAAGAATCAAGAGTACTTCTCTTTTAGCATCAAGTATCTTTGAAGGCCCAAGCTAGCTGAACATCAAAACTTAAGTTTAGCTACAGAATTTGAAAACAAAACATAAGGTACTGTACACAGGAGACTTGTTATGTTAGGACTATGTGGGGAATTTGAACCCAGCCCCGCTTCCCAGCCTGCTCTGTGTGGTTGTCTCAAGTGCTAGCACCTTTACCTTCTGAATTCTCTGTTCAAAGCAAGACACAGGAGCTTGGAGGTCTGTGCTCTTGCTTAGGTGAAGAGACAAATAAGGACCTTGCCATTCCCCCTTACACTTCTGAATTTAGTTTGTTCTTCTAAATGTTTGCGCTTATCTCAGGAAAGAGTGAACACATAGTAATGAGCCATTAGTGGGTATGCAAATGAAGTCACAGGGAAGCCTCTCTGTATCATAAACATCATCTTCTTATGGAAAGAAGATTATCTTATTATGGAGCCTGAATAAAAGTAGTATTAGAACTCAAGAACGCTAAGTAGTATCCAGTTTAGTCAGGTGGACAGGTCATTCCTTCCTGCAGAGTTTGACCCCGCCCACTTGGATCTCATATTCACTCGCCAGCCAGATCACAACAGCAAACACACTGGCGGGCAGCATTAACAATATGGAAAGTCTCCTTCCTTAGTTCCTCAGTTTTGTTTTGTTTTTTTAATGTTTTTCATTTATTTTTGAGAGTCAGAGAGAGATAGCATGAGCAGGGGAGGGTCAGAGAGAAAGGGAGACACAGAAATCAAAACAGGCTCCAGGCTCTGAGCTGGCTGTCAGCACAGAGGCTGACACGGGGCTCAAACCCACGAACTGTGAGATCACGCCCTGAGCCGAAGTCGGACTGAGCTCCCTTAGTTCCTCAGTCTGAAAGCACTGAAATGTAAGCCAACTCAAAGCAATGCAGAGTGTGGTGTCTCTTTTCTGGAAATGAAGCAAAATGCCTTGAGCATTTCAAGATCCATTCTCTTGATCACACTAACACAGATCCCTGTAGCAGGAAGGAAGAATTAGAAGACCTCCCATGAGCTTTTCTGTCCTAAATGCACACAAGCCACCTGATCATACTAGAAACAAAAGGCTATAAACATCATATTATAAATTGCCCTAGGTCTTCTGGAGAAGCCCAACATGTGAGAATATAACCTGTGGTCCTATAAATCCTATTTCTGGAAATGGGCTCAACCCATAATATCAATGCCAGAATGCACTCAAACCATACAAAAGGGAATCCCAAATCATCCTTTAAAAAAATAAAAGCCACCAAAATTCAAGCTAGTATGGTAAATTGTCCTCATAAAGGCATGTTTAACAGATTTTTATCTTTCATGTTAACTTCGTCAGGAACAATCCCCTACATGATTGGAAGTTGCTGTGATGTTTGACCTTGGCTGGTCTGAGGACCAGCTATGGCAAGAAGGAATGAGCATAGCAAGGTTTAGAGAAAACTGGAGCATGGCCAATCACTGAACCTCGGTGAGCCTAGTTTACTTGTTTGTAATTAGTGATAATAATACTTGCAACTCATGAAGCACCATCAGGTTAACATGAGAGTTTATGTATGAGCTTGCTCAGAACGGCATCTGGGCCGACACCCGGGTGGCTCAGTCAGTTAGGTGTCTGACTCTTGATTTCTGCTCAGGTCATAACCTCATGGTTTTCAAGATCAAGTCCTGCATCGGGGTCTGTGCTGACCACAGAGCTTGCTTGGGATTCTCTCTCTCCCCCTCTCTGCCCCTCCTCAGCTCATGCACACACACTCTTTCAAAATAAATAAATAAACTTAAAAAAGAACAGCATCTGGGCATCAGGGCCATCCTGGGTTCCTGATGCATCTCATTTTATGTTGGGAGCCTAAAATCTCTGGATGCAGGGAAAGGCTAAGGGGCAGTCTCCAGGGCCAGTCTGGAATGTGACACTGGCAGCTCCCAGTCTGAGAAGCTAGGATGGGCTGGGGGGTTGACGTGAACATTCCCACCATGGCTACCAGCTGGGTGAGTCACCAGGACTGCGTGCCACCCCGGAACACACCTGGAAAGTTGAAGTCATCTATGTTACAGCCGAGGCAGCTGCAACCGAGTGAAGCCACATAAGAACGCAGGTGGAGAGGAGCCAGAGAGAGATTTTGCAATGGAGCAGATGATCTACTCTGAGTGAGAGCAATTGCAGTATTTAATCTTGGCCATACCAGGCTCCAGAAACCCATCTAGGTAAGGCCTCCCTCACTGGGATGTCTGAAACAGTAATTCCACTTCACTGAAATGGGGTTGGTAATAATAGTTACCACTGATGGAGACAATATCATGTGGCATTATTTCACATGAAATGTTTCTTTAAATTTTTTTTAATGTTTTATTTATTTTTGAGAGAGAGAGAAAGACAGTATGAGTAGGAGAGGGTCAGAGAGAGAGGGAGACACAGAATCTGAAGACAGGCTCCAGGCTCTCAGCTAGCTGTCAGCACAGAGCCTGATGCGGGGCTCAAACCCACGAACCATGAGATCATGACCTGAGCTGAAGTTGGACGCTTAACCGGCTGAGCCCCCCGGATGCCCTTAAATATTTCTTTTAATCCTTACAAACTCTTGTACTAAGTTTTACTATTCTCTTCTTTATAGATGAAGAAACTGAGGCCAGAAGAGTTACACTTAGGACATGGTAGAAGTGGGCGTTTCAACAAGTCCGTTGGCCGGAGGCCTAGTGTTAACCAATGTCTTATAGAAAGGTAGAGAGAAAGGAATACATTTCACCTCATCTGATGAGGCCAGCATTACTCTGGGGTAAGACCATTATGGAAGACTGCTTGGCAATTTCTTAAAAAGCTAAACATGCACCTATCATAGGACTCAGCCATTTCATTTCTAGGTATTTATCCAAGAGAAAAGAAAGCACATTTCCATAGTGAGACTTGTACACAAATGTTCCCCGTCAAATACTGCAAGTAACTCAAATGTCCATTAACCTATAAACTATGGTGTATTTGTACGATGGAGTACTAGTCAGCAATAAAAAGGAGTGAAGTATCGAAACATACAATGAAATGAATAGATTTCAAAACAATTATGTAATTAGAAAGAAGTCAATCCCTTAAGAGTACATACAGTATGATTACATTTATACAAAACTGTACAAAATGTAAACTAATCTATAATGACAGAAAGCAGACCAGTAGTTGCCTAGGGTGGGAAAGGGCAGCCATAACCACAAAAGGGCATGAGAAAATATTTGGGGTGATGGATATTTGCATTATCTTGATGTGATGATGGCTTCACTTGCATATACATATGTCAAAACTTCTGCTCAACTCGTTTATGTCAATTATACCGCAAAAGCTGTGTAAACACACAGGCCCCTTTGGTAAGTCTGAGTTAAGCAAAAGTCTTATTTATGAACAAAGCAAATCTTCAACTTTTTTTATTTAAAAAAATTATCTCTGGTGAAATAGTAACAAAAGTCACACTAAGTTCACAAATTATCTGATATTTGAAATTATCACTTAATTCACAAGTAGACAATTTAACCAAGACACAGAAGTCAAAGAACAGTAATAAAATGGGAATTCATTGGTGCAAAACCGTGAGGTTGTCCTTACAACCTGGCTGTGGAAACGGGGGGTCACTCGATCTAATGATGACAAGAGAAGAGGTAACTCTGGGTTTTGGCAAGCTCTTCTTGCTTGCCCCGGAACTGGGAAATGTCAGAATCTTCTTTCACCCTTCAGGGCTGCATCCCAGCTCTCAAGATGAAATGAGCAAGCCACAGGGGCAGGCCCAAGAAACAGACAACTTTTCTCCATCATCACAGCTACAATCCTGGAGACATATGCCATCAAAGAGGGGGACATCGGTTTAAGGCTTCCTTTTCTCCCTCTTCTTCAAACTGTCACACGCTACTTGGGCTCAGGTCTGAGCTTCCGGGCTACAGGAGATGAGAACAGGGCTCACACTGTGTGCTGTGCACACTGGTCCCATGTGCAGTCTCATGTGACTACAGTCACTCACGTGCAGGGCATGATGCCATTCCTCTAGGCCTAGCTGGCGTCATCTTGTGACCTGTCCCTTGGCCCTTTCTGCAGGCCTCGACCCCAAGCTCACAAGCAGTTCTTGCCAGTTTGTTCTTACTTTCCACCCTCCTGTCCAAGACCAAGCGAGTCCTCCAGCCAGGAGGTCAGTCCTCCTGTCACAAGCTCCCGGGCCACCCCAATGTGGCTTCATGATTAAACCATTCTTCGGGCAGCTTCCAAAACATGGTTTGCCACCAGCGCCTCCTGTGTCATGGCTTCCTGGCCTTGCAGGCCCACACCGAGGTCCAGCCCTCCAGTCTTTGCTCTTGCTTTTCAGTCCAGGCCAACCCACACCTCCTGTGCATGCCCACCCCTTCTCTACACATCAAATCTCTTCCAAACACAGTCTTCCAGCTCAGGCTCATGTTTTAAAGAAAGATATGGACTCACTCTATTTTTTTTCTTTTAATCTCCCTCATTTAAATGGCTTTACTCATCTCATCATGAGAAACGGCAAACCTAGGGATAAGTTGCAATATGTCTTATGTTGGTGACTCAGTTTCCCAGACCTCTTATCAGAGGTGTCCCTCATGAGGATAGAGCACCTATGCTAGGCTCTCGACTTTGATGGCCTCTCTCTCTAGTTCCAAGAAATTTCATTTTCTTCACAAAATTTACTGCAGTGGAAATTCTCCATTTGCTGATGGTTTGCCTATCTGCTGTTTCTGCCACTACAGTATAAGCTAGATGAAGCCAGGGGCAGGGTCTGATTAAATCGATGTTGGATTCCCACGCCAGCATAGGTGGCACATGTTGAGCATCCAATAAATATTTACTGAATGAAACACAGGAGTCATTATGTACGTGTATGAGTGTGTACAACCCCCAGAGGCTAGGTTTCCAGCTGTCACTGGGTTTATACTGGCACCATAGAGAGTGAGAAAGGGTAGGGATTCTATCTAAATATCTAGCTATCTACACACACACACACACACACACACACACACACACACACACACGCTTATATTCTCAAATCAACCCAGGAAGAAACTCAGCCTTTCCTATCATAATAGTAAGACTGACTCCTTCATGGCTGGGCTGTGTGGAAAAGAATGGGATAAATAGGATGAGGGACCCAGGAGTACATTTTCTGAATGAGAAATCTCTCCCCTGTTCCTTTTTTCACTCTGTAATCTTTGAACAATGCTGGTGTGAAACCAGAAACCCGGCCATCAGGGGCTGACCTACTAGGAAAGGGTGCACACGAGGGCGATGGCACTCACAGAAGGAACGTGAGAACAGCACAGAGCGCCTCTCTGCAAAAAGGAAAAAAAAAAAAACAACCTGTCTCTTACCAGTCATGTGAACACGGATCCTACAGGGCACAGTCCTGCTTGTCTTAAAGATTTTCCCCAAGTCTTTGAATAAAATACCCAGTCTAGGAAAGTTAACCATCTTGATCTCATTGCTTTGGGGGACACAAACCTACTACCACAGACCACTATAGATTCATGAACCCTATTTTAGAAACAAAAGGATAAACACATCAAAGGGCTGAAAGCTGAAACAGAGGTAGTATAGGAACCCACAGAGATGTTACAATTCATTCTGTCTGAGGAAGCCAGTCCTCTGGCTTTTACAGGACAGATGTCATCTATGTGGCTCCTACAGGATGTGGAGGAATCAAGTGGGTGAATAAAGGAGAGGCTGGCCAAAAGAACAGAGCAAATCTGAAGGAAGGGGCCTCAGGAGCGCCTGGTCTGTTCATAATGGCATCTCCGTGGGGTTGAGGTACAGTGAGGCTGGGGGACGTGATGGCTGACGAAGCTGGAAGGTGCCTGCAGGACCCAAAGGTGAGAGATCTTCTTGATGATGTTAATCAAGTGGGGCTTCCCTGGTTGGCAGAGGGAGTCATTCAAGGTTTCTAAGTGGGAAACCTTTCTATATTTCAGAAAGATCTATATCACTCCATAGATAGTCCAGGCACAACATAGGTCTTGAACTAAATCTATGGTAGTAGGCATGGTAAGGAGTCAGCTCCAAAACACATGTGGGAGAAAGAGACCCGAGCGTCTGTTGAGGATTCAGAGTTCTCCTGCAGGACAGAGGGCTGATATAGAACGCAGGTCCCCAAACACCCAGAGTTACAGCAGGTAGCTGCCTTCAGGGAGCCAGACCTACCGTACACTCTCTCTGTCGACACACTGGCGCATCTCCCCTCCCCCATCCATTACTTTGGATGTAATACAATTGATTAAGCAGGACCACAGTGTGCCTTACAGGAACTCACTGTGTGTGACAAGATCGGTATCAGGAACTAGCAGCAGTCTACGAAGTAAAAGGAGAGCACCGCTTCCTTGAATGGTAGGGACTCAATCCACACTGGTACCTTGATTCCTTATTGGCAGGTATGGACTAGGTGCCATTAAATTAGGTCAAATAAAAAGAAAGTGCCTTTTATCTTATTCTATATGCTATTCAGGATTCTCTCAGTGATGTCTGAGAGGTCTTTTTTAATCGACTTTGACCAATTTAAATTAAAAAAAAAAATTAACTAAAGCCCCATCATCAATGGGGCTCTTGACTCCGCTAATGCAATTTTATTTTATTTTATTTTTTTTAATATTTTTTATTTATTTCTAGGAGAGAGAGAGAGAGAGACAGCGTGAGCAGGGGAGGGTCAGAGAGAGAGGGAGACACAGACTCCGAAATAGGCTCCAGGCTCTGAGCTGGCAGTCAGCACAGAGCCCAACGCGGGGCTCGAACCCACGAACCGCGAGATCATGACCTAAGCGAAAGTCGGACGCTTAGCCGACTAAGCCACCCAGGCGCCCCGCAATTTTAAAAGAAGTACCGTGTAGATCAAGTAATGGAACACAGCCAGCAAGTATTTGAGATCCAGAAAAACGTATGAATCATCTATTTGGAAAAATCAATGGTTTTCAATCCAAACAGGTAAAACCTCAAGGGACATGTAGATACACGTGACGGCAAGAAATGATAAAAGCCCAGACTGACCAGGACAAGGGACCCGAGCACACAGATCCACGCACAACAGCCCACACAGAGGAGGTGATCAGCAGGAGGAAGACACAGGTACCAGCAAGTTACACTCAGGGCAATAGTCAAAAGGCCTGCCAGGCAGGCAATAAAGACAAAAGCTAAAGTAACTGAAAATAGGGAGGAAATGCCTGGAAACGGACATCTTCATTCTGAGGGAGGAGTTACTACGCCAATGGTGGAGACAGGTGTTCAAGGGGGATATAAGAAGGGAGCTCCCACAAGAGGGCGCTTGACTTGGTAGAAGTCACTGCTCAGCACAGCGGACTCCCCTCCTCTCGGTCCTAGCTGCCGATCCCAGCTTCCCCAAATACCCCCATCCTCCATTCCAGCACTGTCCATCACTGTAGACAACTGCACAATAGCAGAAGACAAAAACAAGACCATTTCAAGGTAGCACATGACATAGTCCTGCTCCAAAGACTCCTGGCTGAATGGTAAAGACAGGAACCAGGAGGAAGGAGAGCTCCTGGCAGCCTCACAGAAGCCAGGGGATGCGAGACACACCTAAGGGAACAGTGTGTCACATATGTGTGGATCTGGATTCCTGTTGGTGCATGACAAATCAGTAGGCAAACGATGGATCATTTGATAAATGGTACACAAAGAAGCAAAAACATTTAAGGTGGATCTCTGCCTCACACTATGTGCCAAAATAAGTTCCAGCTAGATAAACCATTTCAGTGTAAAAAACTGCAGCTTGAAATCCTTAGAAGCATGCATGGGAGAAAAGGCTTCCTCCTCATGAGGAACACAAAACCAGAAGAAAAAAAAAGATTAGATTCAACTCATAAAATTTAAATTTGTCTGCCTGGCAAAAACACAGAAATGAAGCAAGAGACTAATGATTGAGGAAAATAATCGCTACTCTTATCACACTTCATAAATAACCTCTATACTTCAGTAAGAAAAAGGACTCAATGACCATGAACCAAAAATTCACAGAAAAGGAAATATTAAATGCTGGTGGACATAGAAAAGCAGGCTCAACCATATTCATAATAAGGGAAGTGCACATTTAAAGTTTAATGACACAGAACTCTTCACCATCGGGTGGGCAATGGTTGAGACGTTGAATGGACCTTCTGTAGAGGGGTGGGCCACAAGCTCTCAAAACTGGTATCATCTTTATGAAAAGCAATTTGATAAAAATCAATCAAAATTTACAATGCATAAGCAATTGACTTACTAAATGTATTTATAGGCACTGATCCTGTGGATAACCACCCATGTGTGAAACGACACACAGACAAAGAAGTACACTGTGGTGTCATTAGTCACAGTGAGACACCGGGGCCCATCAATATGGAAGTGGGTCTATGAAGTAGAATCCAGAGAAAAAAGTAGGATGCAGACATTAAAAAGAACACGACAAGGGAGCCTGGGTGGCTCTGTCAGTTAAGCATCCAACTTCGGCTCAGGTCGTGATCTCGTGGTTCGTGGGTTAGAGCCCCGCATCCGGCTCTGGGCTGAACACTTGCTCAGAGCCTGGAGCCTGCTTCGGATTCTGTGTCTCCTTCTCACTCTGTGTCTCCCTCGCTCACACTGTCTCACTCTGACTCTCAAAAATAAATAAATGTTAAAAAGATTTTTAAAAGAATGCAACAGCTGTTAAGTACTGCAGTGAGAAGAACCCAGATGCAGTTTTTCAGTGAAAAAGCAGAAGGCACAATCGTTTGTATAGTGTATTACCATTTGTGTAAAGCTCTATCAAACATGTGTATGCTTACATAAACATAAATATATCTGGACATATACATAAGAAATCGCTAGGTGGGGTGCCTGGGTGGCTCAGTCGGCTAAGCGTCCGACTTCAGCTCAGGTCATGATCTCACGGTTCGTGGGTTCAAGCCCTGCATTGGGCTCTGTGCTGCCAGCTAGCTCAGAGCCTGGAGCCTGTCTTCAGAATCTGAGTCTCCCTCTCTCTCTGACCCTCCCCTGCTCATGCTGTCTCTATCTCTCTCTCAAAAATAAATAAAACATTAAAAAATTAAAGAAAAAAGAAATGGCTAGGAGTCATTGCTTCTGGGGAGGGACCTTCCCTTTCATTGTACAGTCCTTCATCTTTTAAATGCTCTACTGTGTACATGCAAAGCCCATAAAAAAATAAAATGTAAACTGCATCCTTTACTCATCCTTATGATCCATTTACTCCCAGCAGAGGTGCCACTACTTATGTGTGGGTTTACGGTCTTCCGGGAAGCAGGAAGACTCTGCTGAGACAACGAAACAGGGCAAACAATTCTAAACGTTTCTTCTTTTTAAATTTTTATTTAAATTTTTAAAAACTAAAAAAAATTTTTTAGATGTTTATTTTGAGAGAGACTATATGTGCATGCTCACAAGTGAGGGTGGGGCAGGAAGGGCGGGGACAGAGGATATAAAGCAGGCTCTATGCTGAAAACAGAGAGCCCAATGTGGGGCTCGAACTCACAGACTGTAAGATCATGACCTGAGCTGAAGCTGGACGCTTAACCGACTGAGCCACCCAGGCACTTGATATCAAAAAGCTCTTGATACCAGTGGTACCGTTGTAAATAGGAGAGAGAACAGAATCAGTGCTTAAGGCACATAGTGATCCTTTGGGTTTCAGCTCAGTGAATGCAGAAGTCCTTCCTGGCCGCCTAAAATCTGGATCTGGGATTCTTCCAGTGTGCTCCCACAGAGCACTCAGCATGGTCACCTGCTAACGTCCCCTTTCATGGTAGAAACTGGGCCTCATTATCAGCACATTCTCCAGACTCAGCGCCAAGATGGATGGCCTCAAAGCACCTTCAGCCCCAGGAACTTGACTTGGGATCCCCTCAATGTCATTGCTCAGTAATTGCCATCACCACACCAAGCATCCAGGCGCCATTTCTGAGAAGGCCCACAAGATGGAGATGTCACCGCAGGGATGGAAAGAGAACGCACTCTGCCCTTCCCAACTTCCCAGACACATTCGCTATGGTGTAATTACTGTTTGCTTGTTTGTTTCATTTCAATATTCAGCATGAATGGTTCAAATATTCCTATAATTTTTCTTTTAAAAATATTTAGGATGTTTCCACTCAAAAAGCGCAGTTTCAATAGTGAAACATTTAGAAAGTCTGCTTTCATTAAACAGTTGCATCTTGTATCCCTGAGGGCTTTGCAAGTAGTTTTGGATTTCGTATTTTCTTTTGTTTTGGCACAGCCCAACTTCCATTTTCATGAAAATTAATGTTACGCTGTCTCTGAAAAGAGTCCTATAAATGAAGTCATAATAGGAGATGTGGAGATGGATTCATTTTAATACCCTTGACTTGGCTTAATTTTGTATATTGTTTCTTCCTTTCTAGGTCAATTTATCATTCTAAATTTGATTAGCATCGAACTTACTAGCATGCTTGGGAAAAATATGGAAAACTCTAAGCTCACAATGATGCCCAGTTATATTTCCAAAGTGGACTGACCTGCTTGCAGGGGTGTTTTAGTTGGCCTGATTTTCCTAGGACTTAAGAGAAGTGAGTCTTATTTCCAAATCAAGGGAAAAGAGTTCTAGATCTTTCCAGTACTGCATGGCACCCTGACATACTGTTTATTTATCAGGAGTGTGTTAACAGAAAATGTGGGTTCTCAGGGCGTCTGGATAGCTCATTTGGTTAAGCATATGACTCTTGGTTTGGGCTCAGATCATGATCTCATGGTTCCATTGGTTCAAACCCCACATTGGGCTCTGCACTGATGTTGTGGAGCCTGCTTGGGATTCTCTCTCCCCCTCTCTCAAAATAAATAAATAAACTTAAAATAAAAAAAAAAGAATAGCATCAAGCTTTAAAAAAGGAAAAGAAGGGCACGTGGGTGGCTCAGTCATTTAAGCGTCCGATTTTGGCTCAGCTTATGATCTCACAGTCCATGAGTTCAAGCCCCATGTGAGGCTCTGTGCTGACAGAGCCTGGAGCCTGCTTTGGATTCTGTGTCTCCCTCTCTCTTGCTGCCCCTCCCAACCCACATTCTCTCTCTCTCTCTCTCAAAAAATAAACACTAAAAAAAGGAAAAAATGAAAAAGAAAATGTGGGTTCTTGCTGCAAAAATACAACTATTGTTCATAATACTTTAATGTCTTTTCTGAGTTTTTCTTTTTTGTTTCAATAATTATGGGTATATAAAACATCTCAATAATATTACAAATTCTACTGAAGTATATAATTCGGTAAAAACAATCACATACCTAGTAGAGCAGAAAACTGTTGTAAATGTGAAAATAGATAAGTGACATCCAAATAATTCAGTTGTCAAAAATGAAAAATTAAACTGTATAAAACTACATATTATAATAAATACAACTTATATTGCACATTGGGTGATGTATACAAATATGAGTAGGAGTTGGGATCCCTCCTTATTTTTCTTTTTTTATAGTCACAAATATAAGCCAGCAAGGCAAGAGTAAAACGTGGTGGCGTGGCCAGGCCTGGGGGCTTCCTGGTGTCAATAATTAAACTGCATATCTGATGTTTCAAATGACTGATCACATGGTTTTGTGAAGCCATAAATGGTGATAATTGGGAAAAACACGCAAATGTCAAGCAAGTAGCTCTTTGAAGCTTTTCTTTGCTAGTGGATACAGCAGATGGTTCAGAAGAAGAACTTTCTGTAGCAGAGTATGCTGTAAGAGGGAGGTGGAAAGGAAAGACTCCCACTGGGGTGCCTGTGTGGCTCAGGAAGTTAAGCATCTAACTTCAGCTCAGGTCATGACCTCACACTTCGTGAGTTCAAGCCCTGCGTCAGGCTTTGTGCTGACAGCTCAGAGCCGGGAGCCTGCTTCAGATTCTGTGTTTCCTTTTCTGTCTGCCCTTTCCTCGCTCGTGGCCTCCCCTCCCCTCTCTCTTTCTCTCAAAAATAAATAAACGTTTAAAAAAAAAAAAAGGCTCCCATTACTGGCTTCTCCAATGACCAAATCTCAGTATGCAGGCTGGCTGGAGGGATTCATACAAGTACCTTCTTCAAGCCAAGGACCACTGAGTCCACACGTCCCAGGGCCCCTCAGTATCTCCCTGGGTGTCATACAGCCTTCTCATGACTTGCATGCCCCAGGCTGAACATCTCCACCTGTGATTTGCTTTTCTTTCAGTAACTTCTGTCTCTGTTCCTAGTTTGTAACATCCTCATGCTTGAGTGAGACTGAACCCTCACTCATTCTGCTTTCCTTGCTCCCACTTTTCCTCCAAGTTTGCCCAAACCCACTGTTCCTCTTAAGCCCCACGACCATTGCCCTACTTAGGCATGGTCAGTCCTCTTGGGCTCAGAGATGGCTTATGGTGGTCCCTGTCCCTGTGGCATCGACCCACTGGCTTCATGCATGGATATGTTAGAGCACCCCACCAGCTGCTCCAAAACTATAACACTCGTGATATCTCAGGATGAAACCTCACCTCTTCCCAAGGGCATTCAAGGTTCTCTGGGATCCAGCCCCATCCTTCTTCTTTTTAATGCTCCCTCACAATGCCCCTCCCTTCCCAGGCCCCAGATGACACACAGCCACACAAAGCAGGGAAGGAGACACAGGCAAGAGTCTTTCCAGAGTCTACACTCCTGGCCCTCCCAACTCAAACCTGAATCTGGGTTTCCAGGGGATGGGAAGGAGGTAGAGGGTTTCCCCTTTAGGACCCTTGGGTGAATCTCCCCTAAAGCCCAGGGCTTTGGAAACCTACAAACTTTCCATCCTTATAACCTGTCAACTTCAGGGACCTCCACACTGTTCCCCAACCAATGAGTGGGTAATTCACCTGATCCTTCAACTGTTGTTTACTGTGGCTCTGCCATAGCCAGGCCCCCGGTACCAAGGGGGACACAGCAATGAAGGGGACCTGGTTCTTGTTCCCAAGGAGCTGGCAGCCTAGCAGATACAAGATGTGAGATGTAGCATCAGTAAAATTTTAATATTCCTGACTTTGGCCCCAAATCTCACATCCCTTTAGATAAGGACCCTCTTCATTGGTGACCTCTCTGGGACCACAAGTGATCTCAGTTGGTCCCAAGTAGAGGTGCCCAAGGATGAAGGGTAGAGTGTCTTCAGGGAAATCAACTTGTTTCCTTACTGCCAAGATTTAACTAAGCCCAGATACACCCAGCCCAGGGCCATGCTGGGCTGTGGAACCTGAGATTTTGAAAATGTGGAGCTTATGTGCCATCTGAGAAAGTAACACGAAGCGTGGTGAGGCAAAGTTCATTGGACAGCCCCTCTTCCTGGGGCTGTCAGGTCTCTACATCCCAACCAAACCTCTCATCACCAGCCACACTCAGCAAAACACACTTCAGAATACACAGAAGATGATCAGAGTACAGAATACAGGTCTAATTTGTTTTAAATTCAGGATTTGAGGCAAATGATCTTTGTGAATTGCTCATGTCTAGATTTCTGATCAATCACACGCTGCTGGATGTTGTATCTTGTCATCACATATTGTCACTGCCCACTGGACCCACACAGTGCTTTCATGGGTACCTTTTCAGTTGCTCATCAAAACCACCCTCTAAGGTAAGAGATGTCATAACCAGCATTTCACCCTCAGGGATTAAATAACTTCCCAGTGAGTAATTGGAACCCTAGCCAGTCTTCCCTAACTCAGCACTCTTGCCATATAAGGGTAACTGTTTTTAATTGTTCTAAAATTACAGGTCTTACCTTTTCCTTGTAAACACATCCTTGTGCAATCACTCACTTCCAGGAGTAATAATTAGTTAATTTCTAGTGGTCTAATACTCTTGCCAAGTTAAATTCCTTCCATGAACCCATGCAATTCTTTTCCCTTCTGGTAGGTCCTGGATTAATTACATTAAGGTAGTGACCTTAATAGGCCCACCAGCTCCTGATTTATATAGAATTAATCATTCAAAAGTAAAAACTCATATTTAAAGGACAAAATGCAGACCTTACATAAATTCTACAAGTTTTTTCATAGGTCAGTCAAAACCTTCATATTTAAGTAACTGGGAACAATTTTTTTATGCTTTCTATGGAAAGAGTATAGGGAGGAGAGACCACAGTAAAAAACAAAATCAATTCTCATAAAATATTTACTTAGTAAATAGTGTGAAAGAGAAAATATTCTTGCCTTTGGACTGTATTATGTAAAGATAAATACTTTAGATTATGCTTTTTATTTCTTTTCCTTTAGTCCCTCTTCATCAAACTCATTTCCTTCACCGGATGGTGAAGCCATTGGCATACTTCTTAGAAAACCCACCTTTCCAGCCTGGCCTCTTGCGGAGGTGAAAAAGATGATGTGGGGGTGGCTGGCACAGCAGATCCACAGGGTCTTGAGTGGTAAGAGGTGTTGCCAAAGCTGTTGTATCTAAACAGTGCCGAAGTTTAAGGTGGGGAAGAGAAAGGGACAGAGAAATGAGTACAAGTCAGTAAATGAACAACACTTAACTAACTATCTTCATTTTTGCAAGAAGAACAGGTTTGGAAATGCTAATACCATTAGCGATTTTTCTAACTTCAAGAGATTTACTAACTGCTTCATTTTATTTCTCATGAGAGAGGTTTCCCACAGGCCAAAACAGTTGGTCAGAGAGATTTATGACAAGGAGTGTAAATAAAACCCTCATATTTCCTTATTTGTTCAATGTATGTTAAAATTCTTTGCTAACATAAAGAATCCCAATTATTTTCATTTGCATCTATGAAGATTCTTCTTGCCTCTCGTGGTGGTAGAATTAGTGGTAAATCTGTCAAAGATCTATAGAAAACACCAAATGATTAGCTAAACAAACATCTTATGAAAAAGTCTGCTTTAGGTATTTCCAAATCAATGTCATTCACTAAATGTAATCTCATCATACGACCAGTGACCAAGGCGAAAATGTCCTCATATCTGCCAACTGGCTTGCTGGCTAGAGGTTTATGTGTTCATATTTTCATCGAATGTTTCCTTTGAACCACAAGTACAGCCACTAGGTTTAAATGAGCCTTTATCATTTCCCAGACCACTGATGAGTTTCAGGATTACTATAGTTCTAGAGTTTTCTTTCTGGTTTTCAGAATAGCTGTCCTTTAGTTATTATTATCACTCAGTTTGTTCTCAGAAAACAAATCGCTACCTGAAGCCTTTGTGGCGGGGGCGGGGGGTAGGTTGGGGAGCAGACACTCATGATTAGGTCTAAATGATGAGACTCAATGAGTTCTGCTCTCAACCTATTCAGCCACAAGGCAGGGTCAACTCCTTCTAAACTGGTTGGGGACACTTGGGTGCATGAGGCCCCATGGGTCACTATGTTATAAGCACACAAAGACCTTCCTACACACAGTGAATCCAGTCCAACTCCCATCAACAGAAGCCAGCACTAACCATTCTGGGAAGGACCTTAACTTCGAGTGTGGATATCCTTTGACAGAGGAAGCCTACTTTGGGGAAGCTAACATAACCTTATGGTTACTTATATCCTGAACATGTCATGCATGGTATACTCACTGGAGCAATATTGAGATCATGGGCAAAACACCTGAAAATTACCCAACCAGGTAACTATGCAAGAATGGCTAAAAAAATGTGATAATTACAATGGAATATTATGCAATGATTCAAAAGGCCTGCCAAGTCTGTACATGATAGTACAGAAAATGTTGATATACAGGCTGAAATAAAACATCAGAATATAATATTTATACATAGTTTGATTTCAACTGTATAAAAATATGTGCAAAGGTCAAAAGCTATGTGTAGGAAAAAAATCAGAAACAGGCTATCTATTTTAAAAAGTGGACTAAAGAGAGATATTTTCCATTTTCCTTCATAAGCCATGTTATTATAATGGGAAATAAAATACGTGTATTACCCCCAAATCTACCCTATGCTGCTCAGTCTGGGCTGCTTAGCTATGGCTCTTCTTTCTGTTCATTTGGCATCACAGGTCAGGCCTGTGCTCAGCACACAGGCATGCCACCAAGCAGGGGGAGACTCTGACCACACAACTTCACCGCATCATCCTTGGCCAACCCAGCACTATCATGGGACTTGGTTTCTGGGCATCTCTTTTCTTTCCTCTTTAAAAACCCAACATGCTACATGCCTAACAGGTTAACTGTGTCTCCATGTGAGGGTTGGTTTGAGTTTCTAAGAGAGCTCCCAAACCACACGGCATGGAGAAGGCAGAAAGGCAAAGGGTGAGAAGAACAAACAAAGGAAGGAAGCAGCAGAGAAGGGAGGAAAAAAAACTCGGGAGCAAAGAAGAGGGAGAGATGCGGGCAGAAAGCACTGTGCGGTGGGCAGGGAAGGAGGCTGCCATCAGGAGCACGGACTCCTCAGGGACACAGCCCCGTGCCCAGGCCCCAGCTGTGTCCAGCAACTGGATGATGCTGCCTGGCCGCTCAGCTCGTCACTCCACGCAAGCATCTCCAATAGCTCCTTCTGACCCAAAGTGGACATCTTGTAGAATGTTTTCACAGGGTTATGTTACCAAGATTGAGTTTAAATGATGTTATGGAAATAAAAACAAGCATAATGCATATTCCTCCTGCTTTGGTTTTTCTAATGGTTGAGCAATTAATTCAAATACCTCACAGTCTGTTCAATTTTGCTTCTCAATTTCAGCCAAACGGACTGGGTCATACGACTCAGGTCACTGTGCTTTTTCCCATTGGTTCTTTTTACTGACTAATTGGTTGGTGTCTACTCTAACCAGTTCCACTGCAGTCAACCACTGAGCGGTACAGACCCATGAAAACCACAGAGAGTGAACATCAGAATATTAATAAGGGAAAACAATAGTTGTACAGCATCCAAATTCCTGTCAAATGATTAAAAATTGTAAGAATTTCTCTGTTAAATCTAAGTCAATTCTTATTCATAATATTGAGGCTGTTTTTCTTAATGTATGTGTAAATCCATTCATTTATAGCTTTCTCTTCTTCCTGTCCCCCAGGACTGGAAGCAGTAGAGAAGACCAGGTGGGAGGGACCTGGGCTCAGGAAAGCCCCATCAGAGGCTCTGAGACCATCACTAGAAAGTCCAGAATCACCATCAGGGGCTAACACCATCCTGCTGGGGAAAGTGAGGTTGCCAAGTTATTTTTACTCTAGTCAAACATACAGCTCTTAACTTGTACACAGATACTGTTCTTGGAGGACGTAAGAGCCATGTTGGATGTGCTCCATAGAAGTCATGTGAATGATCCAGTAAGCCCAGAATTTTTGGCCTAGAAGAGACTCCTAGAGAACCTGTAGTTTGAAGGTGCTCAGACTGGAGTTCACACACTCCTGGAGGCATGCAAAGACATCCTGGAAACAAGAGGAAATGTGTTTCACAGCCCCGAGTTCTGTGTCTGTTCTTTTATTAAAATGGGTCTGCCTGTCCCACTCCTAGGGTCTCCAAGTTCTCTTCCCTGCCTCCCCTTCAATGATGGCCTTCCACTTTCGGGGGAAAAAAAATCAACACCTTTATGGAGGCTGAATCAGTATTTTGAGCTGAAAAACCTCCAGGGTGCCAGGCAAAGAACAGTGTGGAAAAGCCTTACTCCTGAGGGAATTCCTTATGAAATACTGAGGAAGGGGCCCCCTGGGTGGCTCAGTCAGTTAAGTGTCTGACTCTTGGTTTTGATTCAGGTCATGATCTCACAGTTTCATGAGTTCAAGCCCCCTGTCAGGCTCTGTGCTGACAATGTGGAGCCTGCTGTGGATTCTTTCTCTCCCTCTCTTTGCCCCTCCTCCATTTGCATGGTCTCTGTCTCTCTTGAAATAAACTTAAAATACTGAAGAAGGAGAAGGTGCTGCTTTATCCAGGAGTAAACTCAGAGCGAGGTTATCTCTACCTCCTGCCCATAATACCTGGGCAATTAATTCAAATACCCCCCAGTCTGTCTAGTTTTGCTTCTCAATTCTAGAAGTGAGAAGGCTGTCACAGGGATACACATGTGATTTTTTGAACTGAAATATGATACCAGACTTTTTCTGACAGAAATTAAGTCTCATTTGTCTGAGGACAGGCTTTGCCAATTAAGCATATGTATATGTTTCCCCAAAATTAATCATTTAAATGTGAAATCCTAAGGCTTTCACAAAAATGAATTTACATATTCTTTTAATGTTTATTTAATTAGGTGTGCCTGGGTGGCACAGGAGGTTAGGTGTCTGACTTCGGTTGAGGTCACGATCAAGGTTCACGAGTTCCAGCCCTGCATCGGGCTCACTGTTGTTAGCAGAGTCCACTTGGGATCCTCTTTCCCCCCACTCTGTCCCGCCCCTGCCTGTGCATGCATACATGCTCTCTCTTAAAAAGAAATATTAAAAAGTATTTATTTTGTTTGAGAGAGAGACAGAGAAAGCATAGGAGAGGGAGAAAGAGAGAATCCCAAGCAGGTTCCTCGCTGTCAGCACAGAACCCGACAGGGTCTCAATCTCACGGACCATGAGATCAAGACCTGAGCCAAAGTCAGACACTTCACAGACTGAGTCACCCAGGTGCCCTTTGACACAAATGAAATTTAAGCACATATATGACAGACAAATTACATCTTTTACAAGTATTTAAACTCACAACAGAAAACTTCAGACAGGCTATTTAAAACTTAGAGGGAAGTTTCAAAATATTCTTAGGTTGAATGCAGGCAGAAAAGACTGATGATCATAGTTCTAGGTTAAGTCTTCTGTTTATTAGATGGAACGTTTGACACGCTGCAGCTGGTTCTATCGGGGTGTGAAAGAGCTGTTCTCCAGGTGTGTGACTGATAAGCCTTCGTTCAAAACAAGGTGTAACTTCTTACTGGGCACCCAGGAATAGGGTCCCCCAGACACAGACTCTGGCAAAAGCATTTTGCTGACAAGGACTTGTGGGAAGAACCCTGGCAGAGAGGGGCTGAGGTTCGGGGCCTGGTATTTGGAGTTATTGTATAGATGAGCCCAGAAAGGAGACAGACAGTCTACCTAAAAGAGAGGCCTGTACAATGCATAGGGTAGGACCAGAATCTGGAGCTGGATCCTTGGGGTAGAAGCCACTCCCCACTTCACCAGCTCTCTGTGCCTCAGTTTCTTCATTGTAAATAAGGGCTAGTAACAGGGGTTCTACTTCTCAGGGGTTAAGTAATACTTTAAAATGCTAATTTCATGGAAAGTATAGGACATGGCTCACAATAAATGGATAAATGTTATCAATTATTATTACTCTAAGATGGGAGTGGCCAGCAGTATTATCAATCATTGATTTTGGACAATTGATTGTTCAAAATATCCAAACCCTCCACTGTCCATTCCCCATTCTGCAGAGTTCCTAACCCAGGTAATAACAAAGGGCAGGCACACAGGCACACAACAAGCACCTGCTAACAATTCCTCGTGCAGTTCTCATTTGCACAAAGCCCTCCCTCTGCTCCCCTCTCCAATTTTTATAAGAATTATCGCAATGCTCATACTTAAGTAATGTAACTGTATTAATGCAAAGGGGTTCAAAGGGCAACTGCCATCTCATAGGCAGCTATGAGCAATCTGTGAAAGAAATATGCATACATTAGAAGAAAAACAGGGGCGCCTGGGTGGCTCAGTCGATTGTCTGATTGTCCGACAGAAAGCTGTAGAAAAGGGAGAGAAAATAAAGACACCCACCTATTAGAAGAGAAAGACCGGAAGTTGTAAGGCTCAGAGGCAGAGTATGTGCTCAAATGGAGAGAATCAGAGGGACTGTTAAAGGAAGGAAAATCCCATTCAAAACGTTGCACAGAAAGGGGGCAAAGCACTTCACTGTGTTCTGCGGGTCAAACAAGATGCACACCACACAGGTAGGTGCAAGATGCATAGATTTTGTCAGACCATGCATGTTTTTTAAAACCTTAGGTTTAAAAATCCATTTTTTAGGAATAGTGTTATAACAGAAGAGCTCTTTGATTCAAACACACGACAATTTTCTTCTGCCTCCTACTTAGTAATTATTTAGTTAGTGGCCAGCGAGTTAGTTTACCCCACCACTGCCCTCTGCTCGGACGGCAGTCCACACCCACACAGCAGAAGACAAATCAGTCAGTACAAGTAACACGCTGTCTCCTTTCCTGGATTAAGCTCACACAGGCGGCTGGATCTACCTGCTTTCCTTCTGGGACTCAGCCTCCTTTTCCTTGGTGGGGAAGGGCGAATCCTCGAAGTCGTAGGAGAAGAGGTGGAAGGGGCTGTGGGGCACATAGGGCAGCTTTTCTATGGTCGGTGATGCCCTTGGGGGGCCAGGCGCAGAGGAGGGAGGCCGGGAGGCAGAGCCAGGGGTCAGGGGTGGCAGTACGAGAGCTGGCCCGGAGGCTCTGCTGTGCAAGGGGCTCCCCACGGCAGTGCTGGCAGGACAGCATTTTCCCTGGGAGGTGACGCTCGAGGCAGTGGGGAGAGCTGGGCTGTCGGGAGCAGCATCCTTTCCAGGGGGGCTCTGCTCAGAGGCAGGGTGGGCCTCTCTGCTCACCCAGTAGGGAGGAAGGGAAATGGGGGGAGGAAAGGGAAGCAAACGTTAGGAAACAGAAAAAGACACACAAATCCCCCACTACTGCTATGGACACTTGACTCTAGAATCCTGCTGTTTCTTGAACCGCAGCATGCAAACCCGCCAGCCACCAGAAGCTTTGGTTTGCCCAAAACTTCTGGTGCCCTGGGCTTGTCAATACGGGAGGCAAGACTTGGTGAGTGCAAGGACACATCCTTGCAAACCACGGCCTCTGGCCATTCGGAGGCTTTGTGTGGGGCATTTAATGGAGCGCTCAAGGCTCTTCTCCAGTGGCTTTCTGAGCCTCCCCAGTTTCTCCCCACTGGTTGGGCTGGCACGTGAATTTCCACTATTTGAATATCATTTCTTTCTCTTGGTCAAATCAAGGTTCTGTCCTCCTCCTAAAAAGCCCAGCCTTGGGGTGCCTAGGTGGCTCAGTCGGTTAAGTGTCCGACTTCAGCTCAGGTCACGATCTCATGGTTCGTGGGTTTGAGCCCCACGTCGGGCTCTGTGCTGACAGCTAGCTCAGAGCCTTGAGCCTGTTTCGGATTCTGTGTCTCCTTCTCTCTCTAACCCTCCCTGCTCATGCCGTCTCTCTCTCTCTCCTTCAAAAAAAATAATGAAAATAAAATAAAAAAATAAAAGTGCCCAGCCTTGAGGAAGAAGTATCCCCCAACCCCCATCCTTTAGGTCACGGCTTTCAGGTGCTTTCTTGAAAGGAGGTATGGAAAAGGACAAAGAAGAGATGCCCACAAGGAATGTAAAGAGCCAGCAAGGAGGGACTGGCGTGATGAAGTCAAGTGTTGCCCATTTCACACTTTCCCCACAACCTATCTCTACAACTAAGCCCGGGTGACTCCTTCAGGCAGCCAATTCTGCCATAGTTATAAAACTTCTGCATTTTCACAGGGCTGGATGTGGACCCCTTAGATATTTCAATAGACAACCTTGTAGCCTGAGAATCTCCATGAAACTCTCCATTTTTCAAGACCACAGTCCTTCTCTCAGAGAACCGGACTCCCAGGCATGCCCATTTGGGAGCCAGGTGTGAGCTGTTCACCTCCCTACCTCTAGCTCAGAGCTCCATCTCTGTAGAAGGGCAGGGACACACCAGTTCTCCTGGCACAATGGGAGGACCGGAGGAGGGCTCGCTGCAGTCAGCCCGGGACTGGCACGTGGCATGCACACACAGTGGGGACATGGGGATGGCAGACTCAAAGCGGGAGCCGGCAGGCAGGGGAAGCAGTGGAGCACACCAACCCAACCCAAGTAAGCAGACTCATTCTTGCCACTCTAAGGCCTGGTCAGATTAGGCCAGGAAATAAATATATCCAGGTCAGTGTTCGTGACTGCCTCAGTAACTGTCAAGATCAAGCCCTGGCAGGCACAACTTTATTTCCTAAAACTGGAAAGCCTAAGCGCAGTTTGTTCAAGGATGCACTCCACCATCAGGTCACATAGAAAAAAGACCTTTCAGGGGCACCTGGGTGGCTCAGTCGGTTAAGCTTCCAACTTGACTCAGGTAATGATCTCACTGCTTGTGAGTTGGAGCCCCGTGTTGGGGTCTGCGCTGACAGCTCAGAGCCTGGACCTGCTTCAGATTCTGTGTCTCCCTCTCTTCTCTAACCCTCCCCTGCTCATGTGCCATCTTCTATCAAAATTAAACATTTAAAAAAAATTTTTTTAAGAAAAAGAAAAAAGACCTTTCAAACAATAAATAACCAACTGCCTGTGTAAATAACAATCCTATGTAAAGACAGTACATCAGGAGGGATGCTTGAAAGGTTACCTTCCTAGTCAGATTCTTCTCTCTGTTCCTAGGTGCTGTCCCAGGAGGGTTGCCGAGGGGGGATGGGTGTGTGCAGGTGGGACAGAACATGTACATTTCAGTACATATGGAGCCATTCCAGTGTAATCGTGATTTCTACACACTTCCCTGTGGCTACTTTTCAACCTAAGATGGGACTAGCAACCAAACTCCCTCCCCTCCGGGAGTACCGCTAACTGATACCACTGTCCCCAGGCATGGCAGCGCCACATCAGCAAGGGGATCTAATGGCAACCTTTCTCCCCCCTCATTCTGCCCTGTGTGGCTCACTCTTTGTGGCCAGGCCGTTCCTTTCCTCTCTCTGCACCCGCACCCGGCTGACTTCTTCCGAGACACGTCCAAAGCAGAGGAACAATCGCCAGTTTGTCAGATCAGAGAGGATTCCATGGCCCCTGGGAATGGTCGGTGTCTCAGCGCATCAAATGGACCACTTTTATGTGCACTGGTGGGCTGGCCAGAGAGGCCAAGCAGCAGAGAATCGCACTGACTTTGAAGCTGGTAAGAAAGAGGTTTTACCCTAATGTATCTAAGATCTCTTTGATTTTGCTTATTTGTGGAAAAGCAGTAAAGAAGCCACTTTGCAGTGGTAATCAGTTAAATGAAAAGATATTCGACTTTAGAATTACTTTTGAATATTAGAAAATGAAATTGCCTGTGGTCAATTTTTACTTTTATAAACACATCATTTAGGGGAAATATCTATAAAATTTAAAAATATCTGCAAGGTGCCTGTCTCTGTTAACCTTGCCTGAAGACAGAAAGAATGCATATGGGAAAAGTATGAGCAGAGGACAGTACACTCTGTCAAAAGACCGTTGAACCATGTTATTTATTCTGGCTATGATAATAAATAATGGGAAATTTTTCTGGGCTGCACAGGATGAAATGTACTCCTGTCCATGTGGATAAAAAGCAGACCTGCATCATTAACATGGTAGTTACTCATGCATTTTAGAAAATATTACATTAGCAAAATTAGTAGGAAGATGGGGATGTAATGATGAAAAAGTTAACATTTTCTGAGCAGAGATGAACATCCTTCCAGTCACTGTCAATCTGACTAAGCCAAAGCACTAATGAGGGAGGGAAGAGCAGGGTGATTTTTCCATAAAGCATCGTAAGGAAAGGAAAGTGCGCTTCTCTAATGAACACGTGCTCGGTTGTTTCTACAAAACTAGTCACTCGGTGGCTCTGTGCTCAGGGTAAAGGTTTGCCAGTGGGAGCCAGTGAGGAAGGGAGATTTTTGAAAGGTTTGCTGGCTGCAAACTATGAGGGGGGAACCTCGGGCTATTAGTGGGAGCCTGGGAGTGTCCAGGCTTGGTACCTGTCCTTGCCCTGACAGGGGGCATCCTCCTCTCTCTCTTCCTCTGAATTGGGCTCGGTGACCGGTTGCTCTTCTTCCTCCTCCTCCTCCTCCTCCCTGAGACAAGGCAAAGCAAAGAGAAATGCACAGAGACAAGATGGAAAAGACAAGGTGAGTGTTACAAACAGGAAGATGAAGGAAAAAACCAGAGTCGAGCTGGCTGAAATGAAAAGAACACGCTCCGTCTGATAGGAAAGAAGAGACAGACCTGGGGTGAGGAAATCTGAATGTGGGCAGAGACACACAATAACCCAGCACAGGCCAATGTCTTTGTCGAGCTGGAGGGCTGCCGCCGCCCTGCTCTCCCCCCTACACGGTTCGGAGCAGCTTCCAGCCTCGGGCGGCCCTGCTGTGGTTTCCTCCTTCCCACAGAACCATGCAGGGAGCGTTCCTGGGGATGTCCAGCCCCTGCAGAGGGCACACAGTCCTCCCCTCACCAGCCTGGTTAGAAAAACGGAGGGCCAGGCCAACCTGGAACTCCCATCCGCGGCGGGGGGGCACGTGGTTTACAAGCCACTCCCTCACTCTCAGAGAATGTAGTGCACGGCAATCCACTTCCACCTCAAGGGTGGACAGATGGCCCCGGGGGGAGTCCCTAGTGTCACCTCTGGGATTTCTTCCGGCGCCAGTGGCGATGAGCAGCCGTGAGGGTGGCCTACATGTGGACCCGCCCGCAGCTTCTGGTGGAGGAAGGCCGCCTGTGCCTGTGCCCACGGCCAATCCATGGGGACAGAGTGGGGGCAGCCAGCGGGGCAGGTGGCCATCACGTGACAACGTTAACACTGGATCCAGTACTTCGGAAGCCCTGCCTGAGCCTTTCGCTAACAGAAGATAATAAATTCTCACCTCTGCTTAAGACACTTTAATTGGGGTGTCGTGCCTGCAGCTATATGAGTACAGACTTTCATAACCAAATCACTACCCTCCTTTGGGCTCTGAGCCCTGTCAACCCCTGACCTCTGTCATGGCGCACAAGGCACACCTAGCCCAGGCCCCGGGGACAGATCAATGCCTTGTGTTCTTGAACTCCAGAATGTCTGCCATTTTCTACTTGAGCCCCTCACACTCTGGACCTCACCATCAAACAGAACCAGTCCATCTTGGAAATCTTACATCCAAACCCCCCACCCACCCCATACCTCCATGACCACAAGCCCTCATTCACCCCTGTCCCTCATTCATCTGCTCCCACCAGAACTCCCCCGCCATCTCCTTGCGGCCATCCTCTACCTTCTCGATGCCACCAGCTCCTTCTTGCCTTCAGTCCTCACACATTCACCATTCCCCACCCCAGGCACCCTTTTCCCAAGATCCCATGTGCTCCCACTGTCCTCCACTTGTTTTCTCTTTTTACTGAAGTATAAAGCACACTCAGAAAAGTACACAGATCACTGAAGTTTCACAAAATAAGCGCATCCATAAAACCAGCACTTCCCTAACCCTCCCTTCCAATTGCTTCCCTTCCCTACCTCCCTTCAAACAGCAGCGGTTAGTTAGCCTGGCCTGCTTTCCTTCTGTCTACAAGGAATCATATCATGCCCGGCTTCTTTTGTTCAACACAACATTTGTGAGATTCATCTACATTGTTACATGTCAGTGAAGATCATTTATTCTGTTATGTAACACTCCCTTGTATGAATAGAGCACAGTTTAGTTTACCCAATCTACTGCTGATGAGAACCAGATACTTTTCAGTTTGGGGTTATTTTGAAAGGGCTATCATGAACATTGTAGCACAGGCCTTTAATCGAACATATGTACATATTACTGTGCATATGTTATCTAGGAATGACATTTATAGGTCATCTGATATGCTTGGGTTCATCTTTATTAGAAACTGGCAAACAGTTTTTAAAAGGATTTGGTAAATTTAAATTTATAGTATAAATTTAAGTTTTTAAAAGGATTTAAAGTTTTTTAAAGGATTTGGTAAATTTAAATTTATGTACATACTACTTATGTACATATATAAATTATAAACATATAATTCATGTATATATGTACATAAGTAGTATGTGTACTACAAATACACACACACACACAAGTAGTATATGAGTATATTAGCTGTTCTACATCCTCATCAAGAGTTGGTGGGGTTTTTTTGTCTACTTCATTTTAGTCATTTAATCTGTGTGTATTGACATCTCACTGTGGTTTCAGTTTCCTTTCTCTGATGACTAGTGAAACTGGGCACCTCTGTCATACATCTAGGGATTCTCCATTCAGATACCCTCTTTTTGAAGTAGAAGTACTCTGCCCATTGTTTTATCCCCAGGTTGTATTTTTCTTTTTGATTTGTAGTTCTTCATATAATTTGGATACAAGTGCTTTGTCATACTTAATTTGTTGCAAGAATCTTTTTCCTTCCTGTGGGTTGCCTTTGGATTCACTTCCTGGTGTCTTTTCTTATTTTTTTTAAAATGTTTATTCATTTTTGAGAGAGAGAGAGAGAGAGAGAGAGAGACAGAGCATGTGCATGAGAGGGAAGGGACACAGATATAGGGGGACAGAGGATCTGAAGTGGGCTCTGAGCTGACAGCAGTGAATCCAATGCAGGGATTGAACTCAAGAACCATAAAATCATGACCTGAGCAGCAGCTGGAAGCTCAGGTGCCCCTTATGGTGTTTTTTAATAAGCAGAAACTCCTAATCTTAATGAAGTTCTATTTATCTTTTTTTTTCTTAAATAGTTTATTGCCAAATTGGTTTCCATGTAATACCCAGTGCTCATCCCAACAAGTGCCCTCCCCCATGCCCATCACCCCCCTTCCCCTCTCTCCCACCCCCATCAGCCCTCAATTTATCTTTTTTGATAGTGCCCTTTGTGTCCTGTTTTAAAATTTTTTCCTACACCAAGGTCTCAAAGATATTCTCCTAAATATCCTTCTAAAAGCTTATTACCAAAGTGTCTCTTCTTTGGGCTCAGTATCTTCCAATCCTGCACCAAACTGTCCAGTGACTTGTGTGTGCCATGGTTTACTATCATGAGTGGCAGGACAATGACCTACTTGGAGGGCCCACCTCCATGGTCAAAGCACTCGCTTTGCCCTACAATTTAAAAGGATGAAGAAAGAAATACTGCCTCACAGTATATAGGAATTTCTAGGCTTGATTTTAGTTTCAGACCACGATGAAATTAGTCAAACAGAATCTTTTATGCTGACAATACTTAAGATGAAGAATAAGTTCTGACAATTTTGCTTTTTCTGAGCTGAGTTTTCTCTTAAAGTATAACTTAACTTTGTTTCTATTTGTGTAGAAAGAATTCTGGGTCTTTGGCCCTTGACTTTCAAATACCAGGAGCACTTTGTTTTTAACTGATACAGAGTTATACCAGGGCGCAGGTCTACTCTGAACCCAATAGGCACTTTCCTTTTTACAACAGTCTCAAATTGGAGGCCACCCTTTCCACATTGGAAAGAGACTGAGAGGCCCATAGTCTGACCAATTCTGCAGGGCATAGTTTCCTGCAAAGCCAACTTTACTTCCCAAATTCGGGTCTCAGGCTGATGTCACATTTCTTAGGCTTCAAAAAACAAAACAAAACAAAAAAAAACAAAAAGCCAAAGAGGGGCACCTGGGTAGTTCAGCCAGTTAAGCATCTGACTTTGTCTCAGGTCATGATATCATGGTTTGTTCATTCAAGACCCAAGTCGGACTCTGTGCTGACAGCTTGGAGCCTAGAATCTGCTTTGGATTCTGTGTCTCTCTCTCTCTCCCTGCCCCTCCCCTACTTGTGCTCTGTCTGTCTCTCTCTCTCAAAAATAAACAAACACTAAAAAAATTAAACAAACAAAACAATGGATGTTGCTGACCCTTTCAAAAGTACAAAGATACATTTAAAACAGTGTTAAAGTATATTCTAGAACCAAAATACTATGGATGAGGAAAAGTAAAGATACACATTCAGAGAAGGCATTTCAGTACACCTAATAGACATAAACTCATATAAAAATATACAAAACATATTTTAAAAGTAAAAGCACAACTATAAAATTGTTCAAAATACATGATCATGGCCCATAAACTTATCTGAAGAGATAGTTTAACCTATCAATCAGTAAATATAAATTAAGACCACAATGAGATACTGTCCTCTCTCTCCTTGGAAAATTAAGAAGTCTGATAACACCAGGTGCTGAAGAGAATGTAGGTCATCTGACTCACATATTGCCAATAGGAGTGCACACAGGTAGAACCACTTTGGAAAAATAATGGGTGTTACTATGTAAAGTTAAATTCCAGTACCATGACCCAGCAGTGCCATTGCATGATGGCGCTGCTATCGCCCAGAGCAGTGGTCCTGAACTAGGGTGATTCAGTCCCCCAGGGGACATTTGTCAATGGAGATATATTTAGTGTCACAACTGGGGAGGGGGCACTATGGTCTCCTAGCAGGTAGAGGCGCCAAGGATCCCGCTAAACATCCTGAAATGTACAGGACCGACCCCCATGACAAAGAAGAATTCAGTCCAAAATGTCAGTGCTGCCAAGGTTGAGAAACCCTCCCTAGAGATACTGAAACACTCGTGCTCCAAGATAGGAGTCTAAAAATATTCTCAGCAGCACTGTTTGTAATTGCCAAAAAATGGAAACCACCCAAATGCTCACTGACAAGAAAACCGATAACCAGGTTGAGGTATATTCTAAGCAGTGAAAATAGAGGACTGTTGCCTTCACGTGACAATATGGTTGAAAGTTAGATGCATAATGAAGAGAAAACAAGTGCAAGAAGGAACATACAATATGACACTTTCTGAAAGGTCATAGAGGCAAAACTGTCAGATGGGTTTAGTTATATGCTGGATAACACGACAAGACAACAACACACCTGACGATGACAGACAGTATCTGAGAGTGTTGGTTACCCAGGCACAGAGGTGGGAAAGCTGAAAGTACACACAAGGATAGAAGTTGGAGGAAACACTCTGGTTTGTTAGCTTGGCCATAGTCCCATTGATGTTCTTTATATCAATAAATACATTGTATATAAAAACAAACTAAGAGAGGGCCACGCATGGAGCAACAAATGATAAAGTACCACAAATGATTGCTCCAACACCGTACAACTGGGATTTTTAAATAGCCTTTTTAAGTTTTAGGTTTACGGTAAAATTGAGCGGATATAGAGATTTCCCATAAATAAGTAACGACATTTTTTTTCTAAAGAAAACTGTTTAACTACAGGGTAAGAGTACCCTCTCCCTTTAGCCAACAACTATTTATTGAGAATTTATTATGTGCAAGACTCTGGTTCCCATCTTTGGAGTTTACAGGTCCATGGCGGGGAAAGATATTAAACAACTAAAGGTACCAAGAAATATTCACCTGGGGAGCAGAGAGCTGACTGGCTGGGCAAGTGAGACTTCCACACAGTGCTGTTGGGGTGAAACTCAGAAGCCCAAGGAGGGACTGACCATAGGACAAGATGGACTTTTGCCCTATTGAAACCTTAGGATTCAGTCCAATCTGCCCAGCTAATACTCCAACTCCCTCTACCATCTCTCCAACTTCATCTCCTGCTCTTCCTTCCTGAACCTCCCTATTTCAGTCTTTACCAATTTACTGATGTTTCCACCCAATGCCCACGGTATGTCAGCTTCAGAGCCCCTGCAGGAGCCATTTCCCTGCCTGGAATTGCTCCTCCAGCTATTTCTCCAGTGGACCGGACCCCCAGGGACGTCCAGTAAATACCTGCTCACTGTTGCAGTTCTTTGGCCCCGTAGACCTCGCATGATACTCAGCACAGAGGCAGTTGCTAAGGTTGCTCAAAGAACAAGATTGGCAAAAACAGAGATAGAATCTTAGAGACCTCCCCGTGTTGCAGATGAGAAAGGTGAGGTCCGGAGGGAGCAAGTTCACACAACCTGCCGGGAAGACCTCTGGTTTCCTGATATCCTGGCCAATGTCTTTTTTTTTCTTAGTTCATTTCTTTATTTTGAGAGAGAAGAGAGTGCAAGCAGGGGAGGGGCATGGAGAGAGAGGGAGAGAGAGAAACCCAAGCACAGTGCCCAATGTGGCTTGAACTCACAAACCATGAAGTCATGACCTGCGCCGAAATCAAGAGTCGATACCTAACCTACTGAGCCACCCAGGTGCCCCCAGCCTAACGTCCTTCCTACCAGCCAGCTTACCCTATGAACCAAAGCAGAATCTCAACTGGGTTCATCACTCTGTCATCACCGCACTATCCTTATAAGCAAAGGTCTCCCATGCTGTGCCTCTCAATCCCCTTCTCGCATGGCACACCAACGTGATACACAGCACACTAGAATAATGGACAAAGATGCCTATGGTACTCAGTTACCCCAGACCTGCCTGGTTGCCCTGAGGACATCAGTGTCTTGACATAAGTATGACACGACATAGATATGATATTTGAGGCAACTAATTGGAAAGCTCTGTCATAAGGTTTAGATAAAATGCCTACATTTTATATGCTCCATTTAGCTTGGTAAAATGTATATGACTTATCAAAATTAGATGGAAAAAACATCGTATATAAATGTTTTGTTAAATTTATGACAGAGAAAGCGTCCCCTTGGGCTCCGTCCACATCACTCAGTGTTAACAAACACTTAAACCAGTTTGAATTTAGCTTTGCAGTGACTCACACTTTCTGTTAACTTTAAGACTGTTTCTAGGTTGCCAAGGGCCAAGATGAGATTTGAAAATTTCCAATTAGTGATCTTGATCAGTTAAGACACATATCTGACCAAGTGAAACAGTGATTTCACTCAAAAATGGCTTTATTATCCACACAAAAAAAGTTCCCTTAAAAGACTTTTGCCAGCCAAGAGAATGAAAAGACATTTAACTGAGCCCAGCTGTTGTTCTGATGTTTCCATGGTGAGAACCCAAAGTTAGACAGGAAAGTATTTATTGTCTCTGTAGCGTACAAAGGTTAGAAGGAGTATGAAGCACAGGCCATGGATACCGACTATACCTGAGAACTGGACGCCTGGCCAGAATCTTAATGCAGAAGTCATTATTTTGTTAAGTTTATTTATTTTGAGAGAGACAGAATTCACAGGAGGGGCAGATGGACAGAGGGAGACAGATAGAATTCCAAGCAGGCTCTCCACAGTCAGTGCAAGGAGCCTAATGTGGGGCTCCAACTCACAAACCTGAGATCATGACCTGAACTGAAATCAAGAGTTGGATGCTTAACTGACTGAGCCCCCCAGGTGCCCCTTATTCTTGTTTTAGGATAAAATACTAATGGATCCAACACACTCCTTCTGCTAAAAACATTTAGTCTAATATAATGGAATTCCAGTTTATAAAGTATAAACAGCAATAGGAAAAATTACATTAGCTAGGTTGCAACTAATTCAGGTATAAAGCAAGTCAATTCAATGATAACTAGAGACATCGAGGTGTCTCACTACTTTGTGTGTAATTTGATTTTATGTTAGAAAAAAATCTGTATTCTAAGCCATAGATACTAGTAAATTGTGTTAAATGTCCCTCAGAGATCTAGAAAAGAAGTGAAACTAGGATAAAGGGAGACTGGAATTCTCTATGAACTTTTGAAAACAGAAGAAACGCCAAGTCCCAGGCTGAGGTTTCAAGATGGCCGCCTCCAGAGGTGGAAACAGCTCTACCCTGGGTCTGGCTTGGCTTCCTACTTATCTCACCCATACAATAAGCAGAAAAACAGGAAGGGAGCCTCCAGCTCTGGCAGCCTGTGAAAGCTGAAGACACAAAATTATGTGGCCATGACACAAGTTCTCCCATTTCCAGAAGTTGTGACACTACTAGCCTAATATGTATTTACTGGTTAAGCTTAATTTTAAATATTTCAAATAATGGCCTCTCTCACACACACATTCTGTGTCATGTTTTTCACAAATGGAAGAGAAATATACTAAAGAGTAAAAACCTTTTAGGTATCAATCAGAGAAACAGGATATGTGTGTCTTTGAGAAGCAAATCCCAGATGTAACCACTATGAGGAAGCCAACGTGTTTCAGAGCTTGTGTGCAGTAATATCTTTCTAACTCATGAGTCAGTTTGATTCTAGAATTCTAATGGCCTTTTCACATGCTTTGGACTTGAACCCACCAGAGTCAACTCTCAATATGGCAATAAAGTACACATAATTGACATCTGGAGATAAACCTCAAATCTTCTATTTCAGCCAGGGTTTTTCTCAACAACCTCATCTTCTATTTTCTACCCCCTCAAGTCATGCCTCCAAATTACCAAGAGTAACCACAAGATCTTGTCTGGGTAGCATTTGCTTTCCACTTCACTGACAGTCTGCTGGTGAAGATGCCAAGGAAGAATGAATTGTACAAAAAGGAGGTAATAGGAAGAGAAGAAAAGAGCAGCAAAGGGCCAGAATTACCTACAAAGATTATTGCCAAAGAACTGGGCATGTGTCACCAGTCCGCACATTGCCCTGCGTGATCACACAGTTTCCACAATGTTCTGGTTTGGGGCTCAGCCCAAGAGGGAGATCCAGCAGTGATGACTATTGATTCTTCCTCTGATGTGGGCCTCAAATCTCCACGCCCAAAAGCAACCTCCAGCCTAGTGATCCTCACCCTTGAGATACATTATTTTAAAATGTTAATGCTCAGGCCCCACCTTCAGAAATTGTATTCAACTAGTTTGAGGTGTAGCCTGAGCGTGGGTGATTTTCAATGCTCCACAGGGTTGAGAACCACTGCCTTAGTCCAAGGTACCAATGTTTTTCAGTAGCTCTGCATCAACAGCTACCATCCAGGTTCCCAGTGTCCACTTTTCCTCACCTCCAGTCTGATCTCCACCAGGCAGACAAGCATCTCTTCAGATGTGCATGACTAAGGCTTGCATGCCAAATAACCACCAGATTCCATGCTAGGGTTTCCAAGGTCCTCACAACCTAGCCTGTTTGCTTTGCAGACTCATCTCATCTCTGTGTCATCTCTGTGTCCCCATTCACACCCTATAACCTTGTTTCTTAAGACTCCTATTTGTTACCTGGGGCCATTAAGCCCTTTCCTCCCTTTGCCACTGAACATGGCATTTCCTTGGCCCAACAAGTTCTTTTTACCCTTGAGGATTCAGCCTAAATGCCTGAGGAGACATCTTGGGCCATCCTCATCCCACTATCCTTCTTTCTAAACAACCTTTCAAAATGAATATGTAATTACATGAATATATGCTTCCTTCAAAAAAGTAGAATATTACTGGGCCACCTGGGTGGCTCAGATGGCTAAGGGTCTGACTTCAGCTCACATCACGATATCACAGTTTCTGAGTTTGAGCCCCGCATTGGGCTCTGTGCTGACAGCTCAGAGCTTGGAGACTGCTTTGCATTCTGTGTCTCCCTCCCTCCCTCTCTCTCTTTCTCTCTCTCTCTGCCTCTTCCCTGCTTGTGCTCTGTGTCTCTCAAAAATAAACATTTTTTAAAAAGTATAATATTATTCATAAAAATTAAGTCCCCTTTGATCAGAAATAACCACTGTTACAAATCAGGTGAGTAAATAATCAGGTTAAAAAAATTTAACATATATTATACTATAATCTTTTTATACAGCAACTGACATAACAAGTAGGTTTATACTTCTGATACAGTACATTTCCTATAACTGCTGCTTGCATTCCATAATCTGTTTAGTCCATGTTTTACTTACTCAGCCATTCCCCAATTCTTTGCTCTTACAACTGCTATCCTTGCCCATAATCTTTTGTCCTTCTGCAAGTTCTCAAGGGAATACCCTCATACCCCTGTGACCCTCCATCACACAGCCCTGTTTACTTCCTTCAAAAGCCCTCTTCCAAAGCCACACCCATTTACTTGCTACAATATTTATGTGCACACTGTCTGAGGCTTTAGAAGGGTTATTTTCACCATTGCATCTCAGAACCAAGAAGGTGGCAGACACAAGAATACTTGAGCTGAGTGAATAACGAATAAATGAATATGATTTTTCTTTCCTTTAGCCCATGAACTAGTATTTCTGCCACAAAGTCAAGGTAGTGTGGTTACTCTGAAATGACATGCTCAATACTGGGGATTTCTCTCCTAGACGTGTGATACCTTGCTCATTTCCTCACAGACATGAACTATGATGATGCGGACCCAAGTCCCAGTCATGTTTTTACAAACACAAAGGGACCTCACCTTTGCTTCATGTTTTTTTCTCCACATAATGATCAAAACTATTTAACTTTCTATTCAGGAGCCCATTTTACAAAGCTTGTCACAGGTGAACAAAAAAGTTTTTAAATATCTTCTCAAGTCCAGGAAGTCAGTATTTGTTTCAGTCTGGAGGCCGTGACGGACACAGTCACAATACCCTCTGTCCCACTCCTACCCTGTCCCATCCCGAGGCCTCTGAGAGACAGACACCTACATGCATCAGGACCTGACTGACCACTTCCTTACAGGGGCCCCTCTCCAGCCATTTTTAATCTCATGTCTATAAAATCAGAACCACAAATTTGGAGGAGTGGGGAAACTTCTCAGGAGTGGAACTGTTTCTCTGGGGCAATGTGAATACTGTAGCTGAGTATTCCTGAAGTGTGATAGAATTGTCTCTGAATTCCTGAGTTAATGTGTCTTTGGGAAGCATGCTCTATCACGATCATCAAAAGGCATTTGGGCTGCAGATACCTGTCCCAGATGTGTCCAGACTTCCTTGAATTCTCCGGGGCACTCTCAGAAGACAAGGCTGGCTTCCCTCTTGCCTAAGCCTCTCTGGGATCCCTCCAAGGAAAGCAGGCTGGGAGTGGGGGGGTAAGTTGGGAGGGAATAAAAGTCACTCATTTACTCTTTATTTAACATACTCTGTGTGGAGCATTCTCATGCTAAGCACTTTACCTGCATTACTCCTTTAATTCTCACAGGAGCCTCTGATGTAAGTACTATTATTGGATGAGGAGCTGAGGCACAGAGTAGTTAAGGAGTTTCCCCAGAGTCACACAGCTAGTAAGCCAGGATCTGAACCCAAGCAAGTAGTCCAGTTCTAGCATCCAAGCTCCAAACCACTATGCTGCCTCTGCTGTGATCACTTCTTTGTGGCTGGAGGGGGTGGGGAAAAGCCTCTTCTAGGTAAGGACTGGAAGAAGCCACTAATCCTTCCTTCTTCCAGATTCTTTCCTGAACATCAAGCCTTTTCTCACAGTATTCATGAGCAATGGTGTGTCTACCAGCTCTCATTTCTTGCCCATCTCACCAAGGCCCCCTCCCACCAGGAGACTCAACGACACCTTGATTTAGGGCACCACGAGACATATTTGGACCATGGCTACAGTCCATATTAATTTTGGTCAGTTTCTGAGCCATAAAAATTATCTCACTTAGAAATAAATATTTTTTCAGCATGAATACGATGCTCCTGAGATCATAGTCAGCATGTTGAGCACGTGCTGTGAGAAGAATGACATCAGGCTGTGTCTCTCTTTCCTTGGACCTTCCTTCTTCAATTTCCAAAGCCTATTCCCAAAAGGCTCTCTTGCAAAATGAGACCAGCCTCACTTCTGGCTGCCCCTTCTTTTCTGCCATGTCAGATTTGGCCTCTTCAAGCTACATTTTCAGGGTTTTATTTCCCTGTTTGTTCAACCTTTAGCAATGAAGAATTACCACCCAGCTTCCTCCACAGACTCTTGCCAAACAAAGGCAATCATGTTCCTTCTTGTATGACTGAGTTCAAAGAGCTCACTCAGTAATCATTAGAAAGCGCCTGCTCCATTTCCAAAGGGATCCTGGGAATCACCCGAGACAGGGAGGGAAGGTGGGGGGAAGGGGGGGAAGAGAGAGAGAGAGAGAGAGAGAGAGAGGCGCGCGCTCACTCTTTGGAAGGGCCACCAATACCCACATCCATACCGACTACCAAGGAAAATCTAGCTCCACCAGAAAGGGCGCTGAACATGGATGGGAAGGTGTGCATTATAGGAAACATGATATGTGTGCAGATCAAGGGGAAGCATGCTTGACACTGAAAGAAAATTCCCAAAAGCAAGTCAAAGCTTTAACGAGACACAAGGACTTTCCTTCTCTTTGCAAGGTACTCACTATGGCTTTCACAGTAAAGGCTGTCTCTTCCTAAAACATCACACCATGGCGGTCCATTCTAGCTCAAAAAACATTCACACTTGAGAACAACTGATTTCAAGGTTCATTGATTTGAACTTCTCGGCTCTGGCATTTCACTCAATGAGGATTCTACGCTTTGCTTTCCAAGGCTTTATCCAGCCTTGGAGACTTCCATGCTCACTTGCTATTCCCCTGGGTTGTGGTGTCTAAGTCTAGACTTTGACTATCACCTACACATATCCAGAAGCATCTACCCAATGGACTTGTGACCCAGTGACACTCACACTTAATGCCCAAAGCTTGCGAGGTGGCTTGACAGCCACCTCATGATGCTGGACCACTGGCTGCCTGGGAATCACCCACACTGTCCTTTTTCTCACCACAAAATCCAGTCACTCCTGCAAACATCATCCTCCCTGTGTCTTCTCACCTGCGCCTACTCGCCACTCTCCCAGCCACTGCCTGAGTCAGACCCTCTCCTGACCTGTTGGCATAGCATCTCCCATCTCTCTGCTTGCCACCTATTCTCCGCTCTTCACAGTGGTGTCACTGGAATGCGACCCTGATCGCACGTCCTTAAAATTCATCAGCAGCTATGTTCAGTTTTAAGGATAAAAATTGACAGTTTCTTCAGAACCTCAAAAGAGCCCCAAATTTAATGTGGCAAAGTTCTAAGTATATACAGATGGTGATCTAATCACTACATTGTGCACACAGGACTAATATTATATAGTAGGTCAATTATACTTCAACTTTAAAAAGCAGCATAGAGGGCATCTGGGTGGCTCAGTCCACTGAATATCTGACTCTTGATTTCAACTCAGGTCATGATCTCATGGTTCGTGGGATTGAGCTCCACATCAGGCTCTGTGCTGAGCATGGAGTCTACTTGGGATTCTCTCTCTTCCTCTCTGTTTGACCCTCCCCCCCTCAGAATAAAACACTTAAAAAAAAAAAGCTAAAGAAAGCGGAGAAATCCAGGGGCACCTGGGTGGCTCAGTCGTCTAAGCATCTGACTTCAGCTCAGGACATCATCTCATGGTCGTGCATCGGGCTCCGGGCTGACAGCTCAGAGCCAGGAGCCTGCTTCAGATTCTGTGTCTCCCTCTCTCTCTGTCCCTCCCCCACTCATACTCTGTCTCTCTCAAAAATATACATTAAAAAATTAAAATAAATTAAAAAGCAGCAAAGTCCAAATCCCTAAGAATTCTGAAATCTAGTCACAGTGAAATTTTGAGAAAGCAGAGAGACTGCAGATCCTGCCCAGAAACCAGAAGGAGTTTTGCAAAGCCACTTCTTCCTTGGCCTCAATGCCTCTGCCTTTTCTTATAGGTTCTCCCAGCTCCAAGCTCATGCCCACTGCCCCTAGAGCTCTCCCCTCCCGCCACCCTTAATAGTCAATACTCAGGAAACCTGAGAGAGCCTCCTGAATGCTAACGACTAAATACTGAATCACTGGCTATATTCCAATCATACCTACCTCACAAGGTCAATCCCTTTTGTCGGTGAATCCCGTTTGTAACAAATCATTTGCTTCAGATAAATCTTCCTAAGTAGCCACTAGCCGTTCATGGCAGCAGTGGCTGTTGACCTGGCTGTTGTGAAATCCTCTAGCAGGTTTATGCCAGTGCACAAAATCTTCTCTCCAGCTCACGTCCATATTTATTTAACAATTACCTTCTTTAAAAGAACAAAACCCAGGAAAGCTGCAGGGCATGGAGTGACTGTAATAACAACACTGAGAGAAGCACACATTTGTGCTGCCTCTCTTAACTCTCCCACCACCCTATTAAGGAGATGCCATCATCCTGAGCTTCCAGGGGAGAAGACTGAGGCCAAGCCCGGAGAGGAAGCGTAGTCTGTGGCTGTGAAGACCAAGCCGATACTCTCGACCACCTCAGCCACTGCTCCTTTAAACTGCACTTGGCCAAACCCACCCCCAAGACCCAGGACCATGCGAGTCACAGAGTTGTAGATTTTGCAGGTTAACACCGATTACAGAACACCTACTTGCCTCACGTGTTTTGTCTGTAGATCATTGCTCATTGCTGTTTCCAAGAGCGAGCTAGGACTACTCTGCTATTTCTGCTACAGACCTTGCAACTAACTGGCCAATGAATTCTGTGACCTCCAATGAAGTTCTGTGGACAAGATGTGAGAAAGACCACAGAGCAATACACTGCCCTAGAACTCAGCATCCAAATGCCTCTTCCCATTGAAGTATGGGAAGATGAGCTCACTCACCCTGTATGTTTCCATAACTAGGCTCCCCCTTTTGCTCACTGGTTCCTGTGGCTGGTAGAGAGGCGTCAACACCCCTTCCTACTTCTGCAGGAAAACTGAAAACAACTCCCTCTCCAACTGCCTCCCTCCCACTCCCACCCTGAGGCTCAACCTCAAGACTTGGCTCCCCTCTTCCCACCACCCACTAATTCGTACATATCAGGTATAAGCCCCCAAAAGGTGAGGACAGCCTCATCTCCGATAATTGTTAACTGTGGCTTCCTCTCAACCAGATGAGTTCTGTTCTCTATACCTACCTTCCTTCCTCTATTACCAAGATAATGCTGCTTAGTTATAGCATTAACAAGGAAGCCTTGTTCACTGTGGTAGTTATTGCTCTGAACATTTGCAGAACTCTTTAGAAACCATCTTCCATGCCAAGTTTTGAAAGACAAGCAAATCAGTATGATTATCTTAGGATCACAATCTAACACTGACTATAAACAATACAGCTCATCAGGAATACCAAGTCACAGTAAATATTTGCTCTGAATGATTTTCTGCTTTTTCAACAAAGCTGATTCATCCTCAAAAGTGAAAAACTTGTTACTACTGAGCACATTCTATAGGTTCAGAGATTAGTTCCAGGGATGTCAGGCTCTGAATGCGTACCCTGCACTAGGAATGAATGGGTTCAAACCCAGGTGTGCCACTTGCCACCTGTGAGATCTGGGGCAAGCTCTTTAACATCCCTATGCCTCTATTTCCCAACCTGTGAAATGGAGAGGATTCTTCTACCTTCTTCATGTAATTTACAATACACGTAATATTGCTTAGCACAATAGCCAGCACCAAGTGCCTGCTCTGCAGTGCCGGCTCTGGCTGTCACTACTCATGTCCTAGATAGTGAAGGAAGGAAGAAGAATAGCATAGCAGCCTTCCTGTACAACACTGAGGCTCATTAGGAAGAGGATGTACTCTCCTGAATAAACATGACACCTAAAAGTTACACAGGAAAATACTAACACATGGGATACCCTAGCAATATATTTTATGTGTCCATCAAGAGACATCATACGTTAAAAGATATTTGACAAGGAAAAATATTTGTGACATAGCTATCAAAAGTTAATGTCTAGAATGTATCAAGAATATTTACATTCTATCTGCTTCTGTAGCTGAAAATTTCCATATTGAATCAAGAATATTTACATTCTACCTGCTTTTGTAGCTGAAAATTTCCATATTGAAATAGAGTACATTTCATTACATTCAGTTAAAATGTACAAACCATTGAGGAGATAAATGAGCCAATGATATAAACAGACAATTCTCGGAAAAGTAAATTTCAACAGCCAACGGAGCAATTAAAGATGAACGGCCTCAATAGTAATAAAAAATGCAAATTGAAATGCTGAGGGCCATTTCACTTTTCAGAAATACTAACTTCTGAGAAACTCCTAATATCCAGTGCAGGTATGAGAAAATGGTCAATCATATGTTGAAGGTGGGACAGCAAAGTGGTATAGCCTTTTTAAAGGCCAATGTGGTGATATCATTATTTAAAATGTAAGGGTCCTTTTTTAAAAAATTTTATTTATTTTTTTTACAAATAGTTTCTTGTCAAGTTGATTTCCATATAACATCCAGTGCTCATCCCCACAAGTGCCCTCCTCCACACCCATCTTCCCCCCCCCCCCCCCCCACCCATCAGTCCTCAGTCCGTTCTCATCATTCAAGAGTCTCTCATGGTTTGCCTCTCTCCCTCTCCCCCCCCCCCAGGGTCCTTTGATCTAGAATCTCACTTCTAAGAATCTCTCCTAAAAGAATGCTAATGTGTGTACTAACCTATTTGTATATGCTCCTTCAAAAAGAAAGTTTAGTACTAGAAAAATAAAATGGAACCAAGCCCTAGCAAAATGAAGGCATCCTGTTTTTATAGTATGTCCATATAATGGAACACTAAGCCACAATTTTTTAAAATGTACAGACATAAAAATCTGAAGTAGTAATACACAAAGTTGGCGATGTGTATTTAATAGTTACTTACTAATTGCCAAGTCTCAAGGATATTTTTTCTTTCCCCAGAATCACAGAAAAAACATATTTTACAAAAACGGTGAAGGCCAGGGACTCTGGAGGCAGACCACTTGAACATCTGGACAGTTGTTTCAACGCCCTGTGCCTCAGTTTCTCCTCCTGCCACATGGAGATAATAACACCACTAAACTCATGGGGTAACGGGGAAAACGGACTTAATCCACTGAAGCTCTTAGCATAAGAATGACTGGCAGATAATCAGGTGCTCAGTAGAGGCGAGCCACTGATGCCGCTGATACCAGCATTGTTGTCGCCTTTGCACTGTATGGTTTAAATACTTCCATTTTATACCGCGTACTTGGTATCACACATTTATATCCTGTATCATTTTTTTTTTTTGAGAGAGAGAGTGAGAGAATGCACGTGAGCACTCTTGAGCAGAGGAGGAGCAGAGGGAGAAGGAGAGTATCTTATGCAGAGTCAGACACAGGGCTTGATCTCATGATCCTGGGATCATGTCCTGAGCTGAAATCAAGAGTTGGGTGCTTAACTGACTGGGCCACCCAGGCACCCCATCCTATGTCATCTGTAGTTGAAAACCTAGAGTTGCTCTGTATTCGGTGCCCCCTGCGTGCCCGAGTCATATCTGAATTGACACATGGCTATGAGTGGTAGAACCAAGCAGCCCCTTCCATGCTCCAATAGCTCCGTTCTAGGTCCCCTACTGCAGCGACTCCAAATGCCACGCTGGGGAGGACTGTGCAGACCGAGTGTTTCTCTGCTATTTGGGGGCCACAGCCCATTCTCCACCAGCAGGTACAGACTAAGCTTCTGATGCAGGGGTCTACCCTCCTCTCCACACAATACCCTGCCTGACTCCTCTTCCCTGAAGCACGCGTGGACTATCTCCCAGTCAGTATCTGTGGTCTGTAGCCCACCTGGGCATGGGCTCTCCTGGCTTCCCCTTCTCTGGGATTTGCTGGAGTCGGGCTGTACCATGTGTCTGTCATTTGCGGGTCAGGTATGTCTGTCTACAGGGCAAACTGCTGTGTCCAGTCCCTCCCAGCACCAAGTTCAAGGCCCGGCCACAAAGTCAGTCTGTTTACTTCCTTATCACTTCCAACTTATTAGAATGAGTACTTTTGTGCAACACACATTAAGCCTTTAAAAGTTTTATCTCTTATCGAATTTACATGACAAAGCAGCAATTCTTGAACTTAACTCTTTTACTTCTTGACAACCAGTGGATAAAACCACCAGCCAGGAGTGTCCATTGCTCTTTCTCAGTGCTGAGTCCTCAACGCCATTTGAACATCCGTGAGCACTGGGTAGACAGAGTGCCTCTCGTGAGCCTGTCCCATGTTCCTATTCCTCCAAACAGACTCCTGAGCCTGGATGCAGAATAGCATACTTTTCTGTTACGTAACCATTGTTCTGTCCTGCTGTTTTGGTGTATGGCTGGTGTTACGTTCCATTATGTCAGCTTTCGGGAATGTGATAGATGTGAAGCTGATTGGCATTGGGTCCACTGGGCATGTGGGTTACTGAGAAAATCATGAGATCTAGTCAAACCTTTGGATCCCCCAAAGAGAATTCAACATATTCCCTAAGAATTTGAAGAATAAAATTTCCTAAGTGAGTTAAGACAAAAACAAACAACAAAAAAGGGACTCTACTTTCTAGCTCGTAGTCCCAAAATTTGAGAATTATCTTCTTTGGAAAAAAGTCAATTTGGGCCCATGCACATGAACATTTGAAGGTAGACCCACAGGGTTCCATGTGATTCTCAGAAAGATGCCCCCCTTCTCAACAGTCAAAGCACTTCCTACTTCGGTATCATCCCAAGGAGGAACTGAAAATTGTAGCCAATTACTTGTTGTCCTTTAAGGTGGGCTTTCTCAGATTCAGCACCACTGATATTTTAGAACAGATATTCATTTCTTTTTTTTAAAAAAAATTAATGATTTATTTATTTTTGAGACAGAGAGAGACAGAGCATGAGTGGGGCAGGGGCAGAGAATGGAAGAGACACAGAATCCAAAGCAGGCTCTAGGTTCTGAGCTATCAGCACAGAGCCTGATGTGGGGCTTGAACTCACAAACAGTGAGATCATAACCTGAGCCAAAGTTGGACACTTAACCAACTGAGCTACCCAGGCACCCCGAGAACTTTTTTCATTGTTTTGTGCATTATGGAATGTTCGGCAGCAGCCCTGGATTCTACCCATCAGGTGCCAATAGCACTCTGTACCCTAATTATAACAACCAAACATGTGTCAAGATATGGCCAAATGTCCCAAGGGACAAAACCGCCTCTGGCCAAGAACCATGACCTTACAGGAGCACTGGAAGCGATTCCAGGCTCCATCCATCTCCCAGAGCAGCCCAACCTTTCCTGGACTCATAGTCAGATCCCCTTCTCCCCACTGGCTTGGTGTGCCCTCTGTTCTAATTCCTTTCCTGCCTTTTCCAATCCCATCAAACTTCTACTGTGCCCTGAGAACTTATGAGCAGCTCTCGACTCCCCTATAGTCTCAACCTCTTCATGGAATATTCCTTGTTCCCACCCTGAACTTAGGACGCTGTTCCCCATAGCCTTCTCATATGGCATGATGGACTCCTCTCTCATACCCACATATTCCTCTTTGCCAGTTCCAGATCGTTTCCCTCTCAACCTCTGTCTAGAAACCCAGCCCCTTAGAACAGGGGCTGGCAAACTCCAGCCTGTGGGCCAAATCTGGCTTACCACTTGTTTTTATATAGTCTGTCAGCTAAGAACGGTTTCAAATTTTTAAATGGTTGAAAAACAAACCAGAAGAATATTTCATGACATGTAAAATTCAAATCTCAGCATCCACACACAAGTAAATTCACTTGCTTACCCGTTGTCTATGGCCACTCTTGTGCTATGCAAAGGCGGAAGGCAGTTGAACGTTGCACAGAGTGTCTGACCTGCAAAGCTTAACATATGTACTATCTGGCCCCTGACAGAGAAAGTTTCCAAACCCTGCCTTTGAGGCACGTGGCAGTGGTCCATACCATCCACTCCCAGGCAGTTGTCATCATCTACTACCCGCCAGGTCACTCTTCCATGTGTATTAAAATATACACAGGACTGAAGGCCGGATGGCACAAGTGCTAACATTAGTGACTGAATGAAGTTCAAAATTACCTCTACAGGTTGGAATGTTGTGTGGGAATCAACAGGATGACATTTTTTAATATATTAAATCTGACGCAATGTTCATTATCAGAAAGACTGACATACAGAGCAGGAAGAAGACCTGCTATGTGCTGACAGAGGTGAGAACCAGGATGAATAGGGAAATACTGTGGGGAAATTTTATCCATGTGATGAAATGCTAGGCAGTAATAGAGCTATAAGATTATGGAGTGCACTTGGGTCAGAAGACCTTCCTAAAAGAGATAAAGTTCAGGGATAGAATGAGGTGCCCCAGAGAGGAGAGTGGGTGAGTGTGGAAGTACATAGAACTGTCTCCTGCTCTAGCCTTTAAGACTTTTTCTCCTTAGATTATATACTGTTATAATTTAAGCCAGAAACACTGATTCTTTTGCTGATTTGAGGCTAAAAATAATTTTTTCTTGGTAAAAAATGAAATCACCACCATTTTTCTCCTTTCCAGTGCAAAGATGGAAATACAAAGATGAAATTTAAAATATAAGTGCAGGGGTGCCTAGGTGGTTCAGTCAATGGAGTATCTGACTTTGGCTCAGGTCATGATCTTGCTCATGGGCTCGAGCCCTGCATCAGGCTCTGTGCTGAAAGCTCAGAGCCTGGAATCTGCTTCGGATTCTGTGTCTCCCTCTATCTTTGCCTCTCCCCTGATCATGCTCTCTCTTTCTCTCTCTCTCTCTCAAAATAAATATTTAAAAAAAATTTTTTTAAATAAAATTTAAGTGCAAAGATAAAACCCATTAAGGTACACACAGTCACAAAAAATACTTTTAGGAGACAGATGACCAATAAATTCTTACATGATTTGGCAAATGCTCACTGTAGAAGTGTAGGTTTCTTAAGAAACCAAAATGTGTTTGGTGTCTTCGTCCTTACTGGAACTAAACCACACAGTCCAGCAGGCTCAAGTCTTAAGGAAACTGAAATTTTTCTGCTTTTCAACTCTTCAAATTTTTATATTTACATAAATACACCTAGATGGTATATAAATAAAATTCCTATTCTAAAAAGTCAGAAGCACTAATCTCACTCAGTGACTATGTTTGGGAACGGTGGGTGGGGAAGTGGTTCTGTGTGATTTGGACATTTAAAAGCAAGGGCCAAAGACTTGTATTTAACCCACAGCTCAGCCCCTTAGTGCTGGGATCATCACACGGCACCAACCCCCAATTTTCTCACTTGTAAAATGAGGATGAAGACTCTTGTCCCACTAGATCCTACAGAGAAATTCAGATGATGTGTAAAAGGACCATCTGAGTGGAAAGGCGCCATATGCATTTTAGGGCAACATGAATCTCTAACTTCTAATGCGTTCCTATCTTCTTTTCAAAAGTATTGGCATTAGTTGGGTCAGAATTATAAAATTCAGCCTAAAATTCCTATGCAGCATATGCAAGGCATGTTGCTGTTGCTACAAGTTAGAAGTAGGGCCAGAATGCTCACGTAGCATTCTTGAAGAGCAGTTGAGATCAGGCACACTTCTGTGTCCTCAAGGTCTATGAAGCATCTGACACAATGGACTATTTGATTTTAGGGTACTGTTTGGAGGCACACATGTTGAGCAGGTGACTAAGCTATGTATGCAGGGATCATTTCCCATTTGGCTTCTCGTCATCCTTTCCCCCTCTATCCCATGCCCACCTTTGCCAAAACTACTGTTGTTTTGGGACCACAGGGCAAAACCCCTCCAATAGACTTCATGGATGAAGCCACTTCATAATCATTCTGTAAAATGTTATCTGTCTTTACAAGCAGGGAAGTGTATTCTCAAATAAATGTTATAAATTTCTATCAAAGTACTAATTTCAGTAAAATGAAAAATCAGTCCTATTGAAAAGAATGAGACAGAAAGCACACAGGGCTGCACGTGTGACCTCCCATTCCAGATCCCTCCAAGCACTGCACCTCAAAACCATGTGCCCATGGTGGTTCACTCCCCCTGCCATCCTTGCCAACCTGTCACAAGGCATGGCCATCTGAACTCACAACGTGGGGACCACTGAAAAGTCTAAGAGCCAGAAACAGACCAGGAACATACATGACACAAGCTGAACAGAACAAGAGAATGCCAAGTGCTGGTGACAGCGACTTCAAATGACTTGCCTTCAGCATCGGTGGTGGTTTTACATAGAGATTTTTAGCTCAGTGTATACATTTTTCTCCATGTTAATTTCTGAAGCCATTAGCTCAGAGCAGAGCTGAAGAGAACTTTAAGTGCCCTTTGAGTACTGCCCAAGTTTCTTGATCTTAGACCACAAGGTGCGACATTTATGGTAGATGTTCTCATTCCTCAATTTGTTTAGAGGTTTTGGTCTCTTGTTTTGTTTTCTCTTTAACAGAGCCTGTTGTATACAGACACTTAGAAACAGAAAAATCTGTAGATGGGTAATTATGTGGTAGAGAAGGGTATCAACACAGGCCGTGGCTCATACATCTCTCCATCTGTAACAGGAGGTACCCAAAGGCATGGCTCGTTAAGTCATTTCCATGAGTACTAGACTGCTTGGGGCATCTGTCATCTGTCAAATGGGGGTGGGTGTTGCCTAATGGATGGAGAGAAGGGACATATCTTGATCACTCTCTTTCTTAGGGTTGTCCAACTGATTCTGAGTTACTTTCTTCTTCACCAGGCAGCCCCGTGACCCACATTTGGCTCCCAGGTGGATCTTCACGGTGGCAGAAAATGCTGCAGCCAAATGAGGGAAGCAGGACTTCCGCACACCAGCAGCAGGAGGTGATGCACTGGCAGACCAGTGTCCCAGTCAGTCCCGGTGGACCTGGCTGGTGTGGACTGGTCCACAGAGCTCCATCATCCTGGTGAACTGATAGCATTCACTTGGGAAGATATAAGTGGACCCAGACTCCAGAACAGCTTGGCCATCCTTTTGCTGCATACTTGCTCTTATAGAACCCTTTCTCAGTTCCTACAGATTTTGTCAAAATTCCTTTGTATATATGTATACGGTTTCTTATGAGATTGTCAACCTTTGTATTTCTTCCTATCTGCCTGCCTCATTCTTACTTTCTCCCAGCCCAGATGTGAGATTCATAAGGACAGAGATCATACCTTATAGCTTCACAGCATCAGAAGCCCTGGCCTATAACACATGCTCAATAAAAATGTTGGCTAAATGACTGAAAAAGCGATGGCGATAGGATTTACTGAAATTTACATATATACTTATATACTCATATAAAACACATTTAATATATTTACATGTTTACATTTATGTATTATATTTAGATTTAATTCACACAGGTTTGTTCTATTTAACTAAAACCAACCTCAACTATGTGCTGCCACAAGTATCTCAAGAGTCTTACAATCTGACATTCACGCAATGGCACACAATTTACTCCTAGGTAAAGTTTTGGGGTTTGGATTCTTTTCTAGGTGACAAAGCACAGCTTTTCAGATATTATGGAGATACAGATACGAGAACACACATGGTTGAAGAAGAGCTTGTGGGGTTAATAAGATCAAATCTATGTGTCACAAAGGCCACCTTGCCCTGGAGTGTTCCAAAGGACTTTGGGGTGGCATTTTAAGGGTAGAGAAGAGGCAGGGAGGAAGTCAGGAGGGGTTAGGAGGCCAGCGGGGAGGGGGTGGTGGTGGGTACCTGCAGGGTTGTGACCCCTCCCATCTTTTCAGGATCCTTGTGGCCCACTCCACGGCTGGGTTAATGCTTACTTTTCACAGTGCTCTCGTACTTGACCGGTCTTGAAGCCAGGAGCCGACTGGGAGCTGGGACTGGTGGGGGCCGACAGAGGACTCCTGATGCTCTGCACCGAGTGCCTGCGGCTCCGCCTGCGGTCCAGGCCCCGCGGCTCACCCGCTCCACCACCGCCTCCGGAACACACGCTGGCCCTCCTCCGGTCCCGGCGCCCACTGGGGGGCGGCTCTGCCGTCTCGTCGCCATCCTCGTGCCGCAGTGCCACCTGAAAAAGCAGAGAGCACCCAGTGCAAGGTGAGACTTGACAACCTCTCCTAGGCCTTAGGTGTGACGCTGCATTCCACGCTCGCCCTAATGAGGACTGTGCATCGTCTTTGCATCCTGCTAACTCAGCTTCTCCACAAGATCTTCACAAGATCTTTGGTGCCGCATGCCAAAGCGCAGTCCGTGAACTTAAAGATGCTCGCCACTGTATATTTTCCCAGTTAAATGGGTGTGAAAAGGCCCGCGGTGATCATGAGTAGGTCTGTGAAATAGTTTGTAATTAGACAGGATCTTTACCCTGGAGCCCGGCACTGTCATTTCCGGGGCTGCATCTCTACTGGACCCCCCTTGGCTCTGCTCTGGTCCAGGCGGCGAGGTCTGTCCTGAAGCCCAGCCGCAGGGAGCCCTGAACCTCCCGATCATTCCTGAACTTGCTTCCTAACAAGGGTGCTCAGAAGAGTACAGCAAGGATTCTGCTCAGAGGCAAAGAGCCACAAGGCACCCGGTGAGCGGATCGGCCTCACCCACGGATCTGTTCAGCAGCACGTACTGCCTGATGTCAGCACCTCCGCTGAGCACTGCTGCTATCAGGCTGCCCTCCCAGCCCGGTCCCAGGGTGGGGGAGGAGCCCGAAGCTACACTAGAGAGGCTGCCTATGCTAGTCACAAAAACATATACCCAAAATAGACTTCACCTCTAGATTAGTTTTTTTTTTAAATCTCTTCTTAAAATGCCTATTTGTGCAGAAGAATAATTGCCTTACACTTTGCCACTCTGAATGTCACATGGAAAGCTGAGCCAACTGGCGTCATGCCCCCGTACCACTATCCTGCTCCAAGGGGTATTTTATTCCTGCTCCCAGCCAGTGCCCTCTCCGGAGGCCCCGCTCTGCCATCTCCTAATCTCACTCTGTCCTGGATCCTGCTCCATGGCTGCCTCATTGTAGGTTAACACCATGTGCCTATGTGTTTGCTTTGCTCCCTTCTTCCCCATGCCGGTTCTTCCCAGCCAAGGGCCACACTCACCTGTTTCTCCAGCTTCTGTAAGGGTCTGTGTGTGTGTGTGTGTGTGTGTGTGTGTGTGCGCGCGCGCCTGCCCTCTCTAAAGCTAGACAGTAGGAAAAGCACAAGTTGTCCTTGACTAGATCTTTGCACACTGGCTGTGCCACTCACAAACCAGCTATGACCTGTAGCTAATTACTTGCCTTCTCTCTAGCTCACTGTATGAGCATAACAGTACTGCATTTGCAGGGTTGTGGTAAGAATAACTTATGTAAAGGTGATTTATACGACTGGTACTCAATAAATATTCCTAATAAATATGCCTCTATCTCACAGCGGTGGCAAGCCCGAGCTGGCCCCAGCCAAGTCCAGCAGTCTCTCTGACTTGGCAACTAAGGAAATACACAGTCCTATGTCCCCAAAGGTGCCAATTCTCCAGCCACATAGGTGCTCTTGGTCACATTTTACAACTCAGACCTGACAGGTGAGAGAGTGGAGAAGTAATATAAGGACTCAGATGGCTAATCATGTGATATGGTTTTAATATCACCTATCTATAGAAAACTGAGCTATTACAAAATCAGCGGTGCCCTATGTCCAAAGGGACACCTGTGCTCATCTAGGAAGGTGAGCTTGGCTGTGTCAAGACCAGGTGGGCCGCTCTCATCCCAGTTCACAGGGATGAACACCTAGGCCATGCGGCCAATTTCACAGGGGTGCCCCCACCCTCCATCTGTCTCATGTCCGGTTTCCTAGGCCATGCGGCCTATTTCACAGGGGTGCCCCCACCCTCCATCTGTCTCATGTCCGGTTTCCTCTAGCTCCAACTTTTGGGTAAGATCGATTTAGTGAAAACCCTTCCATCTTCGTGCAAGATAACATTTTATAACAAACCCAGATAGAGGAGGACAATTTGATACTATTTTGACTATTTGTTCTCCCAGAATTTATTAGTCAGACATAATTTTGGGACGTTTGAGCTAATAATTGATAAGAGTTCAGAAAAGGCCCTATTATAAAATGTCACGGGAGAGACCATTTCCCAGGGGTCTCCTCTCCAGTGTAACTGCAAGAACTAAGAATGATGGTTAATTGCATTTACCATCTCAACATTACCACTGTAAATGGCATTCTCTGGCAAAGTCGGAGAACGGTTGTATACCTGATGAAGGACAGTATTTTTAAATACTTCTGGCCAATCACTGTTTTCTTCATTTTTAGATGTAAAAATTCTAGACCATTTGAACTTATTCTGACCTGAAGTATTGACTCTGCTTCTTATTAGGCACACATTTGGAATGATAAGATTAGGGGATAAAGTAGCGTTCAGATATTTCTAATTCCTTATCTAACCTCAAAGATCCAGGGATCAAACAGCGTTCCTTTCTGAGAGGCGCACTTTGTGTACAAAGTGAAATCCGCTTTAACTGCTTTTTGTCAAAGAAGATGGAGACAATCAAAACATTTAAATGCAAAGAAAAATCTGGAAAAATTATCAAAGCAACCCCATAAAACAACTTTTAATGAGGGCTTTGTGAAGTTCAGCTCCTCAGCAAAACATCTCATAAGAAAAAGAGAGAGGGGTGTACGGAAGGGTAAATGGGGCACAGAATCCCAGTAGATGCAATGGCAGCCGCATGCTTCACAGCAAGCAACACGGAACTTGAAATTTGGGGCTGGTGTTCACTCATGATTTTGCTTTTATAACAAGAATTGTAGACTCGCCAGTATCTCCCAAAGACAGGAAGGGAGGCTTTACTTTCACATGCAGGGCTACAGTGGCAGTGCTCAGTTCCTTAGATTGTAGGGAGCACAACAAATTAGAGTGAAGACCATGCAGAAGTAGCAAAGATTGGAGAGAACAGCACTTATCATGACTCTCACTCCAAATTTGTGCGGTCAGATCTGAATAACTACCTGTGCAAGGAGTGTCCTCCACCAAACACAAGATGAGATCAGTAATGTCCCAAAGAACCTCTAGTCTCTCCCTAATGATAGAGTGTTTCATTTGCTCGGCCCCTCAACAAATGCCGTCTATTTCTTTCTTTTGTTTAATGTTTACTTAATTAATTAATTGACTGATTTTTCTTGAGAGACAGCACAAGTGAGCATGAGCAGGAGTGGTGGGGGGAGGCGGAGGGGGCAGAGGATCCCAAGCCGGCTCAGCACTGATAGCAGAGATGCCAATGTGGGGATCGAACTCACGAGCCATGAGATCATGACCTGAGCCCAAGTCAGACACTTAACTGACTGAACCACGCAGGAGCCTCGTAATTCTTTTAATTAAATGTAGAGCATGATTTATAAACTAAAAGCCAGATGAGGAGCAAGCAGTTTCCAAATCCAGCACTGACTGCTTACATACTCTACCCTACCTTTCTAGGAAAGCAGTTAGAAGCAACTTAGGTTGGCATCTGTGACAACTTCCAACAGTCCTTGAGGCCAGTGAATGATCTGAATACTCTCTAAGTTTTTATTATGGAAATTTTCACATATACACACAGTGTGAAAGAGAGTACTAAGACTGTGATGTGTTTATCACCGATGACAGTTCAACAAGTATCAACCCTGTCCAATCTTGTGTTACTTACCCCACTCCCCCCAACCCCAGACTCTGAGTTAAGTCCCAGATCACATCATTTCATCTGTAAACATTTTAGTATATATCATCCCTAAAAGATAAGGATTTTTTAAAGGCATAACCACCATATTACTGTTCCACTTAACATAATTTCTTCTTATCATCAAATATCCAGCAATGGGAACACTCTTGATGGAGGTCAAAAGCTATTACATTTCTAGGGCACCTGGATGGCTCAGCTGGTTAAATGTCCAACTTCGGCTCCAGTCATGGTCTCATGGTTCATGAGTTCTATGCTGACAACTCAGAGCCTGAAGCCTGCTTTGGATTCTATGTCTCCCTCTCTTTCTGCCCCTCCCCTGCTCACGTTCCCTCTCTTTCTCAAAAATAAACATTAAAAAAAATTGTTTTAAACTATTAAATTTGAGTTTATATTACCATATTACTACTCACATCATAACAAGCAACCATCGTTACATAATAGAACACAATCTTTTTCCATATTGCTATCTTACCCCTTCTTTTTAATCCATACCTATACATCTTCGTTCGGCTTTTAAGTGAAGTGATGCCAATGCCAGTAGCATTTCAAGAAGGAACTATGCTAATGACACAGCTTGTAGAATATTCTCACAGTGCTAGGCTCTCAGGGAACCACACCTCCCTCTATCCTCTTGTGTAGTCCCCTCCTACATTGAGCCTTTGCTCAATGTCCCGAAGTCTTCTTTGGGACTTGCTTTGGCCAATGGGACACCAGCAACATGCTACAAACAAGGCCTGAGAAGTGTTTGCACATGGGGACTTGCCCTTCTGAAATGCTCCTTCTGTGTGAAGCGGGTCAGCCTGCTGAAGACAGAGCCTCGCCAGCAGCCAGCACCAAATGTCAAACCAAGTGAAGGAGGCCACCTCAGACCATTCATCTCCAGTCAAGCCACCATGTAACTGCAGCATACTCTCCTGAGGGATTCACCTGCAGGAAAATCCCTCAGCTGAACCAGGGCTAAATTTCTGACCCACAGAATCATGAGCAATCATTGCTGTTTTAGACCACTGTTTTTGGCTTGTTTTGCAGTAAGAGTAACTGATACACATTTTAAAAATCACCTATGACAAGAAAGGCTTTTAATAGATTAGAGATCAGTTAACGATTCCTAACAGTAATAGTTACCCTTCTTTTGTAGGGTCCCTGGAATGAATTCCAACACGGAGGATTAAGCAGTTCTTGGATGCCAGCAGGGTGGCTACAAATTAAACTCAATTCAACTCATCAACTCAGTTCTGACACTATCTACCCAGAGACAGCATCAAATATTCTAGGTTAAAGATTCAGTCTACCGGACTGCCCCACTGCCCCCCACCCCATTTCAGATGCCAGTCGCAAGCTCCAGCCTGTTCCCTGTGTTTCTGACCCACCAGATGGGAGTTCTGACAACCTTCTCCTTAGGTTCGATTAATTTGCTGGGGTGGCTCATAGAACTCAGGGAAACAGTTATGTTTACCAGTTTATTAAAAGGTATGATAAAAAATATGAATCGGGTGCCTGGGTGGTTTAGTAAGTTAGCATCTAACTCCTGAGTTTGGCTCAGGTCCTAATACCAGGGTTGGGAGATCGAGTCCTGCATCAGGCTCCAAACTGAGCATGGAGCCTGCTTAAGATTCTCTCTCTCTTGGGGCGCCTGGGTGGCTTAGTCGGTTAAGCGTCCGACTTTCACTTAGGTCATGATCTCGCGGTTCGTGGGTTCGAGCCCCGCGTCGGGCTCTGTGCTGGCTGCCAGCTCGGAGCCTGGAGCCTGTTTCAGTCTGTGACTCCCTCTCTCTCTGACCCTACCCTGCTCTCTCTCTCTCTCTCTCTCTCTCTCTCCTAGAAATAAATAAAACATTTAAAAAAAAAAAAAAAGATTCTCTCTCTCTGCCCCTTCCCTACTCACTTATGAACATGCTCTTTCTCTCAAGTTAAATATATATTTATATATATATACATATTCATATATATATGAATTAACAGCCAGATATATAAATATAAAATATATATAAATATATTTATATAAAATATAAAATAAATATAAATATATATTTAAATATTCATATATATATGAATTAACAGCCAGATTCAGAGACACATAATACAAATTCTCAAACAAAGGAGCTTCTGTCCTCATGGAGCGTGGTGGTATGTGGAGGCATTCTACTTCCCCAAGAGTGGAAGCTCTCCAAAAATGGATCAAAAATCTGTCCTCTTGGGTTTTTATGGTGGCTTCATGATGGACTCATGATTGACTAAGTCACTGGCCACTGGCTGATTCAACCTGCCTCCATCCATAAGTGCTTTCAAAAAAGTAAACTAATATAACAAAAGATATCTCTATCACCCTCAACACTTAGGAAATTCCCAGGGTTTTGGGAGCTGTGAGCCAGAAACAAGAATAATCACCAAATACATATTTCTTACAGTAATTCACAATATCACACTCTCATCCCCACAGCCTTCAGCCTTAATATACTTTTCCATTACGAGGACCACATTTTCAGCATCAAAAGTTAGAACATATAATCTGACAAAAGATTTTATATCTTGATTTGTGAATTTATGTATTTCAAAACACATATGAAGTTATAAAATTAAAATGAATTTAATTAAACAGGGCTTAAATCACCTTTCTGAAATGGAATTAAGTTACATGGAATTGAGCCTGTCCCCAGAAAGTCCAGGACATGTGGTCACCAGACACCCTCCACTATTAGGAAGAATTCTAGAAGCCCAATCAAGTTCTCTGCAATTATTTGAAAACATTCATAGTCTTTTGTAAGGAAAAGACTGGCTCTGTTTATAGGTCTCCTTGGGATGCTCCCAAATATAATTAACTGGGCTGTCCTGCAATCGTAAATATGTTTCAAAACATTAACTTTCAGCAAGTTATGAAAACCCTATGACTCTGCCTGGTATGTCAAGCATTGAGTTGTCACCTTGAGTTATTACTCAAGGCATCTTCCCTTTCAGGTAGCTGCATTATGATTAAATCATGCCCTTCCTTCAACCCAGCATCTGCCAAATACAGTCATAAAACAAGTGATGTTTAAAGGAGACCTCCAAAGGGAGAAAGGAGACATGACTCAGAGTAGCAGCTCAGAGGCAGACAGATGGGCAGGTACGTCCTGAGGACTGCTCAGTCCAAGGTGTGGTCATACTAACTTCCCTTTTGTAAGTTGTGCACCAAAAGGAAGGGACAAGGGCAGGAGCTCCTTTTATCTTGTCATGAAGGCCTTGTGACAAGAGGACATCTAAGTGACTCCTATGGGAGTAGGAATTTGCTGACTGTGAGAACAGGAAGGAAGAACAATCTAGGCAAATAAAGGAGAATACATAAAGGAAAGCCCACCCATCCCACCCTACAGCACTGGCCCAAAGACCTGCCTTTCATGTTCAAGAGCCAGGAGAGGTTGAGTATGGCTGAAACTTCAGAGACATCATAGAAGCGGCCAGAGACAAGGCCTCGGGGACATAAAGGCCACACACTATGTAGGAGACCCCTGTACCAACTCAAGGTGTGTGGGCTTCATCCCATCGGCCATAGAAAAGATTTTTCACTTATTCATTCACTCACTTGGTTGTTCACACTTGTTCTCTTAAACAGAGAAATGGCCTAATAGCCAGATTTGACTTTTCAGAAGGATCTGTTTTTCCAGTTGCTGGGACTTAGGAAGGGAGAGGAAGTAGAGAAGCCCCCACGGGAGGCAGTCCCTGCAAGATGCCAGCCTCTCATGGCTAAGCTCATGCTGCTCCCCCAGACCCTACCACCTCTAGTCACAGCAACCTCTTTTCAACCCTTCACACCTGCCAAGCCAGAACCTTCTCCACTGCTTTGCCCTCCATCACTGTCTTTCTTTAGGCCATCTTCTCAGAAGAGTCTTCCCTGTCCCTGCCTCACTTTCTCACCTCTACCTCATCCTGTCTCTCTTCATAGACATGTTTGGAGCCTCATACTCTCTGCTTATTCATGTATTTGGTCACTGTCTGCTCCCCATTAGAGTGTGCAGTCCCTGATGGCAATGACCTTGTTTGTCTAGTTCACTGCTATGTCCTGGGGACTAGAACAGTGCCTGGAACATAGTAGGTGCTCAATAAATTTCTGCTGAATAAACAAATTCATGGAGGAACAATTGAATGAGACGATATTACAATAATCCAGATAAGAAACAACAGGGCCAGAGCTGGGAAATGGAGAAGAAAGTGACATTTTCAGAAATGAGATTTCTAAATGGGGGACAGAGGCAAAGAGAAAGGAGTCCCAGATAGCTACAAGCTTGTAACATGGGAGACCCCACTGCTTGTAGAGGTGGAGAAAGGAAATGCTTACATGTCATGGCAGCTTCCAAGTAGCCATGTCCAACAGAGAGCTTCCCTCACACCATCTACATCCATTGGCACCGCTATATTTAGCTGCCGGGGCAATCAGCTACTTGCGTGTTTTTTACCATACATTTAAAGTTTCTTGGGCAGGGATTTCTCTCTGTATTTTTAGCCCCAGCAAAGTATGTGACATACAATAGGCTTCCATGAATGAATGTAACACAAGAAGAGAAGCAGGCAGAGGGGCAGGGAGCCATGGGCCTTGGCAAAAGCTCAAGGTCAAATATGAGCCACCAGCCTCAGAAGCTGTGGAACTCATTAGGTAAATTAGAACAGGCCACATAGACTGAGAGAGGAGGCCTAAAAAGGGAACCCCAACTCTGAAAAGAAGGTTGGAGAAGAAGGATCCAGGGGAGGACACTGAGTAAGAATGATTAGAGAGATATCCTGGAGCCGTTTGTACACATAGCCACCAGAACTACAGAAGCAACACGTAAGAGTAGTCTCATGAACACTAGTGTCATCCTTTCAAAATGCTAGCCAAATAGTGATGCCCAAACTGGTAGAGATGGCATTCAAAAAAGAGAGGAAGAAAAGAGGTAGAGGGAAGGTGAGGGGGAAGCCAATCTTATATTTGAGAATACTTGTGTACACATCTGAAATACATTAGTAACAAACAATTTCCACAGCATATTTAAAAAAGAATACATCATGACCAAGTGGGTTATGGTCCAAGAATAAGGATGGTTTAGAAAAGTAAAGAAATGAATTAAACAACCAACTCAACTAGAAAAAGACTAACAAAGTGAAAGAAAGTTATAAAGATAAAAAATGAAAGAGGAAGTAACACTTCCAAAGTCATTTTACAAGGCCAGCATTATCCTATTACCAAAACCAGATACAGACACCACACACACACACACACACACACACACACACACACACACACACACTCTCTCTCTACAGGCTAATATCCACAATGAACATTGTTGTAAAAATTCTCAATAAAATATTAGTAAACCAAATTCAGTAATACATTAAAAGGATCATACACCATCATCAGGTGGGATTTATTCCAGGACTTAAGGATGGTTCAACATCCACAAACCAACCAACAGGATATCCCATATTAACAAAGGCTAAAAATCATATGATCATCTCAATAGGTAGAGCAAAACATCTGACAAAATTCAACATACATTTGTGATGAAAACTCTCAAAAAAAAAGTGGCTATAGAAGGAAATACTTCAGAAAGAAAAACAGAAAGAAATGCCTCAAAATAATAAAGGCCATATATGAAAACCCTGTTATGTTCAATAGAGAGAAGCTGAAAGCTTTTCCTCTAAGATCAGGAACAGATAAGATGCCCACTCTCATCACCTTTAATCAATATGGTATTGGAAGTCCTAGTAATAACAATTAGGCAAGTCAAATAAATAAAAGGCATCCAAATTGGAAAGGAAGAACTCATTCACAGATGACGTGATACTATATAAAGGCCAAAAACGCTATACACACACACACATAGACACACACACACACACACACACACACACACAGATCAGAATAGGTGAATTCAGTAAAGTTGCAGGATATAAAATTAGCATATGGAAACTGGTGTATTTCTATATAGTAATGATGAGCTACCAAAAAGAAAAACTAGAAAATAATGCCATTTATAATTACATTAAACAAGGACCTAGGATTAAATTTAACCAATGAGGTGGAAGACCTATGTTCCAAGAACTATAAAACATTGATCAAAGAAATTAAAGACGACACAAATAAATGGAAAGATATACCATGCTGATGGATTGGAAGAACACTGTTAAAATGTCCACACTACTCAAAGCAAGCTACAGATTCAATGCAATCTCCATCAGAACACCAATGGCTATTTCCCAGAACTGGAGCAAAGAAGACTAAAATTGCATAGAACCAAAGAAGACCCCAAACAGTAAAAGCAATCTTGAGACAGAAAAACAAAGCTGGAGATATTATGCTCCCTGATTTCAAACTATATGACAAAGCTACAGTAATAAAAACAGCATGGTACAGGCACAAAAATAGACACATAGATCAATAGAACAGACATAAACTCATGCTTATGCAGTCAATAAATTTCTGACAAAGCAGGTAAGAATATACAATGGACAAAAGACAGTCTCCTCAATAAGTAATGATGTGAAAACTAGACATCTATATGCAAAAGAATGACACTGTGCCACTCTCTTAGACCATATACAGAAATAAACTCAAAATGAAGCAAAGACTTGAATATAAGACCTGAAACCACAAAATTCCTGGAAGAAAATAGGCAATAGCCTCTTTGACAACAACCCTAGCAATAGTTTTTTGGACCAGTCTCCTGAGGCAACGTTAACAAAAGCAAAAATAAATGAGTGGGACTATATCAAACTAAAAAGGTTTTGTAGAGCAAAGGAAACCATCAACAAAACAAAAAAGGCAACCTACTGAATGGGAGAAGATCCTTGCAAATCATCCATCCAATAAGGGGTTAACATCCAAAACTACTAGTTAATATCCAAAATACATAAAGAACCACCACAACTTCCCAAACAATCCAATTAAAAAGTGAGCAGAGGACTTAAACAGACATTCTTCCAAAGAAAACATCCAGATGGCCAACAGACACATGAAAAATCATCAACATCACAAATCATCAGGGAAACACAAATCAAAACCACAGTGAGATATCACTTACACTGATCCGCATTGGCTGTTATCAAGAAGGCAAGAAATAACATGTGTTAGTGAGGATGTGGGAAAAAAGGAAACTTTGTGCACTGTTGGAGGGAACGTAAATTGGCACAGTCAGTCTGGAAAATAGTACAGAGATTCCTCAAAAATTTTAAAAAGAACTACCATATGATTGGTAATTCCACTCCGGGTATTTCTCCAAAGAAACTGAAAACACCGATTCAAAGAGATATAGGCACCTTTATGTTTACTGTCAGTTTTCTTTATAGCCAAGATCCGGAAGCAACCTGAGTGTCCAATGATAGAAGAAGGGATAAAGAAGATGTGGTACACATACACAATGGAATATTACTCAGCCATAAAACAGAATACAATCTTGTCATTTGCAACAACATGGATGGACAAAAAGGGTATAATGCTAAGTGAAATGAGACAGAGAAAGATAAATACCGTACTATTTCACTTATATGTGGAATACGATAAACAAAACAAACCAAAACAACCAGAAACAGACTCATAGATACAAGAAACCAGCTGTAGGTTACCACATTAGGGAGCAGTTCCAAAGGCAGTAGAAATAGAAAGGGATTAAGAGGCACAAACTTCCAGTTAAAACACAAGCAAGTCATGGGGATGTAATGTAAAGCCTAGGGAATATGGTCAATAATACTGTAATAACTTTGTATGGTACAGATGATAACTAGACTCACCGTGGTCATTTCCTAACATACAAAACTATCGAATCACTATGATGTGCACCTGAAACTAATAGGATATTGTATGCCAACTATACCTCAATCTTAAAAACAAATATTGAGTTATAAACAGAAAAGCAGTGCATGGGGCATCTGGGTGGCTCAGTCGATTGAGGATATGACTTCAGCTCAGGTCATGATCTCGTGGTTCATGAGCTTGAGCCCTGCTTCGGTGCTGTGTTGACAGCTCAGAGTCTGGAGCCTGCTTCAGATTCTGTGTCTCCCTCTCTCGGGCCCTCCCCTTCTCACACTCTGTGTCTGTCTCTCAAAAATAAACATTAAAATATTTTTTAATTAAAAAAAAAAAGAAAAGCAGTGCAAATCATACATAGGTCAAAATTAATATTTGAAAAATGCAACAAAATAGGCAAACTACTAGTTAATCTAGAATTACAAACAAAAATTATGAAATAACAAAGGGAAAAATATCTACTGGAACAGAGGAAGTTAAAATCACTTATAAGAGATTATTTATATATCTCTTTGCTAATCCATTTAAAATTCTAGAAGAAATGAATAATTTCCTCATAAAATATAACAAAATCACTCCCAGTAAAACAAGGAGTTTAAGTAGACCAATCACCAGAGAAAAAAGTAGTTACCAAAGATTTTTCTCTCCCATGCATGTGTGCACATGCACACACTCCTCTTCCTTATACAGGCCACAAGTTTGATAGAATTTCCCGAATTTCCCGAGGGAATTCTATCGAATCATCAAAGACCAGAAACAAGGGCTGAGAGAAAGACAACAAACTTCTAAATATTTTTATAAATCAAGAATAAAAGTAATACCTAAACATAAAAAGGATCACATATCCTTTTATGGAAAAGTACAGGAAGACTCAGGGTCACGTCGTTTATCGTGGCAACCAAACTTCAAACCAAAAAACACCCGTTAAAAGAACAGCACGTGAGTCAACTGTCCTACAATCACCAGTAGAGGAAATGAACAAATGAGAAATCCACATAACAGCATAGGTAGGTTTCAAAAACAATAAGCAAATGAAAATATTGTGGAAGGATACAAATGATTATTTCCCTTTATAAAAAGTTTGAGAAGAGACATAATTAAACAGTATGCTGTTTAGGGATACAGACTGGGAGGAAGGAGTTACATCAGCTGGACTGGGACCTCTGTGCTCCTTCTATAGAGCAATGAGTCTGGGGAAAGCGAGAAGGCAAGGGATGCTTCTAATCTTTTGTAAGTATGCTAATAACCAGGATACCTAATAAACAGCCTAATGATATAGGATAAAATGAGAGCTCTTGTTTCTGGAATTGCTCTTGCCAGGATGGGACTGGCTGGGGATCACTTGATTAAGGATTACCTATAGTAAATAAATGCAGAATGTATAGGCTCATGAACCATGATTCTCTAGGCTACATAGTAGACCGAATATTACTCGCTGGGCAGGGGGGGACCTGTGATCCTCACTTGGAGACCTTGCCTATTTTCTGGGTCAGAGAGCACATGTCTGATCCATCAGGAAAAGACCTGGGCGTCCAGGGATGACCCAGACCCCTCACCCCTGCTTCCTCTACACCTCTATAGTCTGTATTCCTTAAATTATTTGCATAGCTGGATTAGTACAGCTAGATATCTGTCAGCTCTGGTTTAATAACCTGATCCTTTGTGTTACCTCAGTTATTTATTACAGGGTAAGTGCTTTTCAGGAAAAAGTATCAAGAAAACAAAACAGTAGTGCCAGGGGTTAGTGGGATGACACCAGGAAGGGCTACAAAGGATACTTCCAAGTTACTGATAATGTTCTCGTTCTTAAACACATGAGTGTATCAATCAGGATTCTCCAGAGAAACAGAATAAATAGGATATGCATGGAGACTTCCTATAAACAATTGGCTTGCATGATTGTGGAGGCTGAGAAGACCCAAGATCTGCAGTTTGAAGGCCTGAGAACCAATGATGTTAGTTTCAGATGGAGTTCAAAGGTAGTGGCCACCTATGTCTCAGCTCATGACCAGGAGGCAGAGAGAATTTGTTCAGCAGATAGGATGAGGCCTGCCCACACTGGCGAAGGGCAATCTTCTTTACTTCGTCTACCAACTTGAATATTAATCTCATCCAGAAACTCCCTCACAGAATACCGGAATAATACAGAACCAAATATCTGAACACCTTGTATCCTAGTCAACTTGACACAGAAAATTAACCATCACAAGGGGTGCTTGTTTTATTGTTCTTTGAATAACAGGTATATACTATGTTCATGAATGATACAAATTTAATGCTATAAGTTTTAAGCAAATGCAATTTGACAAAAGGAAGAGAGTGAATACAGAACAATTTCCAAAAAGGTTGGCATGAAGAAGAGGGAGATGGGGAGGTAGCTTGACCGTTAGGTCAGAAGTGGGAAGATATTATATGGGGTGTGACCCATATATATAATGGGGAAAATATATGAACATTTATATTCAAAAATGATCTAGTATCCAGAATATATCAAGAATTCCTACTACCCATGAGTATAAAAACAACTCAATTTAAAAACGGCCAAAGGATGGGGGCAGAAGGGTGGCTCAGTTGGTTAAATGTCTGACTCTTGATTTTGGCTCAGCTCATGACCTCAGGGTCATGAGATCGAGTCCCAGGTTGGGCTTCAAGCTGGGCAGGGAGTCTGCGTAAGATTCCCTCTCTCTCCCGCTGCCCCTCCCCTGCTCTCATGAGGTCTCTTTCTCTCTATAAAACAAAAACAAAAAGCAAACAAACTTTAAAAATGGGAAAAAGATGTGAAATAGACATTTCTCCACAGAAAATATGAAAATGGCCAGTAGGCACATGGAAAGATGCTCAATGTCATTAATCCTTGGGGAAATGTAAATCATGACCAAAATGTGTACCACTGCACTGGCCACTGAGATGGCTGTAATCTTTTGAAAAGGACAATAATAAGCATTGAGGAGGATGAAGAGAAATTGGAACCCTCATTACACTGCCAGAAACAAAGTAAAATGGTGCAGCCTCTGTGGAAAAACAGTGTGGCAGTTCCTTAAATAGCTAAGCTTTCCTGTTCAGTCTCACACCAAAGCAGAATTAGATCTCTGGATTCTGCCCCCTTCTGGCCATGGAAGGAAACTGGGACAGTGAGGATCAACACCAAGGAATGCGATTTGCTACTCACAAAGTGTGTTCTAACCTTTGATCAGAGTCCAGACAATAGTCACAGCAGATAAGTAACTTTAATAAAGGCGCATGTGACCTAAAACTAACCCACAGCGAACAATCTGAACTCAGGTCAACAAGCCATAAAGCCATGATGTATAACCCAAAGCAAGGCCACCTTTGTTGAAGTGTGAATGGTGTTCTTGCACAAGACTCCGCGCTTATACTCTGCAGGGCTCTGTGCTTGGTTTCATGCTCTTTTACCAACTTGAGATTCTTACTAATTCCATCTTTAAACTTGTTTTATAAGTGATGTCCAGTGGGACAATGGAGCATGTGCATGAATAGGAGAAATGGATGCAATACGTGTGTCTGCATTCCTTGCACCCATGAGCCTAGAGTGATGGTAGGTGCACAGTACGTGAGAATTCAGGGAGACTCGAACCTAGTACGAGGGAAGTGTGTTTCCTTGTAACTACGCAGAGGAACTGAGAGCCCTGGAGGCCTTCTGTGCAAGCCAGAGCTGGCTTTGAATGCACAGAGATGGCAACCCAAGGGTCCTATAAGATCCTGTCTTACCCGGGTTATTCGGCTATACTAGCCAACCACGTATGCTGAGATGACATAGAAAAAAAAAAAATGGAAAGATATGGTGGCCCATGGTTCCTTTTCCTTTCAGCCCTCCGTACATACCAGTAAAGTGAAGGTAGAATGTTCATAAAATGAACATATACCAAGAAGTGAAGTAAAAATAGCTGAGTTCATCTTAGTGCTTCCACTGTTCCAGCAGCCATATAGGAAGGCGCTACAAAATGGAAACTATATGATTCTGCATAGGAGTTAAATGCTCTTCTATTTACATTTTAAACTGGCACTCACTGCACAATATAAAGAAGAACAGTAAACTCTACGCTAATACTTAAAGAATTTAATTTTTATGTCCTTACAGTGGCATTAAATAGCAAATAAAACCCCATAATGGGCCAGGAGAGACTGCAGAAGGAAAGGGAAAGAAAGGGAACAGCTGTGTCGTATCTTTAACTGTAAGCAAGGGACCACATGTCTCCTCCCTCAGGAGTTCTCACATCTGAGCGAACCCCAGAGGCACCCGGGGGCTGGTGCAACAAGGACTGCTGGGCCTATTTTGGACTCTGTGATTCCAGAGGCCTGGGGTGGGGCCCCAGAACCTGTATTTTGTGAAGCTCCCAGGTGTTGTGTATGTTGCTACGCCACACTCAGAACCAGGGGTCTAGAATATGTTTCCCTTAGCCTCTGACGTGAGTCCCAGCTATACGATGCCATACGAGAGGAGTGTGCTCTTACCTCATAAATGTTCAATTGCTCCACCAGGTCCAGGTCCGTCCCTTTTTTGTTCAAGTGCCGCTGGGACACAGCCGCAATGCCCAGCTCCTCCAGGCAGTCCACCACGTCGTAGAAGCTGTCTTGGTCTGGCAATCCGGACAGTGTCTGGATGAAGAAAGAACAGGACACGGACATGTCTTAGGGGACTGACTCAAGACTCTCAAGGCTTTTTTTGCAGGGTGGCCAGTGGCCAGGATTACAAAACAAGACAGATGACAAAACCATTTGAGAAAAAATCCTCTCTTAGTGTGGTAGGCAGAATGCACTCCAAGAGCCCACTCCCTGGTATACAGATACTGTAATATCCCCTTCCCGTGAGCCTCAGCAGGGCACTTCCAGGATTAAATTACATTATATTGCAAAAGTGAAGGGATTTTACAGATATCATTCAGGTCTCAGCTGACTTTGAGTTCAAGGGAAAATTAACCTGGATGGGTGGGCCCGATCTAATCAGGTGGGCTTTTTAAAAGCAGGTTTAGACATTTCTGGAACTCAGAGACTAGGAGAGAGAGATTATCCTGCGGCCCCGAAGAAGGCAGCAAACCACCATGAGTTCTCCAGCTGCAAGGAAATGAGCTTTGCCAACAACCACAAAAGCTTGGAAGAGGATCCCGAGCCTCAGACCAGACTCCAGTCCTGGTCGACACCTTGACTACAGCTTTGTGAGATTCTGCGCAGAGGACCCAGCGAGGCGGTGCCTGAAGCGTGTCCCATGGAAACTGTGAGCTGATAAGTCTGTGTTGTTTCAAGCTGCTAAATTTGTGGTAATTTGTTACCTAACATGCTCAGTGATTAGAAACTCCTGTGACGATCAATCTACCAACAGCTGGAGTTACAGCAATTTAATGATTCCTTTTTCTTTCGGTTTGGTAGGCCTTCCCCTTGGTCTATGAATTTTAGGAAAACATGAGAAATTTCAAAACAGCAACGAAGAGACAAAAAGATAACACACGACGGGGGTGGGGTGGGGGGATGCTGACTTCTCTTTGAATTCTGTGTCTCTTAAAAGAAGGATGATCTCTCAGACCAGGCTTCTGCTCTGAACTGGAGGGACCCTCGAGGTGATTTACTGCAAGTCCTTATCTTAAGAATAGGGAGATGAGGGCTGGGGAGGAAAGGGACTTGCCTGAGGGAACAAGACGTTCTTGCCAACCTGGGGCAAAAGCCTAGTCTCTCCTCACACCGCCAGACTTCTACACAAAATATTCTGGCCTGGAATTTCAAATTCAACCAGTCTTTACTCCCTCTTTCATTTCCAAGAACCCCACGGATAGATTTCAAAATTATTCTGAACTCTTGGAACAGAAAAGACCGACACGGTCTTAAGGACGTATCACAGCACCGACTTCTCCAACACTTCTGTTTGGGGGCTGTTAATATTGGAAAGAATGTCTCTATTCAGAACACTAATAATGATGTGTTCCTTTCTATGCTGAGCCAAGAGGACACAGCTCGGTGCTGGTGAGATCAGAAGTGAATGAACAATAACTGGGATGGGAAAGCTTAATCAATCAGGGGCCTCAGCAAGGACCCACAACAGGCGGCTGGGAACCAGTAAGACTCCGTAACAAACAGGTGCTCCCAGGCGGCCGGCCAAGTGTGAAAGCACACGCCAGCGCCTGCAGGTGCCAGGGGAGGTGGTGACTCTGCCTCAGCAGGTAACCACAGTCCCCTGAGCTGTCCCCGGCTCCTGGCCCCTGATGTGAACTAAAAAAAACTATTCAGCATTCAAAGAATCCTATCATCAGAACATTCCATCTTTTGGTTTTAGTGAAAACCCTTGAACTTGTTAAAAGATGAGGAAATGGAAATGGGGCCCAAGGCCAGGGCAGGGCTGGTGATCGGAGGTCCCTGACTGCAAACCCCAGAATTGCAATTTGAGGAACCCGGTGAGCTGACATTTAGTGTCCGATTGACAACTTCCGACTCAACAGTGGGCGGGCCACGACGAGGCAGACAGAGTCTTCCTCACCTCTCAGTTCCCTTCCCTTTTTCCCCTGAGAGTCAACTGAAGTTCTTACAGAATTTAACCCAGAGGGTTAAATTCCTGGACCTAATTCCCGTGGCCTTAGCAAGCCCAACCATGTTGGGGGTGGGGAGGGGGAACTGCTAAATAATTAAACAATTAGGTCCATAGAACTGAACAGACTCAGGGAGACTTGCCCAAAATAGGTCCGGAAGTGAGGGTATTGAGAGGTCATTTGTCATTTCTACTGTGAAAATTTGGGCTGGAGCCAAGCCCACGTACCAGCCCCTTCCACGTGTGGCTTCAGGGCATAGGTGGCCTTTTGCCACAAACATGGCTTCTTTTCTCTACTTGCAGAGGAAGAGGACATTCACCTATTTTCAGCTGATTCTCTAAGATCTCTGCAAACTGTGCCATGCACCCCCCACTCCACAGCCCCTGTCCTCTCCCAGTTCTACCCTGACACCTCACCTCTGAGTTTACCTCCTTCTGGCAAACGTAGCAGCTCTGTCAGAGAAGTCTGTGAGACAAATGTCTCTGGATGCCTTTACTTTCTGATTACACTCATGACTCCCTTTCCTGTTTTCTCTCAGATTTTGTCTTGCCAGGGCTTGTGACGCATCAGTCTTCATAGGCATCTCTCACAAGGAGAAAGTTCTGTCCTAAAGGGCATTTTATTGTTCTCTCCTGGGTTCTCCACTGACTGCATCAAATCTTTTTTTTTTTTTTAAACAATGTTTAATGTTTATTTATTTTTGAGAAAGAGAGAGATACAGAGCACAAGCAAGGGAGGGGCAGAAAGAGAGGGAGACACAGAATCTGAAGCAGGCTCCAGGCTCTGAGCTGTCAGCACAGAGCCCGATGCAGGGCTCGAACCCACAAACCATGAGATCATGACCTGAGCCGAAGTCGGACACTTAACCAACTTAGCCACCCAGGCGCCCCCAAATGTTTCTTATAGGATAAAACCAGTGTGGCAAATGCCTGCACACATTTTCTTTTTTGTTTTTAATGTTTATTTTCGAGAGAGAGAGAGAAACAGAACTTGAGGGGGGAAGGCAGAGAGAGAGGGAGACACAGAATCTGAAGTAGGCTCCAGGCTCTGACCTGTCAGCACCAAGCCTGACATGGGGCATGACCTGAGCTGAAGTCGGACGCTTAACCAACTGAACCACCCAGGCGTCCCGTGCACAGAAATTTTCAAAACAACATTATTTGTGAAATCCAAAAGCTACAAAAACCCAAATCTCCTTCAACGGGAGAATAAGTTGCGGTGTGTCTATATCATAGAATACTATGCAGCAGCAGGAAGGGCCAACCATTAATACACTTTTTTTTTTTTTAATTTCTAGGAGAGAGAGAGAGACAGCATAAGCAGTGGAGGGTCAGAGAGAGAGGGAGATACAGACTCTGAAACAGGCTCCAGGCTCTGAGCTGGCAGTCAGCACAGAGCCAGACGCGGGGCTCGAACCCACGCACTGCGAGATGATGACCTAAGCAAAAGTCGGACGCTTAACCGACTAAGCCACCCAGGCGCCCCCATTAATACACTTTTGATCACAGGTAAATCTGAGAGAAGCCAGCCTCAAAGGGTTCTATCCTCTATGATTCCATTTGACATTTTGGAAATGACAAAACTATAGGGACAGGGAATGATTGTCAGGGGTCAGAAGAGGGAATCAGGATATCACTATAAAGGATAACAGGAGGGAGATTTGGGGGAAGATGGAAATGTTCTACATCCTAACTGTGAAGGTTATCCATCACCATACAAGTGTTAAAACTTACAGAGCTAAATTTTCAGTAAGTTTATGGCATGGTAATTAACAATAAATGAAATGTAAAGATAAAGGCAAATACTCAGCATGAATCCAGCCCTTCCCTGAAAGCTTCAAGCCAGCCCCACAATAACACCTCTTGTCCCTCATTCCCCCTCATCCACCTCTTCCTATTCCACAAGGTGGCCAATAGCTGAGCCCCTCAAAGTGGGGGATTCCTACTGAGGGGGTTTTAGCGGGATCGAGAGAGGGCATTACAGAGCTTCAGCTGGCAGGATGAGAAGGGGTTACTTTTTTTTTTTTTTAATGTTTTATTTATTTTTGAGAGATAGAGACAGCATGAGCGGGGGAGAGTCAAAGAGAGAGGGAGACACAGAATCTGAAACAGCCTCCAAGATCTGAGCTGGCTGTCAGCACAGAGCCCGACGCGGGGCTCGAACCCACGAACTGTGAGATCATGACCTGAGCTGAAGTCAGACACTCAACAGACTGAGCCACGCAGGCACCCCAAGAAGGGGTTACTTTCTGATGCTCCTTCACATCTGACAACATGGAGCCAGGGGTCTGAACAAGATTAGGGTGAGGGGCAATCAGCCTGGATCTTGGAAATCCCCCACTAAGGTCTCTGATTAAGAAAGAGAGCAAGTGTCAGTCTCAGAACCATGAGCAGCTAAAATTTAGTTCCCCTGTTTTGTCACAAAAATGTTCATGTTTTGAATTCCACGTTGTTAGTCCATCTTTTATTTGGTTGAAAGAAAACTTAGAAAAGCAATATAGTAATTTCCCAGATTTCAGAGCCTGAATTTTTTCCAGACCCATAGTAACATTTCAATTTATTTTGTTTGTTTGTTTGGGATCTCAGAAGACTTTACTCACTGGGGCAATAAACGTGACTAAAATTCAGCAAAAGAAAACAAACCCAATGTGGGTGCCAGTGGTTTATTGACCTCTTTTGAGGAAAGGATGCCATTCGGAGCAACTGTCCATAGGACGTTCCTCCACATCCCCTGAGCCAGAACTAACAAAAGAGGAGACAGACCTGCCAGAAGAGAAAGAGTAAGCGAGGAATTCCTGGACATTAAATGCCATCTGATGCCAAGGAGAATGTGACAGGGGCTGGGTCCTCGCCAGTGCCGTCAGCAGAATGGCCACACCCGCCCCCGCTTTTAGGACCTTCAAACCACCCAAGCGTGGCCTCCGCCAATAGGATGGGTAGCATTACAATGGAAACACCAGGCAAGAGTGAACATTCCATTTTTACTGAGGTCCACATTTTCTAAAACAATGTTACTGACTGAAAAGGACAGGAAATAGATGACCCTGATCTTACAAACAAACAAACAAACAACAAAACCCCAGAAATTGCATGGTAAAGTAAACCCACAAATACATTTGAAAACATAAACAGAGTTCTTAGCATTATCCTACAGAAAAAGATGCCCATTCCCCACCAGAACCTTAACTAGAATTTCCTGGGTCCTTGTCAACAAAACGGCATTTCATTAAAAAGCAATCCCTGCCAATGTGACCCAGGGGGTAATGTCTGTTTTACTATGTATCTCTTTTCATCTTAATAGATTTAATGTCCTTCAGTTTTCAACTAGGTTCTTGATATATTGGTGATAGTATAATCTTCTGCCCTATTTTTTTGCAAACCATTTCCCAATGTACTGCTTCCCCTTAGCTTTTATTTGTGGTTTTCATTTTACAAGTAAGACTTTTTATAACTTAATGCAGTGGCATACTTAAAAGCCCTTCCCTTTGGAATCTTTTTGACAGGTTTGATTATTAAAATAATCTTCATCTACCAGAAACAAACTAATCATCACCTCTACTTCTTTTTCTACTGTTTAATGTGTTACATTCAACTCTTTAATCGGTCTGGAGTTCATTTCGGTATTGGTCAAAGTATTTATTTCCATTTAGCACACCTCCTTCCCAGTTATGAATGAGGCTAACCCATCCCCATTGATTTCAACCCTAGGGTAAGTTGCTCTGTGGAGTGAGGTCTGCTTCATCTGGCAGCCAAGGAAAGAGCCAGGACCACATTGTTTTAATCTTTAGAGTACACGACATTTTAATATCTAGTAGAAATTACTTCTCCTAATGCTTTCGACTAATATGTCCCCAGTTCACCAGGGGAAATGTTTCTCCAGTTATATTTCATGAAAGAGATTCTGAGTCTCTTCTCTGAAGAACCATCCATCCCCACCGCTGGTGCTATAGGCCTGCATCCACCAGCTTGGGGAGAGAAGGCAGGCTCATGGGATGGTGGGTGGGTGGGATTCCTGGGGTCCAGGGTAGAGCAATCTGCAGGAGATACCCCATGTCCAACACACACACACCAACTGCAGTTACAAGGAGGAAGGAACTGGAGTCCTGAGGGTGGGCTCTCCCAGGGCAGTGTGGGGTCAGCACCATCTCTAGGGATGGATGCTGAAGACTGCTACTGTGCTGCCGGGAGGTGACCAGGGAGGTGACCAGGAAGGACACGTTGGGAGGGAGGAGAGCATAAGGGTGCCGTCACCTTCATGAAAAGAGAATGAGACCCACCCCCAGCAGTCAGAATTCAATCAGTAGGGGAACAAGAGTGTCTTCATTTCTCCCAGACCATAAACTGTTTTCTTAGGGAAAAACTGGCTAATTTATATTCTTGAGGAAAAATGTTTTTAAGGGGACATCCTGAGAGGAAAAGTGGTCATAGAATTCCCACTGTCCTCTTTCTGGTTTCGTTACAAAGACCAAAGCAGAGAGAGCACGCAGACGCTCCCAGGCCTTCACACACATGTGCACCAGCATGCTTACAGACACACCCTATGGGGGCAGAAAGGGTTTTCTCCTGCAAAGAGGAGCACCGTAGCCATGGCTCCTGTCTCCGTGATAGGGGTCTTTGCTCAGGGGGCAAATGCTAGATTTTCACATCATATTAGTTCCCCGGGGCTGCTCTACCAACATACCACAAACTAGGAGCTTAAAATAGAAATGTATTCTCTCACAGTTTGAGAGACTGGAAGTCTGACATGTAAGTGTCAGCAGAGCTCTAGAGGATGATCTTTCCTTGCATCATCCTTGGCATTCCTTGCTAATAGATGTATTCTCCAGTCTGACTGTTTTCACGTGGCTGTCTTCCTCACATACATGTCCAGGTGTCATACACATGTGTGTCGCTTTTCCTCTTCTTCTAAGGAAACCAATCATATGGGATTAGAGTCCACCTTAATGACCTCATCTTACCTTGATTACATCTGCAAAGACCCTATTTCCAAATAAAGTCACATTCATAGGTATTCACAGGGGTTAAGACTTCAATTTATCTTTTAAGGGGACGTTCGACCCTTAACAATCATCAACCAACCTTGTTCACTAAAGTCATCGCATAAACCAGCAGCTCTGTGTCGACCCCATCTTTTTCCTCCAGGATTTCCATGATATTTGACCAGGGTTTGACTCCTAGGAGCAAAGCAATAGTCATTAGAAACAGCAAGTCAATGTTCCTTATCCAATTCATATCACATTTTATCCAAAGACTCATCACCCAGCGACGACACTGTCTTTCAGTCACCAAATTTCAAAGTGTAACACTATCTTTGGGTGGACTGGAACATGCTTCTCATTTGGCAATAAGAGACCACACCATTCTCGTTCACTTGAAAATGTATACTCTTTAATGTCAGGATGTCTATCCATTTGCTTCAAAGCTCCCTTTATATTAAATATGTGATTTGAAAAAATCCATTCACATGCAGCTTTTTAATCAGTGAACTTCACTCTCTGAGCATGGAAACTCTCGATAAATCCTCTCTGAATGTCCCTCAGCATGTTATGCTCTGACCTCCTGCAAGGAAAAGGGACAAGGGAGGACTTTACATTGACTCCAACAGTGGACTCCAAGAAGTAACCCTGAAACATCCATCTGGCAAACACTCTAAGAACACAAGTATATGACCTCTATTCAATCTAGACACAAATACCGTTTAAGCATCAACAGGGTGCAAAGAACAGGGTCTAGTGGGAGGCTGCCTTCAAGAGGTTTATAATCTAGTGGAACGCTTAGACATAAACTCAAGAACATATGCCAGCACAGACTAAAAGCACTTAAAAGGCAAAAGCTAAGCCTGTCACTCAGCAAGGGAGTTCTCTTGCAGTGCAGATGGTCAAGGAGAGTCTAAGGCGAGAAGTGGCTCTTCAATGGGGCTTTGCAGGTGAAGGTTCAGGGGTGGTTAGTCCCTGGCTCCAGGAGAGGGCAGGAAAACCCATCACATTCAAGACTGATAAGCCAAGGCCAAGGTCACAAAGGGAACACAAAATCCGGACACAATTTCCTATGCCTGAAACAAACATTTGAAGTGAAGTATTGCTTTACCCTTGGCTTGGTGGTAGGGAATGTGAAGCCTTTCCTGCTTTCTCTACACAGATCTCAAAGAGAAATTGCTTATTTTTGCTGATAAGAGTAAATTCTGATATAACAGAAAAGTAGTGGCTTCCAAATGCTCGTTCTTGGATGGGTTATGTCAGAGCTGATTTCCTGGCCTGGAGAACAAAACTCCCCAAAGGCAGCAGTGTTATCTGTCTTCTGTATCTGCTTTCAGCACAGTGCATAGCCCATAATAGGAGCTCAATAAAATGTCTGAATAGTAAACGAGGATCTCTGACAGGGCATGAACTATGTTAAGCTGGAGAAGTTTTAAAAACAACCAGAGGGCAAATGCATATAGTAAGAGAAGGAAAGAGGCAGGAGAATTTTTAAAAAAGAACAGGCACCTACTATATGATGTTAAAAATGCAGATAGTTTAATTTGGAGGTCTGCTGGCTCTCCTAGCTAGTGAACAGAAAGCCTCCTCCTTTGGCCAAATTGCCAGTCGGTCACTACTAGGCAAGCTTCTCTAACTCTTCCTAATTCCAAACACAAGACCATGATCTTTTGCCCATTAACTTCTGAAATATCTCCTTGCTGATTTTTTACTATCCAACTATTCTGAAGTCCTCACCTGCCCTTCAAAGTCCTCACCTGTCCAGCAAAGTAACAGTCTCTCTCCTGCCTTCATTAACAGTGAATCAATGTGGTCAGTAGGTCTTGGGTCGCACTGTCCAGGTAAAGTTCAAGCACTTCTAACGCTTCTGCTGTGTGTAGGACAAGTGCATCTTGTGTTATTCACACTCAGCACCCAACCTCAGCATAAAGCACAGGTTCTAAGCCACCTATGGTTAAAAGGAAGACCAGCATTGAAAAGAAACATCTCCATTGGCGCTAGTGGGCCCAGAACGGGCATCCTGGTAGCATATTTTGGAGCCAGAGAGGCCAAACAGGGCCTGGGGAAGGAAAGGCCAAGAAGCAAAGGCAGGCTTAGAGGGAAGAGGGAAGGAGGCAGATCATGCAGACATACCCATATGCACACCCTTTAGTCCTTTATAATGAAAATATTCAAACACTGACTTAATAGAAAAATGGGCTCTTCAGCTGTGACATCTTATTACCTTTTAAAGATTTCAAGTCTGGAAAGTTGCATGTATTCCTACACTATTGAGATGAGTGTTCATTCTCCTTTGATTGTTTTGGGACCAGAAAATAGGAAGGATTTAAAAGAAAGAAGGTAAAGGGGAGGAAACATTTTGGTGCAACAAAACAGCCTTGGCAGGGCTCAAGCTGACCCGTGTGAGGCCCCATCAGCTTCTGCTTCTCCAGGAGCCGCAGCTGCTGGAACTACACGGTCCAGGTCTACCCCTCCCCCCACCAACCTCTACTTGTGCCATTCAGAGTGTGTGTGCTTGTGTGGGTAGGGGTGGTCCTGTATTCGAACCATCGACTATATGATCCTACCCCTTCAAATGATAGAGAAAGAAACTGAGCCCCAAACTAGCGGAATGAACAGAGTCTCAAGAAATCCATCTAAATAGGAGTGTTCGTATCAACCTTGGAGAATTCCCAAGATGGAGCACTTTGTCTTTTTGTCTGAGCACTAATGAAGTCTATTAGAAGACAGTAATTTCCCTAATCTTTACCTTCTGTCTCTCTCCAGTTCCACCCTCAGACAACAGCTCTGTGAGTAGAGGCTCCACGAGAGCCCATTTTTCCTCTGATGTATCAAGTACATCATTGGCACTTAAATATTTATCAGATAAATGGATTTTATACACAGACACAGAATCTGTTACGTGACGCCAGTAGCTGTAACCGTCATGGTGATGGGTGGTGGTGGTGGTGACACCCACGCTTACCTACTGACCTCCTACATGGACTCCCAGGCAGGTCCCCTTTTCTGGCCAAACCACAGTGCTGCTCTCAACCCAGGAGAAGCCAGCCCACAAAGGATGACTCGACACTTTCTCCCCCTTACTTTCCTCTTAGGTCTCCAGGGTAACTTCTCCCTGACCAAAAAAGAGATTTAGCCCGATGCCTTCTAGAATTGGTCTACCACTCAATCAGAAGATCCTTGCAGCGTGTTCCATGCCTCTCTACATGCCTGACAAACACACATAACAGATACTTCCACTATAAATAACCATGGAAACCGAGTTTGAGTTTTGTCTACCATGCTTTGGGAGTTCTTCACAGATCAGTGTATCCTGGAGCAGAAGTCAGAGACAGGATTGCTTGAAAGGATGGCTGGATTTGTTTTCCCGGTTAATCACGTGTGGTACACACATTTGGGATTTATGTCATATCTCATTATACCACATTCAAATGAAAACAGAACTTCTTTAAGAGCAGTGCTGACCCAAATTAGGGGGACTCAAGACTTATAAGTGAAATTTCAAACTATGTTACCCTGTCTGGTCACTTGCCCCACCCTCTGAGAGGCAAACTCATCTAATCAGAGGTAAGGGCACCTTCCCAGGGCGGACAGAGGGCTCTCCACCAGTTTCCTGCCAACCCCACAGGGACAATCTCAATAAAAGAGAGTCTGTGATGGCAAAACGACAAAGACAGGCTCCTATACACACTCACTGCCTTTCTCTGTTCCTGCCACACCCTTCCACTAGGAAGGGACAGTGACCTGAAGATGCAAGAAAAGAGATGACCCAGCAGTTTGAGCAGATGGGTGTGATACCGTGCCACGTCCCAGACACTAGCACCAGCCCGCCTTTGCATTCCAGCCCTGGGACAAATGTGCCAACTGCCTGGCTCAAATGGGACATTTTTAATGTTCCTTAATTCATAACTATGTAGTAGTCCCTATGATGGACTACAACCCCTCAGCTCATACCCAGGCCCCACAGCCGGCCTACTCCTGGCCAAAGGGCAAAATCATCCACACTCACAGGATGAGCCCTACTGGTTAACCCATGTGCAGCAGGTGTGATCTTCATAAAGCAGCCCAAGGAATTTGTTCTGGACTCCATCTGCTGAAGATGGTAGTCATTGCTGAGGACTCATAGTTTAGGTGCTGGCTTTCTTTGCTGATTATTTAAATCTGACAGTTTTCATCGTCCAAAAGAATTCCTTTCTATTTACAAAAACTAAAATGCCAGCCTGCACTTCAGCAGGTCCATTCTCCACCCTACCCCACAGAGGGATGGCTCTAAAGCCACTTTGAGGAGTAAAATTTATGGCTTATTTATAAACCTGTGCACCAATGGACATGCTCGGTTGGTCCTCAGTCACCTCCGTCTAGCCCTTCACCCAGCCCAGAGGGAGAGAGAGAGCTGCTTCTAATCCTGTGAGGTGGAAACACACCTGGAAGTCATGGCTCCCTCTGCAGAGCATCCGGACATATTTATACGTTTTGTTCCATCACAGGGCTCAGGACCAATTTTACCAGCAGTAAAATAGGATGATGTTATATGTATGTGCTTTAGAATCATGGCCAAGACCACACATGTCCACAGAGAAACATGTTATTGAACCATGTGATATGGTATGTCTGAGTTTTTCCATTGGGGTTGCTTTTTTTTTTTTTTCAGCTGCTAGCGCTCAGTAGCAGACAGATGGCAGTAGCTGCCAAGAAGTTAAGAAATTTTATAGGCAGACCATCAAGTTGAGAAAACAATCCATTAGCTGCCTTTTTTTTTTTTTTTTTGTAACAAATTGAGAAAAGATGGCCATCATTCTCTCTCGGGGAAGACACTGAAGAAAAGAGAGGGACTCTGGCTGGGCTGGTAGATGGGGTCTTAGATGTGGGTACCAAGCTCTGGGTGACCTCAAGGACACTCCTCTATCCACACTCCACCCCCCCCCCCCAGTCTTCATGCAAAGTGAAGTCTAAGGAAGGAAATTTTAAGTTCCCAACTAAATGAAGCCAAAGGAGGACCCCCAAGACCATGAGAAGGCTTATCCTTTGAATATAGCCTCCATGAGGAGGGTCCATGGGTTACCTGAAATTTAGGACAGGATAACAATTTAACTGCCCCCAAAGTAATGCCCAGAGTTGGCAGATGGAGCACAACCCCTCCAAGGACCAATAAAAGGGTCCACCTCGCTGTCTTCCCACACACCCACCTTTGGCCCTAAACCTCATTAAATAGAAACACAAACCCTGGTTTCTGAGCCACTGGCTGTCTTCATTAAGGATTCTCAGCTGGCTCCATAAATCTGCTCTTGGCCGTAAGAGATTTAGAATCTGGCATGGGATGGAAGCATGCTGTGGTAGAAAGAAACACACAGGCCCACTCTGGTCTGGGATTCATCTTCCAGATTCATAGCCCTGTCTATGCACGAGGGCTTGTCTCTCTCACACAACCTGTGACCCACCAGGCCTGGGGCTAACATCTGCCTGGGCATTTGTGGGAAAGGAATGGGAGCTCAATTTATGGCCCTAGAGGGCTTTCATTAGCTGATATTCCGACTTCCAAAGAAACTAGTGAGCTGCTTTCTTTCATCTGTGGATTCCATAATGGAAGGTGAGTCTCTGAGCAACAGGGAGCCCAGAGACAGAAATGGTTTGAATCATGGAGTGCGATTTAGGCCCCTTGTTCCTTTTTGACGGTGGCAGCTCAGCTGATGTGTGCCTAAGTGTGCACAGAAACACATACATGGAACCGTAAGGAAACACACCAACATGTGAACAATTATTTCTGTCTGGTGAGATTAGAGGTGATTTGTTATCATCTCCTTTATATTTTCCACATTTTCTACAGAGAGCTTTACTGTTCTAATCATAAAAAGAAAAACAAATAAATGCTATGAAGTTTTTGATTTTGAGTCTTTGTGGGGATGATAATAGTATTAATAATGTCCTACTATAGAACCAACCCAAATATGTTTTTTTTATTTTTTTATTTTTTTTAAAATATTTTTATTTTATTTCCAGGAGAGAGAGAAAGACAGCGTGAGCAGGGGAGGGTCAGAGGGAGAGGGAGATACAGACTCTGAAATAGGCTCCAGGCTCTGAGCTGACAGTCAGCACAGAGCCTGATGCAGGGCTCGAACCCACGAACTGCGAGATCATGACCTAAGCGAAAGCCGGATGCTTAACCGACTAAGCCACCCAGGCGCCCCACCAAATATGTTTTTTAAAAGGACAAAACAAAAAGCCCCTAACATGTTAGCTTCAGGCTTCGTAATATTATTGAGGCCACAGCATGTTACATGCTAAACCCAATCCAAAGGCCTTCCATCACCGAGTACGTATGGAAGGCCTGCATGCTATGGAGCAGCTATGAGCTCAGAAACCAAGGGGAGAGCCAAAGACCCTGCCCTCAAGTAGGGCACACAGTCGTTGGAAACATCAGTGACAACAATACGGCAGAGAAGGGGGCATACGGGGCTCTGAGTGCCCATGATGGACCCGAGATAGGGAAGGGACAGTGCAGGCCAGGTGGGAGGTGGAGGGTAACAGGTGGACAGGGCCTGGGTGGTGAAGGGTCAGTTACAGGGTTTACACCTAATCCTGCAGGCAGGGGGAAGCCGCTGGCAGGGAAATATTAGGACCAAAGTTGTGTTTTAGAAGACTTTCCCAGTAGCAGAGGTGAGGGTAGTATTTCAGGGAGGTGAGGGATGCCAGGTGACAGATGGTGAGGGCCCCCACTAGAGGGACCTGGGATGGAGGGAAGGAGGGGAGAAGATTCAAGGAACAGCTAAGGGTCAGAGCCAATAAAGCAGGTGTGAGATGAGGAGGAGAAAGGAGCCAGGGGGACCTGGACAAGGGAGAAGTGGAGAAGGGGCTGGCTCTGTGTTCAGTGGACGGGGCTGGGGACAGCTGAAGTCACATGACTTCAGCTCAGGTCATGCTCTTGCAGTTTATGGGTTCAAATCCCATGTCAGGCTCTGTGCTGGCAGCTTAGAGCCTGGGGCCTGCTTCATATTCTGTCTCCTTCTCTCTCTGCCCCTCTCCCTCTCACTTTATGTCCCTCAAAAATGAATAAATGTTAAAAAAACTGTTTTAAAAAACAAGGTAAGTTCAGGGTCTGCCCTGTCTTGGGCAAGTTCATGGGTGCTTTTTTTTTTTTTTTTTTTTTTTGCCTCTGTTAAAGCACATTCCACCCCTAATCTTTGTATACTTACTATTCTAAAAATGATGTTTCCTCAAGTGGGGAGTCTGCACAATTGTTCACACTCAATTCTGTTTCGAACATGTTAAAAATGGAAGCCTGCCTACAGTGGGCATCTTTGCAACAGTGGGTGGGGACCACTTACCCCTTTTAGTGTCAACAGCGGTGACAGCCTGAATCAGAAGAGGGGCATTGGACTCTGAGTACTCCACAAAGACCAGCAGCAGCTTCAGGGCTGTCTTCACCACCAGGCGGAACTGTGCAGAAAAGAGAAAACCAACATGTCACTGCAGACGGTCTGCACACACCCAAAGGCACGCTGGCACCCAGTGCTTGCTCTGGCCGGGGGAACTCTTCCCTGAGCACACAGATGCCTTTGCTGGATACCTCAGAAACAGGAGTTAGTGTTATGCCCATTGCACAGATCAGGAAACTGAGGCACGGATTATCCTGCCTAACCCAGAAACAGAATCAGAATTTGAACCCAAAGCCTCTGGCTCCAGAGCCCATAGCCTGTGGTCTCTCAACAGTCAAGGTAGCACTTGCCAAGTCTGTTGCTTCACACTATCCAGACTGGAACACTGCAAGGTAGGAATGATCACAATGCTCATTTTTCTGGTAAGGAAGTGGACCCAGGAGGATAAAGGACTTGCCCAAAGCCATACCACCTAGCTGAGGCAACTGGGAATCTGAACCATCCTGCTGGGCCCAGGGCACAGCACTAGTGAGGAGCCACCATCAGCCTGGGAGGCCTTCCCTGTACAGGTCACAAGTCACCCACCCAGAGAAATTCCCAAACCTTCCAGCTGAAGATCAGCCAGCCCTGGGGGCTACCTGTGGCAGCCTGGGCTGGGGGAGGGGAGGGTCCATGTCACCTCCCTCCCAACCCCCTGGGGGCTGCTGCTGCAACTCATCATCTATAGTCCCCCTACCCTGAGCCTCGCTTCCTTCCAAGAACCTCCTCCTAAAGGAATTCACCCACCAACTCTCTCCTGGAAATGGGTTCAAATCACACATCTAAGAAACAAGGAGCCCATCTTGGGCTATCCCCACCCACTTGCTTGGCAGGGCCCCACCCTCAGAGAGTAATATTTTCAAGGGGAGGAGGGTTTATCTGCAGTGTTTCCAGAGGACCTGGAACTGCATTTGGCATTGGGTGGGCTCTGCAATGCTTGCTCAATGAATGAATGAATCAGTTAATGACCAGTAAATCCCTGACCCCTCCACTCTATCACCTTGGTTGTGCAGAATCAGCTTCAGGTCCTCCATTTGCAGCACAAGGAAGACCCAGGGTCGTCTGGGGGCAACAGCTCACATTAATATACTAGGGTCACATGTAGATCTTACAAGGAACTTGGAACATCCATCGTGCACTCCAGCACATGGTGTAAATTACCCTTCTTAGGATTGCCGGTGGCCTCCATGTTGTTAAATCTGATGGTTACTTCTCTGCTCATTTCAACCCCTAACGGCATATGACACAATTGCTCCCTCCAAGAACCATTTCCTCTCACCATGGCCAACCTCAGTCTCTCACCTGAGTGGCCGCTCCCTTGCTGGCTCCTTCTAGAGTGCTCAACCTCTAGGTGGGGGAAGGCTCAGAGTTCACTCCTGCATTCTTTCCTTTTCTTTCCATACACTCCCTCTAGGTGACCTCATCTAGTCTCTTGGTTTTAAATTCTGTCTATGACTTGATGCTAACTGTTGCACTCTAGTCCTGACCAAACTCCTGGGCTCTGGCATCGCTACTCATATGCTAACAAGCACCTCAAATTCAGGTGGCCAAAAGAGAGCCCTTGATCTCATGTAGGCTCATTCCATCCCACCTGCTCCCTCCACTCCCCACGTCAGCTCGAGGTGCCACCACCCACTGAGTGGCCAGTGCCGGTAACTTGGTACTTCTCTCACGCCATCCCCACAGCAGATCCACCCACCAGTGCTGTCAGATCTCCTCTTAAGAGCTTCCCTGAATCCATCTACCTCTCCATCACACTGTCCATCCTGGCCCACTGTAAGAGCCTCTTAAGTACTGCCAGAAGGCTCCCCAGCTTCCCCAATGTCCGAATGGATAAAATTTAGCTTCGGTGACCACCACACTCTCAACCCTCCTCCCCTGACCACCGAGCTCAGGATGGAATCCACTCCCACAGCCTTCATATCTCGGCCCACCCGTGACTCTCTTTCCTGCCCAGTGTGCTCCCTCCATCTACCTTTCTGCAGTCATGTGATGATGTGTTTTTAACATACTAAAGCTTGCTCATGCTTCTCAGGGGCTATTCATGAGGACTTCTCAGGGGCTATTTTCTGCCTGAAACCAGTCACCACAGAACTGGCCTTTCCTTAGACTTCAGGTCTGAAAAATTTCCCTTCATGGGATATGCCTTCCTAATCCCTTCATCTAAAGGGACTCCTTGGTCACTTTCCCATCAGTGCTTTATATTCTTCACATCCTTTACCATGACCTCAAATTGTTACATATGCACCTGACCTTCCTCTACTGCCCCCAACTAGGACATAAGCTACCTGGTAGCAGAGGTGTTTTAGTGACACACCAGAAACAGCCTCTGTCCCGGATTAGCTGATGGGTCAGGACTGCACTTGAGGCTTGTTCTTCAAATGCATCCCCCTTAGGTCACGAGGAGCACACACCTTGGCCCAAGCCTCCATCCTCCACACCAGCCTAGTTCTCCGCAATGTGGGTCTCAGACCAATGTGGGGGTGGGGGTCCACAATGGTCTGGATGAAAAGCATTGCCTTGGGCTTCCGTTCTCACCGTTATAGGCTTACCACACTGAACACTTAATTCTTTAGAGGCCTTTGAACTCTTTACAGGGTTTTTACTTTCATAACTTGAGTCCTCACATTCAGTCCTCTGCTCCTGGACTAGCAATGGACTGAATTCCAGAGTATTTTTTCTCAACCACAAAGCTGGGGGTAGAAGAGGAAGGCAAGGCCTAATGAACTGTGCTATCTTTGTATGTTTAGAGCTATAGACATTTCTTCAAGTAAATAAAACATCCTAGCAAGCCCAGGCCACTTCCTCAGTGGGCGGCCTATTATTAAGGAGATTAAGCCTTCTCAGTGCCTTCCTGGGCAAGATCCTGGCTCCCCTCGCCCCACTCCCATCCCACAGGAGCCCTCTCACATCCCTCTCATCAAGGTTCCTCCTGAGCATCTCTGTGGTCACAAGATCTTGGCCAACACAGTCCCAGGGACTCAGAACCCATTAGCTACTCTCCCCCATGAAGCCTATGTTAAAAAAAAACCCACTGTTTTCTAGCAAAGTCTTTTTTTTTTTTTTATTGGTCTCAACATGTCTATTCATGTCTGCTTCTCCTTTGCTATAAACGTTCTGTTTAGAGTTCTTTTGGCCTTGTATTTTTATTTAAAAAAAAAAAAAATCCCAAACTGTTCTGATTCATGATTTTAGGCTTCTATGAATTTGGCTTCTATTGAGCCTGAGTGTGTATTTACGTGTGTTTGGAAGTCTTACTATGTGAAATTAATACCAAACATGTTTGATAGTTAAACTACTTTAGAAAAAAAGCAGAATGTGAGTTTATGGAAACACACGGTACTAATCGCAAGCATGTCCTAACTAATCACCAAGTACGTCCGGCACGACTCCTCCCCAGAAATACCTTATTAGCATCACTGCAGAGACTTGAAAGTAATAAAAGCACATTACTTTAAAAGGTTTCTACATCAACCCTTATTTATCCAGAAATCATTTAATTTGATGCCCACAAGTATCTGGAATACAGTCAAAACCCTCCAGAGCTTTGGAACAGCCACAGTGGAGGCCACACACCCATCCGTCCAAGTCCAAACACGCTGCTCATCTCAAAGCTCTTAAAAACCCACTCCTGGCTCCACTGCACTTATCTTGGACACATTTTAATAGAAACGGTTACGGGAAAGGCCAGCCCATATCCACTGGGAAGGGAAAAACCACAGGACAGGGACAGGTAAGGAGAAGCGGGCCCAGCATGGCGGCAAGAGCAAGGACCACGAATGAGGAAGGTGGGAACAGGTGACACACACACCACACATGGCTCAGCCACTGACGGCCCCTCACAGGGACAAGGCGGTGTCCCTGCAACCTGAGCTACTGGATTTTAGCTCTGCCTGTTGCTCCTTTGTGTGCTGATGACATGTCCCAATGCAGTGACTTACAGCCTCCAGCACTTGTCCATCTGTCTAAGAATGAAGGAAAATCAGTAAGAATTGATTCTCCTTCTGAAGGTACACCAATCACATGAGAAGCTGAAGCAAGAAGCCCTGAAACAGTTAAATGAATACAGGGCAAAAGGGAGTCCATCTCAGAAGCAGCAGGTCAAAGACAAATGGGCAAGTTCCTTGCATCTGAGGATCAGAGGGGCCTGCTAAGGCTACCACAGAAGAAATTCAGAACCTGGATGGTGGCGGAATAGGCCGACCCCATTTAAGGTCCTCCCTGCCCCAAGATGCTGTGCTGCTTCCTTCGACAATGTTGAGTGATTTCCAGATGCCCAGCACCTGTGAGGATAGTTAGAAAGCCATGGCCCTGCCTTCAAGGAGATGGTCATCTCACTGCCGAGAGAAGACTCGGAATATGTCCATACCCACATGATTGGATCTTATCTGTGCTACAGGCCCTCAGAGCCAGGCTGCTGAGGACAGAGAGCACTTGCCAGGAGACAGCCCTTTACAGCGGGGAGGGAGAGTCAGAAGAACAGGCTCGGATCTGATCCAGCCGCCTGTGGGCTTCCGCGCAATGCAAGAGCTGTATGTCAGCCTTTGGGATCATGCTCCCACGAATAATCCCAGTTCCTTAGGGCTAGAGGAAACACACCGGGGGTCTAGATTCAGCCTTTGAGCTACACGTTGCCTACATTTTCTGTAATTACATGCTAGGGGAGCCTAGTATTCTATTTTAACACTGTCCATTATAATAAATTATGCTTCATATTGCTTTCAAACACGTAGCTAAATCATAGTATTTAACAGGACTCTAGACAACCCCTTTGTTACGAGGGCAGGAGAACAGGCAGCCAGCTGTGAACTGTGCTTCTCCTAAGTATTTAGCACACCTTGGGGGCAACTGGGCGGAGGTTTACTTTCAGCGACAATGATCATCTTGCACTCTGTTCTTACTCAGCATAAAATAGAGGCCATGAACCTTCAGGGGAACAGAGATGCCTTTTGACCCAGGGATGTAACATCTGTCAGGTCAAGCCTCTGTCTGGGGATCAAGCCTCCGGGGTCCATAAACATGTTGGGGATCTAATGTCACCTCCATGCCAGGAAGCTGGGCCTGGGAGAGGAGTGGCAGGATACTGTCGAAATAGGACCTTTACCTTTTTTAATTTTCTGGACCAACCCACAGAGAGGGTGCGGAGTCAGCCAGCACAGAACCCGGGCGACTGGGTTTTAGATACAGTATAACTACCAGATGTATGGAAAAAGCATAAAAGCCAGTTTCTCAATAATTTTGCACAGTAGAGCAAACTGGAACTGCTGTCATGTTTTATTGTACTTAGAGAAACACAAGAACTATACTTAGAAGGTCAAATATGCTGCTTATTAAGTAGAAATAAAAGTATTCCAAAAAAAATTTCCAAATTCCTACTCGTCTTCTAAAACTTCAACAACCATAAAAAGAAAACAATTTCTAAACCTCAGGATTTAAATTACAAAGGGGTTAGAAAAACATGCTTCATTCTGTTTGTTTCATTTTCCACTAAAAAGCATAAATATATGTTCTAGAAGTGGATGCTGGTTATTAAAACTGAATTAGAAATTGGTAAGATAACTTGAGTTATAAAGCTTTTCCACATTGGTTACCAGGTTGCCAGAAGTAAGAATATACAGACTATTTTAACAACAAGAAAGAATCAAGCAAGTTAAGATACTTTCAAGTCTTTCACACGTAAATACTTTATTCCAGTGGCATATCCTTGAGCTCAGAATTGGCCCCAAAGCCTTTGTAACTGGTTATCAAACAGTCCAGCAGATATCTCTGACCCTGAATCTGTCCCTTTCTAAAATGCCATCTGCAAAATGAACTGGGTCTTGTCAAAAATGAAGTGTGGGCCCAGACAGATTACCTGAGTACAGAACTCTGGGCTGTGGCTTTGCAGGTACCTGGCACGGGAGGAGGCATGTAGAGACCAGGGCTGGCGCATCTGCCCAGACAGGAAGTCTCACCTGTACCAAATCCACATGCTCTGGCCTCCGGGCCTGATGGCTAACCTCCGTATGACCTGATGGAATTTGCAGAAAGGGAACCAAACTACATTTGTGATTCATGTAGTAGCCAGGTGTGAGTCTGGGAACCCGGTAAGTGTTTATGAGTTAATGGAGAGGAAATCTTTCAGGATGTAACACACAGCAGAATATTCAGAAGTAATTAAGTATCAAAACAATAAAAAATGCTACCAGTGAACATTTTCTTTCGTTTGAGATAAACTTCTGGGGCTTAGCAGGAAGTTTCTTTAGAGAGCAATGAATAAAAGTGGACAAGGCCAGAAAGCACCCCCTTTGCTAACTCTCAGGATACACAATGGAATTATGAAGAGTTAGTTGATAAGAGGGAACATATATCCACTGTTATTGTTAACTAAGGAATACCAAAACCTCCACACTAAACTACTGCCTTAAAGAACACCCTGGTAATATCTGCCAAACGAAGGGGGGACATCAACAAGGTTGATACTTGTCCAGTTAGTGACATCCCCATTCTCAGAGGCAAAATCTCATGTTCTTGAAGGCTGCATAACTTGTCACACAACTAATTTCTGAAAGATGTCAAAGGAAAACGCAAAGGCCAATCCGATTCTCTCTGCTATCCTATGGGGAGCCCCATCTTTCTCTCTGGTGCAAACACATAAGCCTTGGGGAAATGCTACAAATGTTCTCTCACGAGTTATAATCAAAGTTAAAGATTTTTCCTAAGTAAATAATCAGCCCTGGAAACCTGACAGAGGACACCAGAGGCAGCTCCCATCTCCTTGGCGGGGGGCGGCGCGGGGTGGGGGGGAGGTGAGGAGGAGAGCTGGCAGATGGAGGGAGGCCGTGGGGAGCGGGGTTCACAGTACTAGTATAAAAGCAAACCTGAGTTGACAGAGCCAGGCCCAGGCTGGCTCCTGGAAGCCTATGCTTCCTCGCATTCTCCTGCCCATCCAACTCTCCTAGAGTGGTGCTTCCCCAGCAACAGCACATTGGCGGCTCTGGGGTGTTTGCATCACCCCCAAAAAGTCTCCTGTCTTAGAATCACCCATCCCTAGCCTCTCCAAATGCTAGAACACAGCTGCTAGTCCTGACCAAATGCCCTAAAAGGGCAGAGGGGTCAAAGCCCAGCCCCGCTCCTGTTTCTCTTGCTCATGGGGATCTTGCTTGTGGAAATCAGTGAGCTACTATTCCAGGTTATCAGTAAGCCTCTTTAGAATTATGGTTCCCTCCACAAATCAGCTCCCTGATGCTGATCACCTCAAAGTGGATTAAAGAAACTGCTGTCCAGTGCTGTGGCTGGAGAGCCATTCGGGACCATAGGGTCCTCTCAGCATGCTGGCTGCCATAAGATCTGGTCTCTCTCCCTGACATCTTCCTAAAATAAGAACGAGTAAAACTATGTCTTCTCTTTTTTGTCTTTTTCTTGTTCTGATATTATCCTCATATGGGCATCCAAGAGATCCTACAGGTGAGAATGAGTTTTCTAGCTGTATTTATCCAAAAAAACAGAAGGACAGCAATAGCCCTAAGGGAAAGATAGCCCTTGGTGCCCACTATCTCTCTAACGCAAATATTACTTGAACATTCCATTAAAACTTGTAGAAAATTTTAAAATCTTACCTAATGCAACAATGATAAACACAGAAAAACATTCAAACATAACCTCATTCACTAAACATGTTTACATGAAGTTAGTAACAAAGCTCTTTAAATACTATAATATCAAACAATTTGATTAACAAGAGAAAAGTCAAATGAATTTAGTACATTTCTATAACTATTACATAGGCATTTAATGTTTTTAAAATAGTATGACACAGGAAAATGCTTGTGATATAGAGTTAACTATGCAATAAAGACTCAAAAAATTAGAAGAAAATGTACAAAGTTAATCCTTAAATCTAGAAGTATTTCAGGTGATTCCCCCTCTTTTTTGTATTTCTAAAGTTTTATACAAAGAGAGTATATACTCTTATGATCATAAAAATTCAGTCAAAGTTTTACAAACCCTAAGTCCTCACACCTGCTGTCAAGAAACTAAGCAATCAACAGGGGTGCCTGGGCGGGTCAGTCCGTTAAGCTTCCAATTCTTGATTTAGGCTCAGGTCATGATCTCATGTTTCATGAGTTCAAGTCCCACTTGGGATTCACTCTCTGCCTCTCTCTCCCTCTCAAAAATAAACAAACTTAAAAAAAAAAAAGAAACAAAGCAATCAAAAGACAGATTTAACAACTTTGGAACTCTATAATGCACAATTATCAATATGTTAAAAAAAAAAAAACAACTCTGGTGGAAAAGGGGGACAACGTGCATGAACCAATGGGAAATGTCGGTGGAGGGAAACTAGAAAGAGTCAGATGGAAATGCTATGAACAAAAAGCACTGTTAAAGGGAAAAAGAATGTATTTCACAAGTTCATCAGGAAGACTTGACACAGCAGAGCAGAGACAACAGAAACTGCCCAAAATGCAACAGAGGGAAAGAGAGCGAATCAGTTTTAACCACACAAAGCATATTTTGATGTCAATCACAGGCAACACTTTAAAGCCTGAAACTTTCCCTTCCCAGACAGAAGCCAGATGCAAGAACACCTCAACAAGCATCCTACTAAAGGGAAAATGATTCTAACCAAGGCGCACAATCTCAATCTCAACTTCCTCGTGTCAAGCTTCAAAGCAGCAGAAATTAAAAATCATGGAAAGCTATGCACTTCAAACAACAGCACATCTGACGTTCCACTGGAGTGGTAACAGGAATTCAAATAACATCTTACAAACATGGAAACTCTTAGTTATTGCATTTGAACATATAAATTAACATACTCCTGCATAATACTTGTAAGAATAAGTGAGCAGAGTATATGATGTTTTGAGAAGTTATAATACAGGCATCTCACACAAGGTAAAATTCACATCCCAAATTTCAGAAGGATTATAGATGAAGTTGAAAATTTATACCCTACACTTTATTATACCTTCCAACTGATGCCGCCTGGCAACATGCTCCAAAGGCTTTCTGGATGAAAGTCTCATAAGCACTTAGAGGGGAAAGAGCGTGAGAGAGTGAGAGACAGACAGACAGACCTGGGACCAGCAGTTTCCAAGTAAGCAGGTTCTGGCAAGCTGAGCCCATCTCCTTCTTTATTTATTTATTTATTTTATTTTATTTATTTCTGAGAGAGAGAGACAGCAGGAACAGGGGAGGGTGACACAGAATCCGAAACAGGCTCCAGGCTCTGAGCTACCTGTCAGCACAGAGCCCGACGCGGGGCTCGAAACCACGAACCGTGAGATCATGACCTGAGCCAAAGTCGGTCACCCAACCGACTGAGCCACCCAGGCACCTCAACCCATCTCCTTCTTTAAACAGGCGGTTGGGTGGTGCCTGGGTGGCTCAGTCGGTTGAGCATCCGACTTCAGCTCAGGTCATGACCTCGCAGTTCATGGGTTCGAGCTCTACATCAGGCTCTATGCTAGCAGGTAAGAGCGTGCTTCAGATTCTGTGTCTACCTCTCCCGCTTATGTTCTTTCTCCCTCTCTCTCTCAAAAATAAAGACTAAAAATAAAAAATTAAAAAAAAAAAATAAACAGGAGGTTGGTAGAGTTCAGGGAAAAGAGATGCTGACTTATAACACCCAACACCAGTGTGCAAATATAATGCTCAGTGTTCTACCTATTCCTCACTATTATTATCCCTATTTTATAGATTATTATCCGCATTCTATAGATGAAAAAACAATCCACCCAAAGAATTGCACAAGTGTACTTCGTCTCAGAGCTCCGCACTTAACAGCAGATGCAGCATATGTTGACTTTCACCTTGGAACTCAATGAAGAAATGAGGCTGGATGATCAGGGTTCAGCGTCTTCCCACTAGCTGCACCAAAATGGTCTAAAAACGACAATCTGTCAGCCTGCACACTGCACTGGCTTCTGCATTCCTTGCCTGTATCGACATTTTGGGTAATGACAGAGAAGCTCTCCTCATTAAATTTGTGTCAAATAAAACTAGGACTAACAGTTAACACGATGAATGGCCGAAGCAAAATGCAAAATCATCTCAAGACTGGAACTCTGACCGATATCCATGGGGAAAATAATGCAAAGCTCTGCATTTAGGTGTATATCAATCACAGAGATGCAGAACAGAAGAAACTGGCAAATATGGATGTCTAAAAAACAAACAAACAAACAAAAAACCTCTGGGAAGTTTAGTGCATTACCAGTCTGATTTGAGCCAGCACCCAGGGCTGCGGCTGAAAAGCCTCATCAATACAAAGTGGGATTTGTGGAAGAAGGATGCTATTCCCAGTATGATGAGGGACTGCAAATTATGTCGCCAAGGACTATCTGTGGCAGCAGTCAAGCTTAGCTTGGACAGGGGACATGCTGAGTGCCTTATAAAACTCCAAGAGCTTTCAAGGGGAGGCGAGCTTGTGCTGCTCCAGAAAGCAGTGCGCGGTGTCTGCTCAACGCAACAAGAGGCAGCCCTGGAGAACCCATAAGGAGGCAGGGTTTGTTTAACGTCAGGGGGGTGGATACGAGTCCCAGGAAGGAAGGCCTCCCACCACTTCCCGGACCCAACAACAGCCCTCCCTCTGCCTCTGGAAGGATCAGGAATGTGGCTGGTGACATCGTTAACAAGACCTCGCCCATCTCCTCAAGGCCAGGATTCTATTTTATATCACGTGACCCAAAAAGAGCTCCAGGTCTCACTCACAGGTGGGGCATCTTCAGGGATCAGAGGGCACGCCAAGGACTTGAGACCAAAGGGTGCACTCAACGTCCTCCCCTCTTCCTGGAGCAAATGGCACCGTGGAGGCACTGGCTTAGGTGTCCTCGTGGACACTGCCTCCACCTCAAAACCAGCATGCCAAAGCTCTCCTGCCAACGAATCTCAGGGTCCAACTTCTCTGTTCCTGCCAGAGGCAATGCCAGACTCCTAGCTGCTCTGATTCAAAATCGCGACTCTATCTTTGATTCCTGCTTCTCCTTATCCACATCCGGAAACCCAAACCTATCAGGCTTTTCCTCGAGACGTCTCCATATCTCCACTGTTCTGCTTCCCCTGCAACTTGTGACCAGGTGTCACCACCTCACCACTCTGCTACTGTGCAAGCATGTCTACCTCCAAACAAGCACAAAGGAAGGCCAGAGGTCTGTGATCCGCAACCTGGGGCACAGCTGAAAAAAATTCCATGGTGGGGGTGAGGGGGACGGGAAAGGAGATAGAGGAGACTGAGCCAAGGTGGATGGCAATCCAGAGAGGGATGATTCCATGCCTGCAGCAGAAGTATCCCTGGAGAACCCACAGGAGGTGGGGAACCTCAGGCCTCCCCCATAGGCAAGAAGGTGATCTCTAAAAAGAGACACTCTTTCTGTGTTAGAGGGATGGAAGGCCATGCTTTACAGCACAAGCTGAATCATTTCACCCCAATTTATTAGACTTCCAGATGGATGAAGAGAAAAAAGTCCCTACTGTGAGATAAGTCGGGAGATGGGCATCTGCTTCCTACCTCTGACTGCAGACTTTAAAGATGGGCTTTTGTAAATAAAATGAAACACAGTATTGAAAACACTTTTTTCCTTTCTTTTTAAAAAAGTAATTATTTGGCTGCAAATGCATCATTTTCTCCTCTGGCTAGGAGTCTCAAATATCTGCAAATATGCATTGCATAATGACCCACTGGCAGGCTGCAAGATCACATCTTGTTGCCTTTCATGGAAGGAAAACGAACAATTATGAAAACGGAATGACAAAGTTTCTCTAATCCAAGATTTCATTTATTGACTCTGTGCCTGTTTAAGGCTAAAACAATACGATTTCAAGGTAAACCTTTTAGATTCCAAGAAATCGGACTGTTAGTCAAAAGAAAACCCTAGGACCTCTGGCTTTCTGGACTTCTTAATTTGAACTTGAAAAAGCTATGCGTAAGGAGGGGACAGAGGCTCCCTTCCCAAAACCTAAGGGTTTCAGTCTGTGCACCCATGCTTCTTGCAGATACTTCACTATCCAGACATGGGGGTAAGGGGGGATGTTAGGGGCCTCCGTTGCTGGTTTTGCAAATAAGAGCAGATCTCATTAGAACTACATGGAAAATCAATCTGCTGGCTGCTGTCACTGCTGACTTCCAGCCACCAGCCTGGAGCTGAACACACCCTGCAGAACAGAGCAAGTCCTGTATGTGACACCACAGTGGGTGGACCTAGGCAGGTCACCCATGGTCCCGTTTCTCACAACACTGTAAGCTCCAAGGCTCAGGCTGACCATTGGCTCTATTTTCTTGTCCTCACAGGGACTGGCTCAGTGTGGAGCACAGGGGCTGGAGACTACCATGGACCCTCCTTTGGGCAATCAAAGATGGAGGAAAAAGCAGCACTGATTTAGTACAGATGCCCCATGTGGCTGGGGAGAGGAACACCCCACCTCTGACAGAGGCCTCAGGGAGAGAAGCCCAGGGTCACGAACACTGTCTGCTGGACAGAGAAAGGAGGCTGGGAAAGAATAATTCCTACAAACCCATCTTTGAAGACTTCTGATTTTTAGGATTTCTCCATGTTACATAGAAATGCAATAAGGAGGTTCCATTTCATTTGCTTCTCTTAAAAGAATGATTCCAAAGAAAAATCAACAGGATGGTATTGCAACACCAAGGACTCTGAGTCCTTCCCTCCCTTCTACTGAGCAGAGAAATGACCACTGTGGGGACTGTTTCCTCCTTCTCTTCTCCTTTTTCTTTTTCTCCCCTGGGGTCTCTCATCTCACGTTTCTTCTTCCTCCCGACCCACCACCTAGATCTTGCCCTTGCTCTATGACCTTTCTTGCTGATAAGCTAAAAGACTGTCACTTTTCCTACTATGTTAGATTTTATTTCCTTTTAGAAATAGGGCTGGCTATTGGTATTTTATCGACTATAGTAAAGCTACAAGGATTTCTTTATTTGTCGATAACATGTACCAGAAGTCATTTCTATTGCAGCATCTCCTCCCCTCTCCCTAGACTGTGGGGTCCTCAAGACCATCCAAAGAGCTTGGGAAGGGAGCAGCTTTCAAATGAACGCGAAGCTTGGGGAGGGTTCCCAGCATAAGGAAAAAACAGAGAACACTGAAACAGGATATGAGATAGAAATCTTCCCTCAGCCTGGCGAAATCAACCTAGTAAAGCCAGCATTTCATTCAGCATCTAAGGTCACCTACAGCAGTTTGTAAATAGAGTCATTTCCATTTTCCATAGAAAAAAAGCCAAAAACTGGGGGGAGGGAGAGATTGAGAGACAGACAAAATTATCAGTCTTCTAAGAGAAACCATGGCTATTTCTACTATGAAATGGGGGGAAATCGATCATCAATAATATGAGGAAAAGGAAAACTGAGAGGGAGATGTAAGGGTCAGCCAAGGATATGGGACACAATGAGTACTGTGCATCAGTGCCACCCATAGAGAAAAGGCCCTTCCCACGACACAAGGGCACCATCATCAGGATGACAGTCTGCAAGGACGATAAACCTCAAATGGAATCTCTCCTCGACACAAAGTCAAATCAGGGCTGACCGTCCCTGCAGCAACCCCAGAGTCTTTGGGAAGCAGGTAACAGGAGAGGTCTGGCCAAGAGAGAAGATACCACCATGAGCATATCGCTAGTGCACAGCAGCCTTGATAGGCACGCCAAAGTGGGGTGGCAGTGAGGACAGGGATGGGAGCAGTTCAGGCTGATCACGGGCTCTCCGGACGCCCCCAGAATATTATGTTGACTCTGTGACCTCTGTAAGTCAGGTTCAAGTCCCCCGTGCAGACCCTTTAGATGCCCCGCTGCCTGACCTCGTTGCCCACTACCGTCAATCTCATCTCCTCCACACTGCCCCTCCCCACCCTCACCCCAAAAGCTGAGGACGCTCCAGCCTCGGTTCACTCACACCTGCGCAGGACAGGATCCCGTTTTACTCCTCCTCAACCCCCCCTCCAAACGGCCTCTCTCATGGCCCCCACTGAGGTTGCAGGGAAGACCACGCCAGGCTTGCCCAGCGTGCGGTACACCTCAAGGGATAGGGTTCATCTGCCCCCTTGGCGGGGCACTCCCAGGGCGTGGGATCAAGTCGTGTTGGATCAAGTCATCACATGCCAAGATCCATGGGAGAAATTAGAGGATTCTCCCAACTAAGCGCTCTCTTCTCAATTGCAAAATGAGGATGATGCTCTTTACCTCATCATGGTCTCAGTGGATTAAAGGAGGTGTAATGCTTACAGAACACCTACTGTGGTGCCTGGGGCCTGGTCAATCTTTACTAAATGTTAAATTACTTCTATAACTGATGGTAGAGTTGAAAGGGGGTCTCAAATTCCTTCAACTGCGTATAAGAATATGCACATACCTATGCACAACACACAAATGTGTCCTGACGTCATTGAACATAAGTGAGCATGAAATGGAACAGGTAAGATTGATACCGTATCTATGGTACAATTTTTAAGTTAAACACTAAAAACTAGAGGTGCCAAAAGCATCTGATTAAAGCTTAAAAGAAGAAAACATAAAATGCATTAAAAATTCATAAGCTTTTTGCAATTTGAATGTATTTTAAAATCTGTAAAACAGTCCTCTTCACTTATCCTGTTACAAGGCTGGAACCAAGCTGAATAGACTTCCTTTTTGCAAAACCATCTCAGAGAGAACAAAAAGAAAGGTGTGTGATACGCAAACCGAATAAAAGTTCAGCTATAACCTTCTCTTACCTTTGACCCAATGAGAGTGTACAGCCACTGAATGGTTTCATTGTGGTTTATTACTCCATTCATCCCATCCACATACAACATAATCTGGCCCAAAGCTACAGAAGAGAGGAGAAAAAAGGAGGAGACGTTACGGTTTTATGTGTAATCTTCAGTGATCATAACGTCAGTTGAGATTTTCATATTTTAAGTACATACAGTGTGTTATGAATCAAATCTGAAGAGATTTCCTGAGCTCTGAAATTAGCTACATCTCTTCTCAGAGAGAAAGTGTTGACCATGGCAGAGGAAGCAAGGGCTATTCCTGGTGTCTAGAAGATGCAATTAAGGTACCAAATCCAGTGATTGTTGTTTCTGTGTGTCCTGATGTATAAATGCATGTTTGTATGTTTCTATATCTGTGTGCCATCCCAGACGGGGCAACCATATCCCCAGGATGGTGTCTGGATTGTGGCCTCCCGCAGGGGCCAAGAGGCAAAATCAGGTTTTGAAAAGCAACCTGACAGGTCTCAGATGCTATGAACCATCCTGAACTAATATAATTTTAATCCTTAAGGTAAGAGATAAATACATATTTTATGATTTGTAATTCCATTAAAAGACTATTCAGATTCTTTGAAATGTCAAAAAGCCTGAAAAAAATAAGTTTTCAGATGCCAAGTCCCAAATGCTTAGTTAAGGAAAAGACAGTCACCGCATATTATCATTATTCATCAGAAAGAAAACACAGGCCATATTGCTACCTTTAAAAAAAAAAACAATTATTAACTCTAATTCTTCAGTTCCCTTCATATCAAAATCACTTGGATTCTAGATAATGAACAAACAAGTTACATATGCGACAGAAATAGACTTCCTTAAATCACGTGTGACCTCCTAAATCTTTTTTCACCCACCATTACCTGGCACAGGATTGATGTTTTTAGGCAACACTTTTTTCATGGTCACAGTAGGACACCTCATTTTAGAAAATTGGAAAATAGAGAAGAATGAAGTGAAAATAATTCAATAATGCCACAATTTAAGGCTAGCCACTCTTAATATATGGATATATATTCTTTTATTCATCAAACATGCACACACACACGTTTATATGTAGGTTGTAGGAAAATGGGGCTGAATGGAAACAGTGAAACATAAAATAGGGAGTATACACTAATTCCAAGCATAGAAATACATACGTGATGTTAAGAAATACTTATTTTCCTAGCCAACAAAAGATCAAATAAAACCACATAAATATCGTGAGAAAAAGGATGCTCCTAAATATGCAAAAACTTAAGCTTTTGTTTAAAAAACTGAATATATCCTTGACACAACACTGCGGTTTTTTTTAAAAATAACAGATTACTATTCCATTTAATGGTGCAATACTGGAGATAGTCCTATTAAAATCCAGAAAATTAAAAGATGGTGTCCACTAAGCCCCATGATTATTTAGCCCTATTACAGAATTTCAGGCAATGAGGGGTAGGATGGTTGGAAAGGAATACATAATGTTGTCATTCTTTGCAAGAAATATAGACCCAATTAAAAATTCATCTCCAGAATTTACAATGAAGAGATCACAATTACAACCACTTTATCATCTTCATGAGAAAGAAGTATGTAACGTAAAAGAAAATCAAAGTTTAATGTAAAGAAATAATAAATGGCCATATGATAGCAAGTATGATAAAGGTTTTGATGATTTACTGTATAAACAATTCAGACAAATTGATAAGAAAATGCTAAATACCGAGAGAAAAAAGTCAAAAGCATTTCGTAAGAGAGACAGCAAGCTGGTTTACAATAACACATCAATTTGTCCATCATCACTATAATAAAAGAATTAAAAAGATAATGAGGTAGCGTTTTCTGTTAAATCAGCAGAGGTATTTTTTGAAAGAAATAATTAGGTATCAAATGCTTGAGAGGTTCAACAAGTAACCTCACACATTCCGGGTGGCAAGGCAAACTGGTACAAATCCTTTAACAAGGTTATTTAGTGCTGTAATTGCTTTAAAAATAATTTCTATTTATTTAATGCCCACTGTGTGCCAAGGTCTGAGGGGGCACTTTAGGTGTTACTCCCATTTGACAGAGAAAAGAAAACCCAAGTCTCTGAAAAGTACAAGAATGTACTCTAAAAACCCCATTGATACCGGGTGGGGATGGGAGGGGTGGGAATCAGTCAGTCAGTTAAGTGTTAAGTCACTTCAGCTCAGGTCATGATCCCATGCTTGTGGGTCGGAGCTCCCTGTTGACTCTGTGCTGAGAGCTCAGAGCCTGATGCCTGCTTTGGATTCTGTGTCTCCCTCGCTTTCTGCACTTCCCCAACTCGTGCTGTCTCACTCTCTCCCTCAAAAATAAATAAGCATTTTACACACACACACACACACACACACACACATGACCACCATTGATACCAAGGGGTGGAGCCCACCTCCAGCCAGGGTAAGCGGGCTCTTTTGTGTCACTACTGGGAGCCTAAAAGTCCTCTCTGAGCTCTTCCCAGACATAGTGATTTCAAGAATCTGTACTAAGAAAAATATCCTAAGTTTAAAAAAAAAAAAAAGTGAAGCAGCAGTGAAGACAGTCACTGAAGTGTCACCGATATTAAAATATTAACTAAGACCTGGGGCACTTGGGTGGCTCAGTCAGCTGAGCATCTCAACTCCTGATTTGAGCTCAGGTCATTTCATGGTTGTTGAGATCGAGCCCCACACTGGGCTCTGTGCTGAACGAGGAGCCTGGTTGGTGTTCTCCCTCCTGCTCCCTCTCTTTCTGTCCCTCCTCTGCTTTCTCTCTCAAACAATATTAAAATTAAAAAATATTAACTAAGACTTAAATATCGACTGTAGTTCTAGAACTCAGCTTTAGTAAATGACTGTGTGTTATGTCCTAACCCATAAAATGTTTCCGAGAAATGTTAAAAAGTAAAAAATTATAAACATGACATAATTCAACAAAACAGTCAAGTCTTCATGCATAGAAGGAAAGGAAAATACAAGAAATATTAAACTTATGATTGGGTGTATGTTCTTTGGATATTTCTTTTTCCTTTTGTTTTTGTATTTCCCATTATGGACATCTATTACATTTGTAATAAGAAAGTAAATAAATATACAAAAAGGAACAAAATATGATTGTTTAATAGAAAGCATTAGGCGTTTTTCTTGGTTTTTAGACTTCTTTTCCTAGCCCATCCCTCCCAACGTACTCCTCCCTCCTTCAGAAAGGTACAGCCCACACCAGGGAATAGCGCCAAGAATTCAGTACATTCTACCCCATTTTTTCCCTTTCCTCCTTTCTTTCCTCCTCTCCTACCCAAAACAAACTGGCAAATCTCCAGGAAAGGGAAGCATGCACCACTGTCCTCTTCCCATTCTACTTCCACTGGTGAAGCAAATCCACAGGCAGATTTTAACACCTTCTTCTAAATTAGCTTAAGGGCACAGGGGAGACAATCTACCCTCCAGCCTTTGAAGAGATGAATCCCTAAAGAAGACCCTGTCTCTAACGCTGAAAAGCTAGGACTGAAGGTCTTCACCCTAACAGCTCAGGGCTGCCTGCACTGTAGGAAACCCAAAAGGCTAGAGCCCTATGACAAAAGACGACAGCAAAATGAGATTTAAAAGCCAATTTGAATTTCCTTAAGTTTTCTATGATCGGCTTCCCTCCAAGATCATATTGTTATTCACAAATCACATGGAGGCAACTCACCAAAAAGTCCATGTCTAATGGAATTCACGTTTCTGGTCACACTGATTTGTCACATTTTGATCATCAAAAGCATTCCCTCTTGATCTTTTGTATCCCAGTCCTAGCGCAGAAGCACTGCTTTCTGTAAAATCCACTGCAGACACAAGAGGGCGCTAAGTGGACTGAAGTGGGTTAACACCGCACTGATTCAGCCTCAAAAACCCACCAACCTAAATGCGGGCGGATTAAAGTAGATGGCCTGAGTCAAGGGAGCCATGAAAATCAGTGATTTGCATTTTCAAAAAGAATGAGGAAGATGAGGATGTCAGAACGGAGGTGGGTAACAGCCCAGGTCCAAAAACAGGCTGCTCAGGGTATTTGTTGTTCTGCCACTGATGGAATTTACGCGAGATACACTTACGAATATTTGTGCTTCAGTTTCGCCATCTCAAAAGTGAGATAGTAAATACTGTAGTCTCGATTTTGCAGGGGTGTTGTAGGGATTGAGTTAGAACAATGCCTGACTCAGAGTAAATTGTTCAATAAATGTGTGTCCTATAAATTACCTCACTGAAGTCAATCGTCTACTGAACAGAAGCACACATTGAAAGAATCTCAAAGACATAGAGTAGGGGAGTAGACCTTCTGCCTAATGCTAAGTCATAAAAGTTTCCTCCTGTTTTCCCTAAAAATTTTAGTTTGGGGGTGCCTGGGAGGCTCAGTTGGTTGACCATCTGACTTGATTTTGGATCAGGTCATGATCCCAGGGTCTGGGATCAAGCCCTGCATGCTGAACATGGAGAGTACTTAAGATTCTCTCTCTCCCTCTGCCCTTCCCCTGCTCATGCTCTCTCAAAATAAATTAAAAAATAGAGATGTCTATTATATGACTAAGCCATTTGAATACACATACATACACCTATACATATATACAATCACTCTCAAAATAAATTTAAAAAAATTTTTTAATGTTTTATTTATTTCTGAGAGAGAACGAGCAAGCGAGCGTGAGCAGGGCAGGGTCAGAGAGAGAGACACACACACAAAATCTGAAATAGCCTCCAAGATCTGAGCTGGCTGTCAGCATAGAGCCCGACACGGGGCTCGAACCCACAAATGGTGAGATCATGACCTGAGCTGAAGTTGGACGCTTGACTGAGCCACCCAGGCGCCCCGCAAAATAAATTCATAAAAATTATATAATTTTTAAAAAATCTGTAGTTTTACTTTTTTAGCTATATGATCCATTTTGAGATAACCTTTGTGTAAATTGTGAGGTTTAGATTGAAATTCATTTTTTTTCATACAGACGTCTATGGAATCCAGCTCCATTTTTTGAAGAGACTATTCTGTTTTTATTTAATTGGTTTCACGGATTTTCAAAAAAACAAAAAAAACAAAAAAAACCAAATCAATTAGCTATGTTTGTGTGTCTCTATTTCTGGCTCTCTCTTCCATTCATCTATCCCTTTGCCAATACCATGCTATCTTGACTACCGTAGCTTTATAGTAACTCTTATAATCAGGTAATAGGATTCCTACAATTTCACTCCTTTTCAAAATTATTTTGGCTATTCCTGTCCTTTGGCCTTTTCATATGAATTTTAGAAAAAGCTTGTCTAAATCTACATAAAATCTTTCTGGAAGTATTATGAGAAATGCATTACAGATAAACTTTGAGAACTGACATCTTTACTATGTTGAATCTTCTAATCCATGAACTATTATTTATTTTTTTTAATGTTTTATTTATTTCTAGGAGAGAGAGAGAGAGACAGCATGAACAGGGGAGGGTCAGAGAGAGAGGGAGTCACAGACTCTGAAACAGGCTCCAGGCTCTGAGCTGGCAGTCAGCACAGAGCCCGACGCGGGGCTCGAACCCACGAACCGCGAGATCATGACTTAAGCGGAAGTCGGACGCTTAACCGACTAAGCCATCCAGGCGCCCCATATTTGTTTATTAATTTAAATCATCTGATTGCTTTCATCAGTGCTTTGTAGTTTATAGCTACAGATTCTGTATATGACTTTTTACTAAATTTTAAGATTTTCACATTTTGGGGAGCTACTGGAAATTGTATTTTTGAAACATTTCGTTTCTAAAGTCTTTATTATTCTCATATAGAAATAAAATTGATTTTTGTATGTTGACCTTATGTCCTGTAACTTTGTTAAATGTATTAATTCTAAGTTTTCAGGGTTTGTTCTTGTAGATTCCTTCAGACTTTCCACTTAGACAATTATGCTGTGACCAAAAACTATTTAATTTCTTCCTTCCCAATGTATATCTTCCTTCCTCCCCTGCCCTCACCTTGCCTGACTGCACTGGTTAAGATTTTCAGTACAACATTGAGCAGGAGTGATAAAAGTAGACATCCTTGCCTTGTTCTCAATAATTTGAGGACAACATTTAGTCTTTCAAAATTATGACATCAGCTGTAGGGTTGTTTTGGGTTTTTTTTACATTGTCCTTTATCAAGGGAAAAAAGCTCCCTCTAATTTCTAGTTTGCTCAAGATTTTTTTTAAATAAGTGAAAGCTGAATTTTGTCAAATGCTTTTTCTATTTCAGTATCATGTGGTTTTTTTGCAAACAATGTGGTGGGTTATACAGAGTAAACTTCAAATATTGATCCATCCTTGCATTCCTTCCTGGCCATGGTGCATTATCCTTTTATGTGTTGCTGCACTTACTAATATTTGCTGAAGATTTTTGCTTCTTGTCTCACGAGAGATACTGGTTTATAGTATTCTACCTTTGTCTTGTTTTCTATCATGGTAATTCTGGTCTTATAAAATGAACCATTTGAGGAATCATCCCCTCCTCTTCTACTTTCTAGAAGAGCCTGTACAATATTGGTTTTATGGTCTTTAAATGTTTACATTAACCAGGAAACTACATGGGCCTGGAGATTTCTTTTTAAGAAGATTAGTAACTGGAAATTAAATTTCTTTAGTAGACCTTGTTAGTAACAGTTAAAATAGGGCTAACTGGGTTACCCATTGTATTTTTGGTGAGTTTTAGTAGTGTGTAGTCTTTAAGAAATTTCATCTAAGGTATCAATTTTATGTGCTTAGAACAGTTTATAATTCTCTTATTACCCATTTAATGTCTGCGGGGTCTATTATGATATACTGTCTTCATTCCAGATGTTGGCAAATACTGTCTTTTTTTCCCCATAATTGCTTTTCATTTTTCTTTTCAGAAAATCTATTTTTATTTTTGCTTCACTGTTTTTTTTTCTTGTTTTTCTGTTTTCAATTTTGCTAATTTCTACTCTTTATTTTTTCCTTCCTTCTACTTGCTTCAGTTTCTCTTTTTTCCCATTCTGTTTTCTTCTTTAAGTTTACTTATTTGCAAACACAGAGAGAAAGCGGGGGCAGAAGGAGAGAGAGAATCCCAAGAAAGAATCTGACAGTGCAGAGCCAGATGTGGGGCTCAAACTCATGAACCACGAGATCACGACCTGAGTGAGATCAAGCATTGGACTCTTAACAGACTGAACCACCCAGGCATCCCTTTACTTTGGTTTCTTAAGGTGAATGTTTGCATTCTTGTTTCTAATATAAGCATGTAATGGTACAAATTTCCCTCCATGCATTATTTTAACTGCATTTCCCAATTTCTGCTATTCTGTGTTTTCAATTTGTTGAAAATATTTTCTAATTTCCATCTAGAAGTTATCTTCAACATAGAAATAATTTTGAAGTATGTTGTTTAATTTCTAAGCATACAGAAATATGCCTGTTATCTTTGTTATTAAAAAGTTCAATTCCATGATGGTCCAAAAACCTATCACATGGTTTCATTTCTTTCAAAGTTGTTATGATCTGTCTTATGGCCCAGGATGAGGTCCATCTTGGTGACTATTTTACCTACACTTGCAGAGCGTGTGTCCTCCACTGTAGTTGGGTGGAGTGCTCTGAGAATTTCAACTGGAGTCAGCTGGCAGAGGGTGCTGTATAGTTCCTCTAGAGCTTCGCCGATTTTTAGCTGACCAGCTCTACTGATCACCAGAGAGGAATGTTGAAGTCTCCAACTAGAATTGATGGTTTTCCATTTCTTATTTCAGTGAAGCTTCTGCTTTATCTATTTTGAAGTTCTAGTTTTTTCATTTCTGGATGAACTGACACTTTCATCATTATAATGTCCTTCTTTGCTCCTTGCTGGGTTTTTTGTTGGTTGGTTGGTTTTTTTTTTTTAAATTCTGGAATCTACTTTCTCTGATGTTAATATGGCCTTCTTTTTATTAACATTTGCATGATATTTATTTCTGTAACCCTTTGCTTTTAAACTACCTATAGCATTTTAATTAAAGTAGATTTTTTTTTTTTTTTTTTTTTACTCTTTGTTTATGAGAGAGACAGAGCTTGAGTGGGGGAGAGTCAGAGAGAGGGAGACACAGAATTTGAAGCAGGCTCCAGGATCCAAGCTGTCAGCACAGAGCCTGACATGGGGCTCAAACCCACGAATCGTGAGATCATGACCTGAGCTGAAATCGGAGGCTTAACCAACCTATCCACCAGGCGTGCCCTAAAGTGGGTTTCTTGTAGGTGATTTAGTTGGATCCTGTGTTTTCATTTTGATTATCTCTGCCTTTTAACTGCTGTGATTATACCAGTTACATTTAATTATTGGTGCATCTGAAGTCAGATTTATCATTTCTAATCTGTTACTGAGCCCATCTAGTGAGCTTTCTATTTTGGTTATCACATTTTTCATTTCTATACTTTCCATTTGATTCTTCTTTATCTTCTATATATTTCTTTACTTAGACTTTCTATATTTCCATTATTTCAACAGCATCAACCTTTCTTCCTGATGCATTTTTAGACTGGCTGCTTTAACGTATTTAAAAAATCTAGTATCTATGTTGCCTTGCCACTAGGGTGTGTTATCTTTTCCCATGCGGGTTGAGATTTTCCTATTTTATTGTATGCCAAGTAATTTTGGCTTATTTCCTGGACACTTTGAAGATGTTAAGACTCTGAGTTTTGTTTAAATATTCCAGAAAATGTTGACATTTTTGTCTAAGCAGCCAATTAACCTGGTTCAACTCAAGCACAAGTTCTGACCTGACTTTCATGGGCTATGGTTCTAGTGCCAGTTCAGTTTTCAAAATTCTCACTTTGCCCTTCGGATTGTCCCACCCAGCGACTGGTTTAAGATTTGGGCATGATCTACCTTGTTGCTTCATTCCCACAATCTGTGGTATGCTGTTTAGGGCCAGATTCATGCATGTACAGTTTGTGTGAACACAGGGCTTCATTAAAAAAAATCTTCAGGTGGGGCGCCTGGATGGCTTACTCGGTTAAGCGTCCGACTTTCGCTTAGGTCATGATCTCGCGGTTCGTGGGTTAGAGCCCCGCGTCAGGCTCTGTGCTGACTGCCAGCTCAGAGCCTGGAGCCTATTTCAGAGTCTGTGACTCCCTCTCTCTCTGACCCTCCCCTGCTCATGCTGTCTCTCTCTCTCTCTCTCTCTCTCTCTCCTAGAAATAAAACAAACAAACAAACAAAAATCTTCAGGTAACTTTCCTGAGCTCCTCCCACATATCTCCCCGATACTTTTAGGTTCTCTGGGGCTCCCCCTCTTCGTCCTTCAGCCAGAAACCTGGGCCATTATATACTCTGCTCTGCCACTTATTTTCTGTGACTGTATCCATATCCAGAGCCAAGCTGTGGGAGAATGAAAAAGAAACAACAGGTGTTCCCCCCGAACCCTCTGGTGACCACAGTTTTCCCTCCCAGAGAAAGTTTATGCCTCCCCTCTGAGTTCTGGGTGCTATGGGCCCCAGTTGCTCACACATTACCATGGCTGTTCTCACCATGGCATCACCTAGAGGGTGGGGTGCAAGATAATACAGAAAAGAATAAGAAATGTGGGTCACTTTTGTACTCTGAGTGTTTGGAATCCTTTTTCCTCCTACTCAAGCCAAAAGCAGAAGGCTTCTTCTGGAACGCTCTCTGTCCACACCAATGCCCACTTTTGGGTTTCAGGCTGATTTGAGTCCAGACCAGAGAATATAAAAAAAATGTTACAAAATACCGTCAGTTCAATGCTATTTCAAAATCTAGACTTTTTCCTCCATCTGCCATTTTCTCTTCAGAGTCCTCAGGTAGTTGCCCTAGGTGTTTGCCCTAGTTTACAGATGTATTCAATGAGAGAGACAGGGTCACATGTGCTTATTCCATCTCACCCAGAATCCAGTCTTCTCCCTGCTCTGCTTTTAGAGCAAAAACTCCAGGGATGCTTGGGTGGCTCAGTGGATTAAGCATCCGAATTCAGCTCAGGTCATGGTCTCACTGTCCATGGGTTCAAGCCCCATGTCAGGCTCTGTGCTGACAGCTCAGAGCCTGGAGCTGCTTTGGATTCTATGTCTTCCTCTCTCTCTGCCCCTCCCCTGCTCACCTCCCCCCCACCCCGTCTCTCTCAAAAATAAACATCAAAAACAATTAGAATAAGAACTCCAGTAGCGACATGGAAAGTGGCCTAGAGAGAGCAAGTCCCATAGGGTCTTAGCCTCTGTAGTCTAACCCCATGGTTTTCAATACCTTCTCTCTTCTTCCTTTCTCCTTTTCCCCACCCTCCCTCATTTTTACTTTCCTTCCTCCCTTCTTTATGTTCATTCCTTTGTTTAAAGCTAGAGGTGTTTTACTCGGAGAAGCTCTTACAAGGAATCCTTGTCAACAGATCAGACGCTTTGCTGGATTTTGACCACTTCCTGCATCTTGACACTGGACCCCACCCTCCAGCCCACCACTGCAGTGGGTCCCAAAGGGCCATGTTAACAGCACACGGCACACAATCACCCAGGCTACATATTGGAGCTCAGGGTAAACCTGTATCTACAAAGACCCCTTTGAGTTATCAAATCAACCCAGTGAATCTGCACCAGGAATACATTTTTTTTTCTTTCAGGAAACAAAACAATAGAAAATAGAATAAATTTCATTTAATCAGATAAGGACTATCTTTATTGTACTGCAAATACGAATTCTTTTTTCCTGTAGGTATCCAGCCCAAAGAGTTCAGAATCTACTCTTCCAGACGCCTTCCCTTCCTTTATCCTCCACCTTTAAAGAGTCACCTGATTCCCTCATTTCTTCCTCTGAAACAGGCTTCAAATTCATCTTGTCATCCCTTCATCCCTGTCTCAGGTCTGGCTTCCATGGTCTTTTGCAAATTGCACCAAATGCTGATCCCAGCTGGTATCTCTACCTTGACTCTCACTCTTTAGCTAATCCATGGTAGATGTTGTTACCACTCCATTTTCTAAAGCAAACACATCAGCTAAAGCTGGAAAATCTTTTGGCTCCCTCCTACCTCAGGTTGAGGACTAGGCCCCTCACCTCCCTGGTCAACCTACCTGCCTTTCAGCTTCTGGCCCAGACCACCTGGGCTTCTGAGACTCTGAACCTTCTGCCACCATCTAAGGGCTTCAATGCTAAGCCTACCAACCATGAATTAGTTACCCATGCCTCACATTTAGGAGAAGTCCTTACATGCAAAATACACATTCATTCTACAAACCAGAGCTAGATGTAAGATTTTCTTAAAGAATTTCTTACACATCAGAGACGTACAAGAAAACAATCCCAAATCAGTTATTTGCCTTCTTGTTCATGTCCTTCCCTTTGGTCCAAGTGCAAAAAAAAAAAAAAAAAAAAAAAAAAAAAAAATATGGAAAAAGCTAAAAAGTAATTCCTCCTTGGCAGAGTCATCCTGACTTTTTTAACAAAGCACTCCAACGTTACTGCCCGGTGTCGTCTTTTAATAAACACTTCAACCATCCTTTCTTCTTATTCAATATTACAGTGAAATTTAAGGTCACACCTATTCTGGAAACAGGTACTGAGATTCAAGAGCTGCATTTATCTGCTTAAGGGAGTTAATTAAATTTAGGCCTAAGTATTTTTAATGCAGTGTTGTTATTGTTGTTGTTTAAAGTGCTGTTATAAGAATGGATATATCACATAATTTACTAGAAAAGACTTTGGTTTCTAAACTAAGTAGGTACTTGCGTTGTTGACCCTACAGTTCCATCATGAAACCAAAGATTCCTCCCACTGAAGGTGGAGTATTTTGATTTACCATTCTACATCACCTTCCCACGATTTTTTTTCTTTGCATATTTGTGTAGCTTTTCATTTTGATTTGTAATTTCAAAATTACAAAAAGTTGTAGGAATAGCACCAGCAACCTTGTTTACTACATTTTGCCCAAACTCATTAATTGTTCACACTGTGTACTGTGTACTTTTTTATTCTCTTTCAGCTTCTTTTATTTTTTTAATAGTTTATTGTCAAGTTGGTTTCCATATAACACCCAGTGCTCATCCCCACAAGTGCCCTCCGCTATGCCCATCACCTCCCTTCCCCTCCCTCCCACCCCCATCAGCCCTCAGTTTGTTCTTGGCATTCAAGAGTCTCTTTCAGCTTCTTAAAATTTTTTAGGGGCACCTGGGTGGCTCAGTTGGTTAAGTGTCCGACTTCAGCCTAGGTCATAATCTCACGGTTCGTGGGTTCGAGCCCTGTATCGGGCTCCGTACTGACAATTAGCTCAGAGCCTGGAGCCTGTTTCAGATTCTGTATCTCCCTCTCTCTCTGACATGCTGTCTATCTGTCTGGCTGCCTGGCTGGCTCTCTCTGTCTCTCTCTCAGATATAATTAAAACGTTAAAAAAAAATTTTTAATTTTTTAATTAAAAAATGGGTATATTTAATGTGTACAGCATCATGAGTTGATACACACATACACACACACACGGTAAAATGATTACTATTGTCAAGCTAATGAACGCATCTCCTCACGTAGTTAATGTGTGTGTGTGTGTGTGTGTGTGTGTGTGTGTGTTGAAAGCACCAGAAATCTACTCTCTTAGTACATTTCAGGAATTCAACACAGTATTAAGCATAGTCAACACACTTCTCCATTAGATCTCTGGACTGACTTACTGCACTTACCCATTCTTGATTTTCTTTTCAATAAAGCAGGAGTAAGGACAGTCTATCCTCAGCCATTTCCTAAGATCAGATATTTTACCATTTAAAAGTGCAACTGCAAATTACTTTTATTTATTTAAGCCAAAGCACAGAAAAACAGACCGCCTATATGAAAAATTAAAGAAAAATTGACACACCACAAGGGCAATTGTCTGCTACCAACAATTATTAGTGGTCACTAAGGTATTTTCTGGAGTGGGGGAAGGGTGACCTGTGACTTGCCCGTTGGGAATGAAGATAGATGTTGTCGTGTCCTCAGAAACAATCCGTTCTTCCGGGAGGCAGATGGAAGCACAAGGCCGACACTCCTTTCTTCCACCAGAACACACTGGGTGCTCTGACGGTTGAAAGTGAGAGCTCTTAAATCAAAGTTATCTCCAGAGCGGGAAAACCCACGACCACAAAAACCTTATCTTCTCAACAGAGCTAATTCATCTTAGAGACAAGACTTCAACTTATTTTACTCAGACCATCAAAACTCACTCTTCTTAATTCTGAAATGGATTTGCCGGTTTCCAATTTCTATTATTCACCAAAGTCCGCAGTAAATAGTGAAAAGAGATTGATAACGTTGACATTCTTGGAACTAAGTAGAGACCATGGAGTCTGAGTAACTATTCTGCTCTTCCACTTAACTGTCTGCCCTAAATAGCAAGCCTGGGCCCAGTTTTCCCCAAGGGCAACTGTCAAAGAAATACTCTTTCAACACTGATTACTGCATGAAAATTAAGGCGAATAAGCTGCCAGTTCTAGACTAGAGACAAGAATTTAATCAACACAAAGAGCTCCAACAAGGTGTCACAGTTTTGAGTCCCCTGCTGACATTTAGCAGTATTTGCAATGCAAATTTTCCAAAGCATTCTTGGAAAAATTACTAACCTCTTCACCCCTGAATGCCCCCAAAGGTCCCCAAGATAAACTTTAAAATAAATCAGGCCTAAGGGCTTCGCTTAACACTTGGAGGTTTAATCACTAAGTCTTAGATAAGGGAGGGCCTTCCACCCAGGCTCCCTAAAAGAGGATTGTTGGCGTGGTTCTTTCTGACAGACCTTCCCATCAGGTGATTACTCAAACAAGCCCTGTCCATCCACATCCCCCTTTCCCATCTAGGACCACTCACACGGGACCAATTTGTTTCTGGCCTATTCCTTCACCTTCCAAATGCCAGCTTTTCATACTCCAAGTTTAAAAGCAGGCCTTCACGAGCCGTCAGTACAGAAACAGCCTCGTTACAGCCAGGGCTCTTATGGCCTTGATCACCCCTCTGCTCCTCAGCTTCTCTCAGTCTCTGCCATTCCACATCCCCCTATTTTTTTTAGATAAGGAGAAACCAAAGGAATGAAGAAAAGTTTACTACCTTAGCATCGTTTGACCTTCTAAAAATTTTTGGCAGACTCCTAATTTTTCTACAAAATGAAGTCACTCTAATGGTATGCTCCATGATGATCTCCCAGAACTTATAGGCAGTGACCTAACAGCAGATGCACACACCCTCCCCGAGGCGTCTCAGAGCCAGAGATTAAATAAACCAGAAGCTCACAGGCCCAACTTCTGTTCATCTGAGGTGCTCCATCTAGTCCTGCTCTTCCCACAGGGACCCGAGGTGGCACCATGAGCCTGTGACAAGGCACTTGAGTGCCTCAGGGGAAGGAGCTCCTCCCCTGGGCTAGGGAGGAGACACACAGGAAGCAAACACAAGGGTACCACCCTCTGAGTGGCCTACCTGTACACTGGGGTGACAGAGACAATAGGCATGAGGTTTGGGGAGACCACTTAGACCCAAGCAGGGTGGCATGAAGTGGGATGGAGCCCATAAACACCCCAATTTAGAAACAGGTGGGGTTGGTAAAGCCTAATTAGAGAAGACTTCACAGAAGATGGCAACAGAACCCTACCTTAAACACTGAGGCACACTTACCTGCAAGGAAACAGAGTTTCCAGGGCATGAGAAGAGAAAACGTGCATCAATGCTTCCCCTGATTTCTACTTCCAGGACAGTGTAGCATCAAGGAAATCGTCTAGAACTCGGACCCAGGGAGAAGCTGGTTTCCATGTTGCCTCTGCCAATTCCTAGTTGTAAACAAGTGCCCAGCTTTTCAAACCTCAATTCACACATTTCTAAAATGGAAGGTAAATCCCACCGGGATCCCATGTTGTAAGGATGAGACAAGGTTATGTACTAGCCCAGCACATGGCTGATGGTCCAGCGGTTCTCACTGATGCTGTTGTGTAACTACATCTCTCGACTTCAGCTTTGTCATCTGGGAGATGAAAGGGTTAACCTGAACACCTCCAAAGCCCCCCAGCTCCGAAACTCTACAGCTTCATAACATTACTCCAAAGCCCCTTATGAGGCTGTAATATGAAGTGTCTGGCACCAGGGGGAGCACTCCTAATGCGTGTTCACATATGCACTCCCAGGCCACTGAGATCTGACTCCAAAAAAGTCAGAAATAAATGTTTGGGCATTAGTTAAAGCAATCAGAGTATAATACAGTATGTTAATTTTGTACTTCTATTTAGAATTTCAACACCTTTAGAATTTTAACTCTCTAAAAAAAAAAAAAAAAAGCCCCAACTTCTGAAACTTCCAAACTTATTAAAATTCTACCAACTACTAGTGAATGTGCATCTCAAGAGGAGTTGCTGCTGGCCTTCTGCATGGTGCTGGCTTTCTCCAGGGTGTTGCCTCTGCACCCCGGATAAAGAACCTGTGCCCTGTAATTACACTGGCTGCCAGTATCCCAGGCAGGGACCCTCTTCAGGGCTCGCAGGAAGGGCTGAAGGGGAAAATCACTGCCTAGGAAGCCTTAAACCACAGCTGTCCACCCCTAGGGCCCCACCTCCAGCACCTGATTTAATCGGTCCTGGGTGTGGACCTGGCATCCATGCTTGTCACAGCTCCCTAGGTGACTGTTCTGAGCAGGCAGGGACGTGAACCACAGGTAGATACTAAACTAAAGCATTATCTAGGAGATGTGCCTGGGTTAGGCTCTCCCCTGGCTCACTCTCGGTACTTGTTTCTAATCAAAACTGAACTTAAAGGCAAACATGGGAAAAACCGAATTCCCGTGTCTAAGAGCCATTTTCCATACTTTTCAACAGGGCAGAGGACTGTGGGTAGGAATAAGCTAGGTGACTTATTGCTACCAGCCCAGCTTACCTCCCTCCTCCCCAAACTCCAAATTTCCGGGAAAGGCTTCCAGGCTTCATCATGTTTCATGGACGGTTTCAAAATTTCAGCTTTTAAGCATTATTTTAAAATCATAACATTGTGTGGGACATCTGGGTGGCTCAAGTTGCTTAAGCATTCCACTTCAGCTCAGATAATGATCTCACAGTTCATGAGTTCGAGTCCCATGTCAAGCTCTGTGCTGACAGCTCAGAGCTTGGAGCCTGCTTCAGATTCTGTGTCTCCCTCTCTCTCTCTCTGCTCCTCCCCTGCTTATGCATTCTCTCTCAAAAAGAAACAAACATTAAAATAAAAATCATAACATTGTGTAATGCAGTAAACAATGTTTTAAAATAAGAGAATCCCCTAGTTTCTTCTCAGAAGACTTTATTACTTTATTGCAGACCTCCACAATGGGATTTCAAAGATGTTTTAAAAATGTGGGTCCAGTGTAGGAGTTATCTACTTAAACTTAAGTTCTTTATAAGTATTACAAGTTTGCCAAGTGTATTTTTATGATATTTTACATGTATTTCAGGACAGAGAACAAAACCAAAATGTGCAAAATAGTCCAAGAAAACCTTCCTAGTGTGACTCACCCATACTTGTACCTGTTGCCTCTAAATTGAGGATGTTCAAAGGAAGAGAAAGACAAATAACAAAACATCCTTTAAAGAGAAAAATAATCAAATCCCTCTTTTGATTGTACATGTCCACTCCAGTATCTATACTCCAAAAAGCTGAAATAGATATAGATACATTTAAAAAAAAATGTTTAAGTTTGATGTGTGTGTAGAAAGAGAAGAGCGAGTGTGAGTGGGGGAACGGCAGAGAGGGAGAGAGAGAATCCCAAGCAGGCTTTGCACAGCACAGAGCCCACGCGGGGCTCAAACCCATGAACCATGAGATCATGACCTGAGCCGAAGTCAGACACTTAACCCACGGAGCCACGAGGTGCCCTGGTATGGATACATTAAAAAAATCATATCAGATGCATGATACAACATGGATGAACCTTGAAAAAAACATATTATGGGGAACAAGCCAAATGCAAAAGGACAAATATTACACGATTTCTCTTATATGAACTATCCAGAATAGGCAAATTCAGAGAGAGAAAAAAAGGGGTTGAGGGAGAACAAGAATGAGGAGTCATTGCTTAGTGGGTATAGTGGGTCTATTTGGAGTGATGAAAAGTTGTGGAAATAGACAGTGGTGATGGTAGTACAACATTTTGTAAAGAAAATTCCTCTGAATTGCAGAGTTAAACATGGTTAGAATGGCAAATTTTGTTATATGCATGTTATGTGATTTATGTATTATGTATAGGAGATATATATATTCAAGAAAATAAACAATAAAAACCAATGGCCTAATGTCCCTAGCAGAAAACCCTAAAAGCAACTAAAAGGTCTTAGGAGTCAGGTGACCCGTCCTCCGACCTAGGTGTGTGCTCTACAAGTTCTGGAGGTGATTCTCTCTGCACAAATAGTCCTGAGACGAGACCAATCCTTGCAGAGGTGACAGAAGTACAAGGCTGTGCCCCCACAGCCGCCACTGCCACCCATCCTGCCTCCTGAGACAATGAATTAGCCTCCCATTTAATTAGCAGCTATTCCCTGACAGCTGTAATCACATCACATGCTCATTAGAACTGGATTGTTTGGTCCTAATAGTCATTATGACTGTTCCCGATGAGTACTTCGTTTTCATTCCTATAAATCTATGAACATTTTACATGTCATCAGCTACTGAAGCTACACAAAGACTTTAGGCCATGCATTCTTTAATTTTTTTAAATGTTTTTATTTATTTCTGAGAGAGCGAGAGAGGTAGCCTGAGCAGGGGAGGGTCAGAGAGAGAGGGAGACACAGAATCTGAAACAGGCTCCAGGCTCTGAGCTAGCTTTCAGCACAGAGCCTGACGTGGGAACCCATGAACCGTGAGATCGTTACCTGAGCTGAAGTTGGACGCTTAACCAACTGAGCCACCCAGGGGCCCCAGGCCACGCATTCTCAAACAAAGGCAAGAACCAAAAAATAAAATAAAATAATTAGCTCCTGGGTACAAAAATACCTTAAGTATTACAATGGCTTATGGTCTTCCACAGGGACATAGTACATAACAGATATACAGTATATTTGCAGCATTAACATTTCATGGGTGTTGAGGATGCGGTGATTAAGAAATAAGTATGCCGGGGCGCCTGGAGAGCTCAGCCGGTTAAGCATCCAGCTTCGGCTCAGATCATGATCTCATGGCTCATGGGTTCAACCTCTGCGTTGGGCTCTGTGCTGACAGCTCAGAGACTGGAGCCTGCTTCAGATTCTGTGTCTCCCTCTCTCTCTGCCCCTCCCCTGCTCATGCTTTCTCTCATTCTCATAAATGAATAAACTTAAAAAAAAAGAAAAGAAAGAAAAAATGTCCCTAGGGGAATGAAAAAAAGAGGGCAGGGGCTGTTGATTAACATTGCTTTGTATACCATAATTAAAGATTTTTCTTAAGCCAAAAATAAACAGAAACCAGCCGCTCTTCACAAAAAGAAAGGAGACAAAAGAAAAGAAAAAAAGAAAGTAAAGAAAGGAAAAGTTTTCATGGACGGCCAGTGGATGGCTTTGCCGCAGACCTCCCTCCACTCTTTTCAGCTGTGAAGGGCATTACTCTGTTTGGTCCACACTCTCTCCACTTTCCCTAAGCCTGACATGTGTCTTCATCCACCAAGCAGTCACCAGCATCTGCTAAGAGCCAGGTACTCTGCTAGGCCCATTTGGGCAGGACCCGACAGCTATTAGGAGTGAAGGTGACTGTACACTTGGCCCAAGCACAATCTTAAAGAGCAGCAGGAGGGGGTGGGCCAGGGAAATGGTCGCAAGCATGGGATCCGAAGCCAAGAGACCAGGGTTTCAGGCCACATGGCATTGCCTCTTACTAAACAAGCCACTCTGGGCAAAGGATTAGAACTCTGTTGCTTCAGATCCCTCCTGTGAAAAGAGCCAGTGATGTTTCATGGAGGGTTACACGGAGAACCAAGTGAGAGCGGCAGAACACAGTGGGCTCTTGCAAGTTCAAGCACCTACTGGTAATGCTTTAGCAGGTGAGGTAGGTAATTCACAAGTACACAGCCGGCCATCACGATTTCTATCGGTGGATAGGGTTCGCCAACACATTCGACACTCCTGCCAGGGACCTGCAACTCTCCCTTGGGGCGAACTCTGCCTTCAAGGTCAGCTTAGAGAAAAACAGGCTCTAGGAGCTTAGATGCAAAGCCCAACTTGAAAGACCGAAGGACGAACCGGAGCAGCAGCAGGCAGGGCTTCTAAGTCAATGAAGACTTTAAGCAATGTGTACACCTTTTTTTATGCTAATTCATCTAGCCAAGGTCTAGCCAGGTCACTTACTCTGTGTGTCCAAGGACATACTGAAAGGACACACCAAGTTCACTTCCCATAAGCTGAATAAGCAGTTTAAAAAGTTGTCTGCATTTGGGGTATGATTTCAGGGGCCCTAGAAGGAATAAATAAGCCTTTGAAAAGTATGCCTATTGCCAAAACTCTATCAGCAGGTATATGCTTCCATTCCACAAAGAAAGGTAAGGTTCAAGTGTACATTCCCCTGCGGGGTTAATTTAACTTATGTTATAAAACTTCGGTTCCAATGCCCCTCACTCACGGAAGCTGCCTCCTAGACTCTGAGAGGCCCTAGCAATGCGTTCTCAGGGTCCTGTATTTTCACACCATTTGTAAGAGGAAGGCACTTTAACAGCAATGACTTAAGCCTATTGTTGCTTTCCAACCGCGCTCCATTATTCTTTGTCGAGTGACAGGTAGAAGGATGATCATGGGCATTTAGGGAATCCAGATAAGGGAGGTGAAGTGGGGGGGTGGGTTGGTGGGGCGTATTTACATAGTTTACAATCTCCTTGGTGTACAGAGATTTTGGTTTGTCATCTGATGAAGGAGTGACTCCCGGAACACTCCCGCTGCCCAACGCGACAACTTACCTGATTGTACGACCTAAGGGGCGTGCCAGTCCTAAAGTCACTCTGTAATATGACCATGACCTAAATGTGAGGCACCCCAAGTAGGTAAGTAGGGGTATCAGTGCTTCAGATGTAAGAGGTAGAAGTTTGTGGTGTACTGTTCCAATTCCTATACCTCCCATATGGAAGAAAACTAATAGAGGTTTATGCCCATTTGAAAAAAAATCCTAGGCATTTCCAAAAGATTACCATGAATGAGCTGTGAAGATAAAAAGACGAGTCTAAAGCAAGGGTTGGCAAACTATGGTACCACAAATTACAGTAGTCCACTGGCCAAATCTGGTCTACTGCTTATCTTAAATAAAGTTTTATTGGAACACAAGCACACCCAATGATTTATATATTGCCTAGGGCTGCTTTTGCCTACGAAAGCAAAATTGATTAGTTGACATAGAGACTCGCAAGACCTAAAGTATTTATTATCTGTTCCTTTGCAGGAAAAGTCTGAAGATCCCTGCTCTAAAGTATCAATACAAAACAAATTTCAATCAGTCATACTAGAACAAAGACTGAATTTATCTTCCTGCTTTCTCTATAGAAAACACTACAAAATCATTGTAATAGTAAGAATATAGAAAGCTACAACCAGAAAATGCAGGGAAAACTATATTATTAGAGGCATGTTAGTATGCTAATAACAATATTAAGATAATTTTTCTGGATTTTGAGGTGTTTATGGTATCTGTCAGCCTCCTATAATCTGTAATTTGTTGTGATTCATTTTCTCATTCAAAAATAATACTTTTGCACCCCAAGTCAATATAAGCTTCAGTCCCCACAAGCTGGATAACGTATATCTTCTAATGTATGAAGAAGTGACATCGGGCATTTCTGTGGACCCTAGTCACCCTGACACAGGACTCTCCTGGGTTTTTCTGTGGGTGTGGGGTGTGGAAGAGGCCTAAGCAACTATTTGGAGACCGAAGAGCTCAAACTAAGACAGTGATTATAACTGAAATAGACACATCCTCAGGGAGGGCCAGTCGCACACAATGGGGAAAAATCACCATGCAGCTCTCTTTAAAATGTGTGTTCTGTCGGAGCAAGGTGCTAAAGTGAATCCCAGTCAGGGGTTCCAAGGAGCAGAGGCATTGGTAGCCAAAGGGTGTATCACCAACAAACAACAGTCACATGCAAGATGCCATTCATTAGAAAGGAGGCAAAGGCAAACCAGTGAATCCTTTTGTAAAAGCTTCCTCCTTAGCTGAGGGGGGATTTTCAGGAGCAGGTGTTGCTACTTCTCCTTCTCTGCTTTTCCGGCTGAGCCAGGAGCAGCGGCAGCAGAGAGGGGAATCCCTGGAGGACAGACCACGCCCTTGGGTGAGCTGCTCTGCTTGTAGGTGGTCCTGCAATAGCAGGGTGATCAAAGGCGGAGAGTTTTGAAACCTTCTGGATTTTCTACATCATCCTGCCCTGAAAAGCTGAGTGAGCACGCCCAGAAAGTTCTAAGTCCCAGAAACCTTCAGGGAACATTAACTGAGGACTAAAGTCAAGGAGAAGGCCAAGAGAGAAGACGGGGCTTCCTTCTAGGTGAAGATGAGGGAGGTGGCTGGAGCCAGGGGACTCTCCCTGTTCTGTGAAAACAATGGTGGTAACAGCACAGGCTGCAGGAGGTGAAAGCCGAGAAGGTACAGGGGTGTGAATGTGAATGTGAACACAGGCTTGATACCCGGCAGCTCACAGGGATGGAACCGCAGTGAATATAGCCTCAGGGTGGCCCGGAGGAAAACTCCAAGGATCACATTATACAAAGGTTCTATGCAAAAGGAATCACTTACGAATGGCACCAAAACAGAAATTCTAAGTGACTCCCCTAATTCTAAATTTTTTAATGTTTATTTTTCTTGAGGGAGAGAGAGACAGACAGAGCATGAGTGGGTGAGGGGCACAGAGAGAGGGAGACACAGAATCCGAAGTAGGCTCCAGGCTCTGAGCTGTTGGCACAGAGCCTGATGTGAGGCTCGAACTCACAAACTCTGAGATCATGACCTGAGCTGAAGTCAAACACTTAACCGACTGAGCCATCCAGGTGCCCCAAAACTCCCCTAAATTCTAGATAACTAAGGCATAGCTATAAAGATTAACCACAAATGTTCCAGAGTCTCATTTCAATTTCATCTGATCTGATTAATAATGTAACTTATGGTGTTTTTATTAAGAATCACATAAAAATGCTCTTAATATGTATCTGAAGACATAAAGTATCCCTTCTCCCAGAGAACATGTAAAATAAGACAGGTTATGAAACTGAGCTCCATAAAACATAATTATTCACCTCATGAGACTATAACTTCTCTCATACACATACATTCTTGTCTAGGGAAACACACACACACACACACACACACACACACACACACACACACCTACCTGTACAACAATTTTGTAACATCAAGATTTGAAACAGTGAAAATTTGAGGCAACTTAAATGTTCATCAGCATCAGGAGGAGGCTCATGAACCTATGTACCCATACACAAATATGCCACACTACAATTAAAGTACACATATAGTACATACATATGTATAATATGCCCACAGGGGTTTGCCTTATTTTTCTTTAAGTCTCTGCAGGCTTTCAATATTTTGTAATAAATTAAAAAGAATTATTAAATTAATCCCAAATTGACAGATTCTAATACAATAATGAATATACATCCTTTAAAGTAGAGGAAAATGGTCAATTCAATCTCTTTAAAATGCTAGGTCATTTTGTGTATTCTCTTTGGTTTTTTATACATATGAATGTGTAATATGGCTGTAATGATGGTATACCATGGAATGTTTTTATATATCATTAATGAGTCAAACATTAAACATATTTAATGTTGAAAATCTTTGCAATAGTCATTCAAAGTGACCCAACATTTTACTGCATAGGCATGCCTTGATTTTAGCCACTCCCCTTTTCTTAAACATAGATTTCCATTATAAATAACCCCATTTCCATTATAAATAACACCATACGGAGTATTTTTGTGTGCAGAGCTTTATCCTTTTTAGAATTATTTAAGATATGTTTCCAGTAATAGGATTATTAGTCCAAATTTTTGATCATTTTTTTATGACTTTATTCATTGTCAATACATTTTAAATAGATGTGGTTGCAAGACTTCTGGTTCTGGCCAAGACTGAGAAACAAGTATCAAAATATCCCCTTCAGCTTAAGACATACAAAACCCAGATTACTTCCTTGAAAATATTTCCAGGCATGTCATAGGGAAGAGGACCCAAAGCAAAGCTGGGAAGTCATCAGACTCCCTGAGTTGGGACATCTGAGACAGCAAGATAGATGGATTACACAGGACAGAATACAAAAGAGAGCTGCACAGACAGAACTTGGAAATCTACAAAGGATTCCCACTGAGTATTTAGCAGAGTACTAATCAGTGCATGTAAGCACCTGAAGCCAAGAGAAGAGCCATCCAAAAGGATTAGAAGTAAAAATACCAGAGCTCATACAGGACTATTTCCATGAACCAAACTAAAAAAAAGATCTCATAATTCATAGGACATTGGGTACATACAGTACTCAGAAGTATCTTGTTCTAGTCATGGATAATTATTAGCCCTATGCTACATGCTTCTCTGATACCACCTAATTAGGATGAAAAGCAAAATCCAAAGGATCAGACTGTTTCCAAATAACTGTGTTCTGGAACAAACTTTACAAATATTTGGAAAAATACAAAAATATCAGCATGCCAGTAAGGTAAAATTCACCCTGAAATTTAATGAAAAATTACCAGGCATGCAAAAAAGCAGGAAAATATGTCCCTAGTCTGGAGAAAAATTAATCAAAGCTGAAACAAAACTAATAAAGATATTGGAATTATCAGGCAAGGACATTAAACAGGTATTAAAACAGTGTTCCTTATACTCAAAAAATAAAAGTAGTGACATGAAAAATATTGAAGAGAGCTAAACTGAACTTCTAGATAAAAGGCATAATTTCCAAGATGAAAATTAGACTAAATGGAATTAATGGCAAATCAAATACAAAAGACCAGCAAAGTTGAGGACAAAGCAAAAGAAACTGCCCAAAATGAAGCAAAATTTTTTTTAAAAATTTTAAATAAACAAAGCAGTGAGTTGAGGGGCATATTCGAGTATTCTGACTGATGGAAAGTCCCACGGAGAAAAGACAGAGATAGTGTCAAAAAATACTTGCACAAATAATGGCTAAAAATTTTCCAAATTTGATGAAAACTGTAAACCTACACATCCAAGAAGCTCAACCAACCACAGTAGAAAAACCATTAAGAAAACTACACCAATTCACATCACAAGCAAACTGATCAAAATCAGTGATAAAAAAAAAATATTAAAAGAGGCCCAAGGATAAGAATGACAGCAGATTTCTTGCCAGAGACAATACAAGTGAGAAGACAATGGAACAACATAGTTAAAACATGGAAAGAAAAAAAAACCAGTCAGCCTAGTTTTGACACCCAGTGAAAACATCTCTTAAAAACAAAAGTGAATAAAGACTTTTCCAGACATGCAAAGGTGAAATAATTCAGCAGCAGCAGACTACACTACAAGGGATCCTTCACACAGAAGGAAGATGATGCCAGATGGAAATATGAACCTACAAAAAGGAATAAAGAACACTGGAAAACAGAAAATCGGCAAATATGTCATTTTTAAAATACTGAAATATCTTTAAAAGATAACTGGCTGCCTAGACAGAAAAATAACAATGTAGTGTGGGGTTTATAACATACATAAAAGTAAAAGGTATGATGACAGGCAAAAAGACTAATGGGGAGAAATGATACTATTTTGTGAGTTTCTTATATGGTACATGAAGTGGTATAATATCACTTGAAAAGCTGTAATGGAGTAAGATGTATACCATAAACCTAAAGCATCCATGAAAATACCAAAGAATTATAGCTAAAAAACAACAAAAAGAAATCCTAAAAAATAATCTAAAACAACTCCCCAAAAAGAGGAAAATGTAACAAAGTACAAATAGAATACAAATAGCATAATGATAGGTTTAAACCCAAACATCATTAATCACATCAAATATAAATACTATAAATAATTTAATGTCAGATATTTTTAAAAAGAAAAAAATGCAAGACATAAATGCTTCCTACAAAAAAATATTGTTTTCTATAAAGACAAAAACAAGATAAAAGTAAAAGGAGGAAAGAAAAAACATGCTAATGTTAATCCAAAGAACAGTAGAGTGACCATATTAATACCTGATGAGATAAATTTAAGATAAATGAACATTGCCAGAGATGAAGGATATCATTCCCCAATAATAAAGAGGTCAATTTATCAAGTAGAAAGAGCAATCCTAAATAGTTATGCCCCTAATAGTAATAAAGGGGCTTCAAACTACCTGAAGTAAAAATTGAACTGAAGGGAAAAGCAGAAATACACACAATTATAGCTGGAAATTTCAACTCTACTCTCAAAGTAAGCCATAGAACAAGACAGAAAATCAGTATGAATGTAGAAGACTGGAACAAAACTATCCATCAACTTGACCTAATTGACATTTATAGAATATTCCACCCAACAATAGCAGAATGTACATTCTACTCAAATGCCTAAGGACACACCAGATTCTGACCCACAAAAAATAGTCTCAATCAATTTAAAGGATTTGAGTCACAAAAGACATGTTCTCTCAGTACAATAAAATTAATTCATAAGCAAATAACAGATTTCTGGAAATTCTTATTTATAAAATAAATAACACTTCTAAATAACCCATGGGTTGAAGAAGAAATCAAAAGGGAAACTAGAAAGTGTTTTAAAATTAATAAAAATACAAAATATCAAACTTCATGAGATACTGCCAAAAAACAGTAGAAGGAAATTTACAGTACCCAGTCTATATCATAAAGTTCTCAAATCAACTACATTAGCTTCCACCTTAAGAAACCAGAAAGAGAGAGGAAGTTAAGCCCAAAGTTAGCAGAATAAAGTCAATAATACCTATCAGAGGAGAAATCAACAATTTTTTTTTTTTTTAAAAGGAAAACAATAAAGAAAACCAATCTGGTCCTTTGCAAAGATACATAAAATTATATGTCTTTAGCCAGGCTCATGAGAGAGAGAAGGAGAAGAGAAGGAGAAGAGAAGGAGAAGAGAAGGAGGAGGAGGAGGAGGAGGAGGAGGAGGAGGAGGAGGAGGAGGAGGAGAAGGAGAAGGAGAGAAGAGAAGAGAAGACAGAAGAGCGCACGTGAGCGAGCACACACGCGAACAAACACAAATCAAAAATGAGACAGGTGAGGGGCGCCTGGGTGGCTCAGTTGGTTAAACTGTTAAGCGTATAACTTCAGCTTAGGTTATGATCTCACAGTTCGTGGGTTCGAGCCCTACGTTGGGCTCTATGCTGACTGCCAGCTCAGAGCCTGGAGCCTGTTTCAGATTCTGTATTTCCCTCCCTCTTGTCATGACTCTCCCCTGCTCATGCTCGTGCACGCTCTCTCTCTCTCTCTCTCTCTCTCTCTCTCTCTCTCAGAAATAAAACATTTAAAAAACTTTTAAAAAATGAGACAGATGACATTACACAGTCTACTGATATATTTTTTTTTTAATGTTTTATTTATTTCTAGGAGAGAGAGAGACAGACAGCGTGAACAGGGGAGGGTCAGAGAGAGAGGGAGTCACAGACTGAAACAGGCTCCAGGCTCCGAGCCGGCAGTCAACACAGAGCCCGACGCGGGGCTCGAACCCACGAACCATGAGATCATGACCTAAGCGAAAGTCAGACGCTCAACCGACTAAGCCACCCAGGCGCCCCCACAGTCTACTGATATTAAAGTAAGAAAATACTATGAACTTTATGTCAAAATATCTTGACAACTTAGGAGAAATGGACAAAGTCCTTGAAAGATACAAAGTAACAAACCCTTACTCAAGAATGTATAGCCTGAATGACCCAACATCCATTACATAAATAGAACTTATAGTTGAGTTTTTCTAGGAAGGGGTCTCCAGGCTCAGATGGCTATGCTAGAAAATTCTAGTGAGATTTAAGGATGAATGTCAATTCTACAAAGCTCTTTCAAAAAATTAAAGAGGAGAAAATTTTCTCAACTTATCCAGTGATGTAGGAATGAACATTACCATGAAGACAAAAGCAAACACATTAGAGGAAAGTAAAACTATAGACCAATATCTCTTATGAACACCCTGTAAAAAAAAAAATTTAGCAAATCAAATCCAGCATTAAATGGAAAATACATCATGACAAAGTAGAGTTTATCCCAGTCTAATAATTTTAAAATGAGTACAATTTCCCATATCAATAAAAAAATTTATGAATATCTCCATATATGCAAAAAAAGTTATTTAACAAAATCTAATATTTTTCCTGATATATTCCTGATACAAACACCCAGCAAACAAGGAATGGAAGGAAACCTCCTCAACCTGATAAAGAATTTCTACCAAAAACAAACAAAAAACCCTACAGATAACACCATGGTTATCTCTTAAGACTGAATGCTCTCGGGGCGCCTGGGTGGCTTAGTCGGTTAAGCATCCGACTTTCGCTTAGGTCATGATCTCACGATTCATGGGTTCAGGCCCCACATCGGGCTCTATGCTGACTGCCAGCTCAGAGCCTGGAGCCTGTTTCAGTCTGTGACTCCCTCTCTCTCTGACCCTCCCCTGTTCACACTGTCTCTCTCTCTCTCTCCTAGAAATAAAACATTAAAAAAAAAAAAAAAAAGACTGAATGCTCTCTATCCTTTCAAGACAGAAAACAAGAGAATGTTTACTCTTACCATCTCTTTTTTTTTCATGTTTACTTATTTATTTTGAGAGAGAGAATACAAGAGAGAGCATGAGCAGGGGGAGGGCAGAGGGAGAGAGAGAATCCCAAGCAGGCTCCACACCATCAGTGCAGAGCCCAATACAAGGTTTGAACCCACAACCCTGAGATCATGACCTGAGCCAAAATCAAGAGTCAGGTACTTAACAAACGGAGCCACCCTTACACCCTACTCTTACCATTTCCATTCAACATTATTCAATCTTACAGGCAATAAGGAAAGTCAAAGATTAAAAGGGATCTACAATGAAACGGGAAAATCTAAACTGTTTGTATTCACTAACAACATGATCATATAAGTAGAAAATCCTGTGGGATCTACAAAAGGCTGGTAGAACAAGTAAGTGACTAACAAAGTTATACAATACCAGGTCAATACTCAAAATTCAGATTTTATTTTTCAAAATTTTTTATGTTTATTTATGTCATATATATAGAGAGAGACAGAGTGTGAGTTTGGGAGGGTCAGAGAAAGAGGGAGACACAGAATCCAAAGCAGGCTCTAGGCTCTGAGCTGTCAGCACAGAGCCCGATGCGGGGCTCAAACTCACCAACTGTGAGATCATAACCTGAGCCGAAGTCAGCCGCTTAACCAACCCAGGTGCCCCTCAAAATTCAGCTTTTAGGTCTATGTAATACTGATAAGCAATTAGAAGCTGAAATTTAAAAACACATAAAAAATATGAAGTACTTAGGGATCAACTACAAAATATTGCTGAGAGAGATTAATGACCTAACAAATGAAGAGATCAACCATGTTCATGGATTAAAAGACTTAATATATTGAAGATGTCAGTTCTCCCCAAATTGATCTAAAGATTCCATGCATTCCCAATTAAATCTCAGCAAGACTTTTTCTCTAAAAATTGACAGGCTGAATATAGAAATCACATGGAAAGGCAAAGAATCTAATATGGGCCATTTGAAAGAAAAAAAATTGGGAGACTTACACTATTTCACTTCAACATTTACTATAAAACTACAGTAATCAAGACAGCATGGTACTGACATCAAGATAGACAAATAATCAATATAACAGAATAGGAAGTCCAGAAATAGACCTACATGTACATGGTCAACTGATTTTTAACAAAGGTTCAGAAATTATTCAATAGAGAAAAATAGAGTAGTTGTTTTTTTCCAGCAAATGGTGCTGGAACCATTGTTTGTACATAAGAGAGAAAAGAACTTTGATCCATAGCACATGCAAATACTAACTAAAAACAGATCATAAATTTAAACCTAAAGCTACAAACCTAGAAGAAAACATCAGAGTAAATCTTAAGACCTTGAGTTAGGTAAAGATTTCCTCGAAAGAACACCAAATATACCATATACAGTCAATAAAAGAAAAAAACTGATAAATCAGGCTTCTTCAAAATTAAAAATATCTTCTTTGAAAAATACCCTAAGACAATGAAAAGACAAACCACAGGCTGGGGAAAATAACTACAAATAACATATTTGATACAAGAGTTCTATATCAACATATCAAGAACCCTGAAAACTCAAAAAATAAGGGGTGCCTGGGTGGTTTAGTCAGTGAAGTATCTGACTCGATTTCAGCTCAGGTCATGATCTCATGATCTCAGGGTCCTGAGATGGAGCACTGGGTTGAGCTCTGTGCTGTGTGTGGATCCTGCTCAGCACAGGATTCTCCCTCTCTCTCCCTCTCCCCTACCCCAACTCATGGTCTGTCTAAAAATATAAATAAAAATTTAAAAAATTTAAAAACCTAAAAAAACAGAAATAGGAAATACACTAACAAAATAAACAATCCCATGTTTTCATGCAAAGGTGGATCTTGGGAAACTTAACAGAAGATGATGGGGGAAGGGAAAGGAAAAAAAATAGTTACAAACAGAAAGGGAAGGAGGCAAACCATAAGAGACTCTTAAATACAGAGAACAAACTGAGGGTGGGTGGGTGACTGGAGAGAGGAGAAATGGGTGAGGGGCACTGAGGAGGGCACTTGTTGGGATGAGCACTGGATGTTGTATGTAAGTGATTAACCAAAGGAATCTACCCCAAGAACCAAGAGCACGTTTTACACACTGTATGTTAGCCAATTTGACAATAAATTATATGAGTGAATGAATGAATGAATGAATGAATATTGGCAAAAGATTTGAACAATCATTTTACCCTAAGAAGATAGGCAGAGGAAAATAAGCACATGAAAAGATGTTCCACATCATTAGATAAATGCAGATTAAAACCCCAGAGGGATACCACTACTCACCTATTAGAATGGCAAAAGTTAAACGGACTAACCATATCAAGTGTTGGAAAGGATGTGGATGAATTGAACTCTCATACAATAGTGGTGGGATGGAAGATTGTAAACACACTGTGGAGAAGTTTGGTAGTGTCAAACATACATCTATTTTATAATTCAGTGACTCCCTCAAGAATTTATCACACAGAAATGAAAGCATATGTTGGGGCACTTGAGTGGTTCAGTCGGTTGAGTGTCCAACTCTTCATTTTGGCTCAGATCATGGTCTTGTGGTTCATGAGTTCGAGCCCTGCATCAGGCTCCATGCTGGTCATGTGGAGCCTGCTTGGGATGTTCTCTCTCTCTCTGCCCCCTCCCTCACTCACACACACATACTCTCTCTCTTAAAATAAATAAAACTTAAAAAAAAAAAGAAATGAAAGCATATGTCAACAAAAACATTAGTACACAAATGTTCACAACATCTTTATTTTGAAAAGTCTAAAACAGGAAACACCCAGATGTCCACCAACATGTGGATAAAAAAAAAAAAACCACTGTGGTATATCCATATAAGAGAATGCTACTCAGCATAAAGAATGAACTATTAATAACACACAACATGATGAATTTCAAAATAATTATGCTGAAAGAAGCCAGATCATAAAAGAAGATACCATATGATGTAATTTATGTAAACTTTAAGAGAATACAAACTAACCTATGATGATGAGAAAGAGATCAGTAGTTGCCTAGGAAAGGGGTGGTGGGTTGGGTTAAGAGGAATTAACACAAGGAAAGTTTTGGTGGGGGTGGGATACGTTTCACTATCTTGATCGTGATGATCAACATATACATATGTAAAAGCATATCAGATTGTACATTTTAAATAGGCATTTTGCATATGTAAAATCAATTTTACATATGTAGACATATAAAAACATCAGATTGTACATTTTAAATAGGCACAGTTTACTGTATGTCAATCTGAACTCAAAATATATGGTTTTGAAATACATGGCTGCACCTAACAGAAAAAGAAATATTCTCCATAACTAAAAGGAACCAAATGCACAAGAAGTACACTCTCTTCCTCAAGTCAGTTGGAAGATTCTTGCAATCTCACTTAGAAATCTTTGCATTCCCCGAGCTAAACATGGTGCCTGGCAAATTGTTGATTTTCAATTGATGGTTTGCTCAATACATGAACCAACCCATCAAACTCAAGTATCAATCCTTCACATTCTGTTTTTTGCTCAAAGCCTGGCTCAGGAATACCCGTTTGGTGAAGGCACGGTCTTCTCAGGTGCCCTCAGACTGGGCTAGTGCTGGAGGCTGACAAGTCACCACAGGGGAGAAAAAACCCAGCATGTATAAAGCTACCAGCAGAGGGCCAGCTCCCACAAATGTTACTTCTCTTTTAGAACTTTTCTAGAATCTGCCATCCATGATCTTTCTCTCTTTGCTTTTGTCTTGTATATTTATGGGGATACAGGTTTAAGGTCTTTATCCTTGAGGTTTTTTTATTTTTAAATCCTTGGTTTTAAAATTAGACCATTTAAACTGTTAGGAATCTACCTCACAGTAAGAGTAACAAATCAAAATGATACTCCCTTCTACCTTTGGTTGTTCGCCTATAAACCTATCTGTTATGGTTTGAAACAATAATCTTGAAGAGAGTGAAAGGAAGGGAGAGGCTCTCCCTCCCCAGTCAGTGCATCAGACCTTGGACTTACCCCTTGTGCAATGGCCCGGCCCTGTACTACAAGAGGGGTGCCCTCTCCTCGCCTGTATTCTCCTCTGCCCTCTGTCCCCACAAGGATGCCACTCCCCTCCAGTGTCACTCTGTGCCTGCAGTCAGGGGGCAAAGGGGCCAGAGTAAAGGCTGTCCCCCAGGAGATGACTTGGGGCAGGGAGGGATCAAGTCCGTGAGGCGGTATGAGTCAACACATCAGTCCCTCTGTCATGAGCTGTCCTGACTTTAAAGTCCCTAGATCACAATTCTTGCTTTGAGCTTCTATACTGATTTCCCCATAAGTGAAAAAAAGAACAGAAGGCCTGAGGGAGTCTGCATTTGGGACTCAAATAGAAGCATTAAGCAAGTATTCAGTGGCATTGCTTATTTCTTCAGGCCATTTATTGGGTATCTCCTACAGCACCCAATAAATATTTCACCAAAATGCACTGGATGTCCTGGAAACCCCAGTGCACAAGCCAATGTATCCATGTTAAACTGTTCTGAATCTGCCTCCCAGTAAGAAAAAACAATATTCTCTTCTACCTTTGTTTGTTCTCCTGTAAGCCTTGGATATAATGTTTTGAAACAATCATGAAGAGATCCTCAAGTCCAAGTTAAAAACAACCCACTTCACCCTGAAAGGGAAGAACCTGAACTCTCCTTAATGAACATTCCAGCCTGTTCTTCTCCCTTCCAACTGTCAGATTAGGAACACAAGGAACATCCCCGAGTTGCTCATTAATGTGACTCTAAAGAAAATAATAGATCAACATCTGAAAAAAACGCTTTGCCGCTAAGAAGGGCCACTCTCTGTTAACCACACCAAAGCTGAAACTCCCCAACCACCACACACATGTTCAAAGTCGCTGTAAGGCTGCCTGGGTCAGTTTTTTTTTTTTTTTTTTTTTAAGAACTATCACAACACGACGTACAAATGACAAGAGCTGGTATAAAGCAACAGAAAACGGAATAATAAATACGCAGATGTGAAATAAAAGCAGCCAAACTACCACTAAGAACCTGTGCAGTTAGGTATAGCCTAGGGTGGTAAGCCATCTTAATTTGTAGTAACACCAAAACAGAGGATTAGCAGAAACAGCTGAATATGAAATGGGGTGGAATGACAGCCTAGGGAAATACACTGACAGGGATTTCTTCTTCCCTTACATCCACAAAATAGGGCTTCTTGTCCCCTGAGCTCCAGCCCTTATTTCTCCAGGAGGAAAAGCCTGCCATGATGCATGAATTTGAGACAGATTTCACACTGGCTGCTCTCCACAGAGCAAGCCCACCTGGCACATGAAGGGCCCTTCCAGGGAAGAGGTTTCCAAAGCAGCCAGTCCACGACAGCTCCTTCCAAGCAGCTGGCTCAGTACTCTGATGGTTGTGGGGACACAAAACTCCTTTCAAATGGCATTTTTTTAAACACCAAAGTAGCAGATATTTTTAAAAGGTATATAAAGTTTTTTTTTTTTTTTTTACCTATTTCTACATGTCAAAGAAGCAACCTCATTTCAACCTCTGCTTGAGTGAGTACCAAATACTAACATCATCTGAATCCTCTACCTACGACATAAGCTCTGCTAAATCATGACGCTGAGAAGCTCTTCTTTCAAGGGTGTCTTCATGAGAGATAGTGTAAGCCATGCTAAGGAAAAGGCACTTTCCCCCACTCATCAAACACACACACACACACACACACAAATTGTTTCCAGAACCTAAAAACATTTTAGGATAAACATCTCTGAGCTAATATGTTATCAGCAGCATTGGTGGTTGTGAGGATTTCAGGAATTTCAAATGCCTTAAGGCATCTATTTTTTTTAAAGTTCGGGTGCAGATTAGCACACCCCCCCCCACAGCTTGCTCCATTCTTTTGGTGAAACGTCATCTCTTCAGAGTGCCCTTCCTTGCCCACACTATGTAATATAGAGCCTGCCCACCTCACTTCCACTACCCTCCATCCCCATGCCCTGCTTTATCTTTCTTCACAACAATTCTCACCTATCATGATTACATATACCCTTTACATGTTCTTGTCTATTACCTTGGCCAGAAGGGAAGTTCCATGAAGCAAGGTCACATCCAGCTCATCACTGTATACTCTAATCCTGGCTCAGTGGGGACAAAATCAATGTTTGTTGACCAAAGTGAGAAGAGAAAAGGTTGTGAGGGAGGTTGAGCATGGATAAATTCTACATTTGTCATTCTAACATATACAACATTCAGATAATCTACAAGCACTGCTTCATTGAATCCTCATGGCAATACTTGGTTGATATTACTAGCCTAGTTTTAGAGATAAGAAAACTAGAAAGTTATTTTGCCCAAGTTTTTCTTCTAAGAAATCCCAACTTCTGAAGATGCTGGTTTCCATCTAATTTTTCAGTTAAAATCATCTGTAAAGTTTCTGTTTAGAGGTTGATATATAGCTGGAAAGGTACTCTGTACAAAGAAATGACAAGGCAAGATGCTAAGGAAGTAGGAGACATGTCTGAGAGGTTCAGCAGGAAAGGGGCAAGTGTGCTTGGCCGCCAAGCCTCAACTTGTCCACCGATACTCACTTGGTTTTTAGGTTTCCTCCAAAACACATTTACTGCTCCACAGCCCCGGTTCGTTCTCCTTGGCGTTTTCAATCTGTGGCCAAGTCTTCAGCTTGCCAAGACTTTTCCACATCCAGAGGCACTGGGGTAGCTGGTTACTGGGATTGTGACTGGGCACTGTGGCGTCTACAGCCACCCAACCTCCCAATGACTCAGGTGCCCAGGCACCTCACAGCAAGAGCTGACTTGAGACACAACCTGATTTATGGGGCCCAGAGATGCCTGGGCTTTGGCCCCAACTAATAAAGCATTTACCCATAGACTAGATGCAATTAGATGAGAAACAAACAAGGAAACATAAAAAGGAAAGTCAACACATGATGGGCAAGCGGTGGATGTTCTTCACCAACAACCGCCCATGAGCAGGCTGGGTGTAGCACTGCAATAAGCAGCGTGTGTGGGGGCACAGGGCAGGGAGCCTGTGTCAGCTTCTGGTACTAACTCTACAAACGTGCATCTCTTTGAGAAGAACTGGTCATGAGCCTTTCTTCCAGAGTAACACCTCACCACCTCTAATATTCAAAGATAATACTATAGAGATAAATATATGGATCTCTCTCTCTGGAGAAGAGTTAGAGAATTTCTCATTTAAACAACATATTAACAAATGCATATTATATTCCAGAAGCCCATAAAAAGACTTTAAAACAATTTTATGTTTTGTGTGAAGATTTAATTTGCTATAGCTATATTCAAACTCCTCCTTCCACCCTGGACAATTAAACTTTGGTTTGAGCCATGAAGTGCCCAGCTTCCATCACAAAGATAACTAAAGGAGATTAGAAGCATGATCTTTTTCCATAAACATTTTTATTTTAAGAAGTAGAACTGTTTTTGAAACACTAAGCACTGGCAATATCACGAAATACTATTTAAAGGGTAGAGGGAGAAAGCTTTGAGGAGAACAAGCACACTGTTCATTTTGATGCCTTCATCCACAGAACTCAACCAGAACTCACCTTAATGCTGACACACCAGGCCTGTTTTTTGGGGTTTTGTTTTTTTTTTACCTCTACCCCAGACCCCAGTGAGTGGCAGGACTCCTAAGTCTTCAGAACCTTAGCCTAGCTTGGCTCAAAAGTATTTCAACATCTGGAAACTTGAAGAATATTCTCTTCTGCTCATGCTGGGTAGATTAATTGATTAGAGATACTTCTTGGTTCAATGGGCAGCTATTCCTGAAGGCCATGAACTTTCCTCTTTGGACATAAGCAGGAAAAGTGCATACAGGATGGCATGTGGTCCAACTAGGGTATCAAGGAAAACATCATGCAATTACTCAATCACTGATTTCTCTGTTGGTAGACTTCTCAAAAGGGGAATGTATTAGGGTTCTGAAAAACTGGATGGATGGACAGACGGACAGGGACACACACACACACACACACACACACACATACACACACACACAAATTATTTTAAGAAATAGGCTCTTGCAATTGTAGAAGTCAGCAAATTATAAATCTGCAGGGTGGACTGGCAGCCTGAAGACTCAAAAAGAATCAATGCTACGGTTCCAATCTGAAGGCCACCTGCAGCAGAATGTCCTCTTGCTTGAAGGAGGTCAGTCATTTGTTCTATCCAGGCCTTTGATTGACTGGATAAGACCCACCTACATTATGGAGGGTATTCTGCTTTCTTAAAGTCCACTGACTTCAATACTAATCTCCTTCACAAACACCCTCACCAAAACATCCAGAGTGATGTCTGACCACCTACCTAGCCACTGGCCTTGTCAAGCTGACATATAAAATTAACCCGCACAGGGAACTGATGCACTCCCTTCTTCCTCCCAGTCAACTTAGAAATTTCTACCTTTACAAAGGAACTCACACAAATCTCACATTTAAGAATTTTTTTCCAGGTAAACCATTTTTTTCTTTGAGAAAAAAATCAAACTTCTAAAAGCAAAAAAAAAAAGTGTTTTAAGACACAGTGGATTTTTCCAACATAATTCTTTTTCAGCCAATTTATTCTGGGACAAAGATGATCATTCAGGGAGCACCACATATATTTAGTAGGTAAAAGGGTAAATGTCAAAGCCAAGAAAGCTCAACGGAACACTCAATGAAACTGAGTGGTCTTTCCTTTAACTTCTTTTGTTTTTAGAAAATATTAGTGTGAAACAATTATCTACTCTTTTTATTACTACTTACCAAAAAAAAAAAAAAACCCTAAAGCTCATTTTTTAAATCCTTAAAAATAAAAATAAATTGAAGAGATAGCAATCTATAGAAGACATCAAGGCACTTCCAACCGTCTCCCCCACCCCACCCCCGCCTTGGCATCCGTGGGATGAAAAGCGTGTTGACTGTGGAAATCATGACAGGTTGTACTTCCTGTTTGGACTCCAGCTCTGATCCATCTAATTTTCACAGGGCATCTGTCTTCATAAAAAGCAAGGATGGTAGTAACTCTACAAAGGGCTGAGGGGAAACCCATTAAATCATCCTCATCACAAAAAGCTCTATCCACGGTACATCAGCCTTTTAATTCCAGCATTATAAATTGAGATCCAAGGTCCCATTTGTGAAACAGCTTTGATGTGGAGCTGGTGAGGACTGGACTGGCAAGTGTCGGTATTTCCTGGGAGCCTTTAGATGCTGGCATGGATCTCCAACCTCTCCCTCTGGCTAGTGCACTAGTAAAGGATCCTTCAGAAGCATAGGCTATTGTTATCTGAAGATCTCTAAGTGCTTAAAAGAAAGGGCATTAATTTCTCACAATTCTCAGGAGGGATAACCTGGAGATGTAGCTCAGTTCAGTTCTGAGGTTCAATTTCAATTGCGCTCCATACAGAGTCATGTGAGATCAAATGCCAATGTTAAAAAGGTTAAGCTTTAAAAAGGCTTTAGGAAACTTTGGACCCAGAACCTCAACCACGATAACAACTGTCCTATTATCCTAACATCCTGGAGCTAGTTCTACATTTTACCGACTACCCGATTAACTTCCCACGTTACTTGGAGTGAATAAACATGCATACATCTATATCTTGTTTCAGATTTCTGACTGCTAAAACGGAAAGCAAAACAAACTTACAGCAACATTTCTTATAATGATCTCCCTCTGAAAAACAATATTAACAGGAAAAGAAATGAAACAGAACCCAGCACACTTCCTTTGAGTAAGGACAAGCCAGCCTTGAGGAAAAGGTTGGGGGACATAGAAGCCAAGGGAATGGGCACAGGGTTAAGCAGGCTGTGTCCCACTGAGGTGGAGCCTGGTGACAGGGATGCCACATGGAGTAACCAGGGAGGCTGGGGATTGGGATGTGGACAATTTCAGCTCCTTCCCTGAAAGCTGCTCTCCAACCAACCAGTCCTTCCTCTCATCACTTTATACAATTCTCTCTCCTCCTGCACTCCTCCAGCCCCTCTCCCCCTTATGCCTGCTTAAATCACTTGGTCCCACTCAGTAAGTGGAAGTCAGGCGAGGGCAGGCCTGGATGCAGCAGCACTGTCCACTGTATTCCTTCAGACACACGAACTTCAATTAATCCACAAGACCCTCAATGTCTCCGGGGGCGCCTGGGTGGCTTAGTTGGTTAAGCGTCCGACTTTCGCTTAGGTCATGATCTCGTGGTTCGTGGGTTCGAGCCCCGCGTCGGGCTCTGTGCTGACTGCCAGCTCAGAGCCTGGAGCCTGTTTCAGTCTGTGACTCCCTCTCTCTCTGACCCTCCCCTGCTCACGCTGTCTCTCTCTCTCTCTCCTAGAAATAAATAAAAACGTTAAAAAAAAATTTAAAAAAAGACCCTCAATGTCTCCAGGTTGAATTAGCACCATGAGGGCCCTCTGCCCAAGTGGACCTGTCTGTGAACGTCCTTCCTGGAGTAACCCCCTATTCTGCTCCTGAGGGTACCTGGTACAGTAATGTTGATCTTTGTCCTAGAACTGCCTCCACTTTTATAGTTCTGGGAGTCATTCTGAAAAGAAGAAATGTTAAGGGAAACTATACTTGGCTGCTCTTAGTGCTGACAAATATAAGTATAATTGAATACTGTTTCCTCGACACACAAGTTTACTACCATAATTGGAACCTGGCCAAAGTAGATGTGCTCAAGATGAGGAATTTTTTTTTCCTTTCTCAGAGGCCCTAATATTTCAAGCCAACTGCACCCCACGCCTACAGTCCTATGTGTGTCATCGAGGAATCTACTTTGATCTGTAGAAAGCGTGCTTGTTGGAGCAACATAATGAAAGAGCTTATTGTTGAAATGTAGGCTATGTGAAGCCAGAGGCAACAGAACATCCTATAGGGGTTCTCTTTGTTGAAGTCTAAGGCTTCACAGGGATGTTGAGAGCTGCATGATGATCCTCCTCAAATCCTGCCATTCCTACTTGGGAGCCAGTACCCTAGTAGGACTAAACATGCTGCCAGAAAATTATGCTTTCATTTTCCCAAAACAGTGGAGATAAAGCAGTGGCCCATTTTAAGGTTTGGTCATCTCTGATTGCACCTACCTAGTGATGAATTGCTTTAATCCCAACTTAGCCAACAGCCTTGGTATGCTGTCGAAGAGAGTCATGGAGTCCTCATTTCTGTCACTGTAGTCAGCACCTTGACAGCATCCCTGATGGATGCTCACTGAGTCTCTACTCAACACGTTGCATATGTTTGAGCAGTGAGAGAGCTGCAGCCTGTCTACCTCTCTGGACAGTGACCAGATTTCCTTATAACAAACCCCAATCTCCCTCTAGATACTTGCCATCCACTGGCAGTAGCTCTGGCCTCAGGGCCTACACACAGCATAACTCTGTGTCTTCTATACCTGTAACTATTCAAATAAAGTCACAGCATGCCCTTCCTTGGTGAGCCTTGTCTGGGTTCCCTCAATGCTCATCATGTATTGGATTCAGACCAGCTCAGCCCATGGGCGTTTAACATGCAGAAGAGCCTCAAAGTAGGCCTAATCAGCACAGACAGCCTGAAGACTATGTGATGACCCTTTATCAAACACAACAAATTCATCAGTGCAGCCCAGGCTGCTTGTGGATGCTTTGGGTGTGGGGGGCGGGGGAGAGGCCGGGAGGGGTCTACCATAACAGCTAAGTGACAGGTGATGCGCACTGATCTTCAATGCTCTTAACTTTTAATTCTGAAATATAAATACACAGGAAATTACAAAAGTAGCACAGAAAGGTTCCAGGTACTCTTCACCAGTTTCCCCCAATGGTTGCATTGTACATACCTGTAGCACAATATCAAAACCAAGGACAGCACATGGTGTGACATGTGCAGAGAGTTCTGCATCATTACCACGTGTGCAGATTTGTGTAACTACTACCGCAGTCAAGATACTACTCCATCACTACAAAGATCCCCTGTGCTACCCCTTCACAGACACATTCACACTCCTACCCCAACACCAGTGTCTCTAACCACTCCCCAACCTGTCTTTCATCTCTTTAATAGCGTTCTTTCAAGAATGCTGTATACAGTATGGGACCTTTTAGGATTGGCTTTTAACCATCAGCCCAATGCCCTTGAGATCCATCCAAATCATATGTGCCAGTAGTTTGTTCTTATTTTGTGTACTGCTGAGCAGTACACCATGGTAGGGATGCACCAGACTGTTTAACTACTCACCTACTGAGGAACAACTGGGCCATTCGATTTTTTAAAAATTTTTTATTATTGTCTTCCTTCTGTCTTATGTCCAATTTGTTCTTAAGTTTCTGGAGGTGGAAACAGAATATTGAGACTTTTCAAGGGCGCCTGGGTGGCTCAGTCGGTTAAGTGTCTGACTTCAGCTCAGGTCTTGACCTCATGGTCCGTGGGTTCAAGCCCCGTGTCAGGCTCTGTGCTGACAGCTAGCTCAGAGCCTGGAGCCTGCTTCGGATTCTGTGTCTCCCTCTCTCTCTCGCTGACCCTCCCATGCTCATGCTGTCTCTCTCTCTCTCAGAAATAAATAAAAACATTAAATTTTTTTAAAAAAATATTGAGACTTTTCTTCTTTTCTAATGTCAACATTTAGTTGTATAAATTCTCCATCCACACTACTTTTATTGCATCCCACAAGTTTTGATATGCTGCTTTTTCATTTTTACTCAATTCAGTGTGTATTTCTTTTTTTATTTCCCTTGAGACTTGCCTGTGATTCATGGATCATCAGAAGGGTGTTGCTTAGTTTCCAAGGGTTTGGGGATTCTCCTGTTAGCTCCCTGTCACTGATTTCTAGTCTGATTCCCTTGTGGTTGGGAGAACACCCTCTGTACAATTTTAATTCTTTTAAGTTTGTTGCGGTCTGGTTTACGGCCCGGGATATGGTGTGTCTTGGTGTACATTTCATAGGTCTTGGAAAAAATTGTATATTCATCTATTATCACTTGGAGTGCTCTATAAAAGTTTGATGATGATATTGCATTCTTCTGTATCCTTGCTGATTTCTCCTCATTCTACTGATTATTGAGAGAAGGGTAATGAAGTCTCATGCTAACCACATCTATTTCTCCCTTCAATTTTATCTGTTTTTGGTTCACTTACTTGTAGCTCTGTTGTTTCTTGCACACACATTGAGGGGTGCTGTGCCTTCCTGGTAGACTGAACTTATCAGTATATATATATCCTCCTTTGTCTGGTAATTTTCTTTGCCTTGTTTCAGCACAGTAGTAAGAAAAGTCCTGACTATCCACTTGGTTTTCTCTGGCTTGCACCCCAGCAAGGAGAAGGGCTCACATTAGATAGTGGTAAATGTCTTGAGTGCCCATGTGGTCTCCACTAACTCCTGGGGGAGGGACCCTCCTACTTCCTGGAGAGGAGAAATGTCTCAGCTCCCCATCTGAGAACAGCATGGAGATCATTAGGAGACCAGACGTGACCATGGAGAAACACAGAGCAACAGTTTGCCACAATGACAAATGGGGATGCCAAGAAAGTTGGGGACCTTGGGATCCTCAGCCCATAGCAATTGTGAATGATGGGGCATTTCCAAGGACCTCAGAGGCCAGAGCCCCCTCCCTGCAGTGAAAGTATAAGGCTGGTGAGGGAAGAGGAGTTGATGTTGTATCTACAGTGAAGACAGGCCAGCCTGACCACCAACATATCCAACAGACCAGCTTCAGCCTGGAGGCTAAGCCGGATGCAGCAAGCAGGCAATAAGCAGAAGCCGTGGCTTTAAAACAAGACAGGACAAGGAGGGTGAGGGGTCTGTGCTTAGGGGAAACCAAGGCCATGTCAGATTTTAGTCATGTTAAAACATTTTAATCAAGCTCTACTCTGATCCCATAAGTTTACCTGTCTCTACTTTTGTTTTTCTTTCCTTTTTTATTGTTATTTCTAGAAAAGATTCCATTTGAAAAATTACTCTATTTTAGCTGAACTAAGGGGAAAAAAGGAATATTTCCTGGGCATTTGTATCAGGGCCAGGTCTGTGAGCAGAGTGAGTGTTTCCCGACTGGCCTGGTGTGCTGCTGCGTCTGTCCGTGCTGCAGAAGCAGACAGGGGTGTGGGAACAAGGCCTTCCCTCCTCCCCTTGCTTTGATCCCCACCAGGATGCTACACAGACTCACTCTGCCTCCAGCAGGGAGTCTGTGCTCAGGGCAGCTTCTCAGCCAGGTGGCTGCAGTCACAGAGGCAGGGCAGAGGCACATGCATGCATGTGGGGCCAGCACGGGCCAAATGGAGAAAACACACAGGGAGCCAGCCATGCATATAGTAGGAAGAGCTCAGTGAGTGACCCCCCTCTACAGCACACCATAAAGCATCTAAGTGGGCACAGTGGAACACCCACTTCCTGAAATTCATTTTTGTTAATGATGGGAAGCCACCAAGACATACTTGTAAAATTACATTAACACACAGAGCAATAGTTAAAATCAAAGTGTCACAAAGTTCATCATCACTAAAAGACCATTAAATTTAGATAAAATTGTATTTGTGTAAGAGCAGACAGTTACCTTGGTCCCATTCATGAGGAGGAGGGATGAACTTTCTAAGCAAATCATTCATATAAATCAAAGTCGGTCACCTATAGTCCATGTGCCAAATCCAACTCACCACTTGCTTTTGAACAGCATGCAAGCTAAGAACAGTTCAACGTGATGATAGAAACACTAATTTTTAACCTCAGTTAAGAAAAATGCTATCTCTACCCACCAAAATTCTATTTGTATCATTAGCTATCATCACAGAAGTGCCTACTCAATACCCTTCATTTTGCCTTTTGGTCCGCAATGACTTAAACATCTACTTACCCGCCCTATACAGAAAAGTTTGCTACCTCTAGCATGAACCAATAATATAAAATAGCAAAAAAGGAAGTTTGAAATATTGTTAAAGTTGCCATACAAACAAAATGTATGGATTTTAAACAATTACCTATTCATTGTAGCACAATTAAGGTGCACTCAGTGTGCTCATGTGACTAACTTAAGAGCAACAAATCCATTTATTTTAAATCATTCTCTAACTCAGACTTTTTCTAGGGGCCCTTCTGTTTTCAGGCAAAGAGAAATAACACTGAACCTGATTAAATGGATTCCATCTAAATGCCTCACTGACCCAGCTTTTTACTTTTGATGACCTTCAAGTGGTCAGCCCTCAGATTAACCCTTTATTTCTCCCAAAAAGTGGCTGTGGGAGGGAGTAGGGCAAAGCGTGGGGTGGGAGAGGAAGGAAGGAGCTGGAGAGTGGCTTCCACTAGCAGGACCCCAGCATGGGCCTGCCGGCAGGGTGAGAACCCCCAGTCCAGGGACCCATTCCAGATCTTCTAATCAGAGATAAAGTCTTCAGCCTAGAACATACCATTTTCTCTCCTGCAGAGTGAAAATTGCACATGTAACTTACTTCACCAATTTCCTGAGCCTTGCGGATCAGCTCACAGCCCGGTGTCCCAGGCAATGTCCCCTTCGGTAATGCTAATTTTTGTTTGTTTATAACACTGCTATTTTTTCATCTGAAAAAATAGGCTTCCTAGGGTATCAGTGAAATACAGTTTGAAGGAACAAATGGGGCAGGTTTGAAAAACAAGAAACACAAGAAGAAAAACAAGATAAAGACATCAAAGTGGCCCAGTGGCCCAGTAGGGTCTCCATGCCTCACCGCCCCCATGGCGGGGCAAACTTTCACACATGGTCATGTTTTGAATGGCCTTCTCAGCATAGCAAATTTCACGAAGTAAAAGCTAGACCTGGAGTTTGCATGTTAGCACCAGGAAAGCCACTCCCTCTCTCAGGCTGGGAGGTGTCTCAGGATCCAGAAGGCCAAGCAGAACTTTGCAAAGCAGTTGAAGGTGAAGGCACCTGGGCTACCTTCAAAGGTACTGGTCAATGGTAATAGCCCAGGGCAACTCAACAGGCAGATGCTGGGTTTCTGAAGCACACTTAAACAACACCGTCTCTGATGGTCACCTCTGGTGGACCATCCAATCCCTCCCGGGACCAGCTGCAGGGACATCCCTGCTTCCATATCACCCTCTGCTCTGGTCTCCACCATGGCTGGCCACGGGAGGCTGCCCTCCTTCTCACTGGAGAGTACTGTACACACAGTTCCTGCTCATACTTGGGCCTGAGGGGAATTTTGGCGGGCCCCACCCTACATCACTCACCCTCCTGTCCCCATCAGTCTTCAGGACACAGGCGGGAGCAGCCCACCAAGGCCTAGAGCCTGGGCTGGCAGGGCTGGGGCTGCCCTCGAGGGCCCCACGTTGCCTCACCATCACCTAGGTAACCTCGATGCCACCTTAACCGGTACAGCCCATCCCATCTCCCTCTTGAATTTTAGACTCAAGGATCCAACTGCCTGTTGACAGTTCCACGTAAGGTCCACAAGCAGCTCCAACTCAAATACGCCTCCTTCAACTGCTCCCCCTACTGCACTCTGCCTCCTTCAGTGATGTCACCACGTGTTTTATTACCACGGCCAGGCACCCATCAGTCACCTGATGCCTCTGACTCCCTCAAGCTGCACACCAGCAGTCACTGAAGCTTTTACTACCTGTTTGGGAAGCAGCTGCCCCCTCACCCCACTGCTTTGGTCAGGGTCTTCTCGTCCCCACCCCCCATTTTACCACCTCCGTCCTAACATGATCTCCCCAGCCTAAATCCTACCACGGCCCCTCCCACCCAGACTTTCTGAATGCCCTGCTCTCTGCTCTATGTCTGAGTCCAACTCCCCTGTGGCCCGGGGGTGTGGTGACCAACTTCTGATGTATCAGTTTCCCCTAGACAGGCAGCAAGATGGAGGCTTTGTCTTATTTCTTTAACTCCAGGCCCAGTACCCAGCAGGCCCAGAAAAAGGTCTGAATGAATTTCAACACTGTAGTAAGAACGGCCTCCTCACTTTTCAACATCCAAGTCTGGCTGATGAAGACACAACATTCTTGACCTAATGGCAGACTGAATGACATTAGGCAAGAGAAAAGCATCTTTAATTCTTTCTCTACAACTAGCAAAACAACCAAGTCCTCACTGACACAAAACAATTATGTCCACGCTTGGGCATAAAATGTAATTTTCCTCTCTTCCTCTTGCTCTGATCTTTCCCCAAATCCTTCCCTATTCCCCTGATACTGTGAGCATGTGGGCTTGAAGATGAAACACACAGGACTCCTGAGTAGCTCCAGCCAACAACGGTGACGTGGTGGCAGAGAGGCCACCCACAGGAGGCTGCTTCAGGGAATGTGCACAGCATTTCCACACTTGAGCCAGGGTCCAGGCTCTGGGAACAGAGCGATGGGCAGGAAGGTCCCTGACAGGCGCAAGGACAGTGACTGCTCCAGAGCCCATTTCTTGACCCACAGGCATGGACCTAGATCCTAAATGACAGTACTTGGGTAGGAGGGACAAGACTGTGCAGAGGACACATAGGTGAGCTTCACACAGGGAGGGTCCTTATGAAGCCCCCACTACCATCACCGCAGGGAGCCCAGCTGGGCAGACCACTGAGCAGGCATCACGCTGGGAGCAGTAAGACGATCATCCATGTGGAGGCCAGTTACGGACAGCCTTGGATGACGGGCTGGAGCACTCCTTTTTGTCTCACGATGGTTGCTAACCTTTAATTGTTTTAACAGAGCCTTTTTCAAAAGAATGCTTACACACAAGCCCAAGTATACAACAGACCAAAACTGGAGGCCCTGTGGGTCAAGTGGATCCCTCTGAAAGACCGTAGGATTTGTGGCGTAACACAGGGAAAGCCCTGGTTCCTTATACAAGTAGGAGTGAGAGAAGATCTGAAAACGACACAGAGGTTCCTGAAAAAGTTTTGGTTTCCAGTCTCCCACCAAGAGCAGAACAGGTGAGAATCTCAGAAACGTTTCTGGCAGTGAAGGAAACCTACCCTCCTCCAGGCTGAGAACAAGACCAGACATAGCAGCGCCTTCCACCAGCCATGACACCCTGAAGATGTCTCGGGTGGCCAGCCTCACACCAGGGGCCTGCAGAAACCACCGTGGGCGTCCGCCCTCCTGCCTCCTCTCCTCCAGGGAGGGTGGGACCAGAGAGCAGGGGCTGGAGGAAGAGGAGGAGGAGAGCCCTGAGTTCTTCAAACACAGACCAAGACCAAAGACTGCGAATCATGGTAGTCACTGCGATGTGTATGCTGCAGATCTACTGAAAAATGAGACGCCCAGACTCTAGCCGACTTTAAGCCTTAAAATTACAGAGCCTCGCTATGGCCCCAATTATAGTGATGGAGAACACACATTCAGGGGCATGATTTAGGGCATGGGAGGGACTCCAGGTTTTCCTCCAATGATGACATAAGAGCCACATGACAGGGAGATTTTTTCAGAGGCCAAGGGCAGACGCAGGCAGGCAAGCAGCAAGGCCAAGGGTGGGGATGAGGGCAGAGGGAAAGGGCGCCAGGGAGATCTACTTAAACAAGAAAGTCCCAGGCCTGGTAAAGGATAAAGGGAGCACGGAGCACTGGGCAGGGCACACGCCTGCACGTGGAGACCCAGGGAGGGGCCAGCCTGTGGACAAGCATCTCTGGTTCAGGGCACCTGACCCCGAGTGGACGGCAGGCTGTAGACAGCTGAAGATGTGGGAGAGCAGTCAGATTAGGAGTCAGCCCAGAGATTTCCACCTTGGAGACATTTTTCCTGACTCCAATGGGTTGATTTTAACCCATTCCTTGAAGTTTTGTTGCAAAAGCAGGGCTTTCAAGGCACAATTTTTAACTCCCAAATGGGCTTCTTTTAAGCCCAGGAGTCCATGTCGTCTGAGATGCTGCAAACGAGTCCTGGGGACATTCTGTCCCTTCTAATGTTAACACAGGAGTGCTTTTCAGAGGTGGGGGAGGGGTGCTGGTTACCACACAATCGGGGGAAGAGTCTCCGCAGCCAGCACAGCACGGCACATGAGTGAGCAGGAGCGCTGAAGCGAGTCCCGGCCGGAAGGAATGGCAACAGGGCCAGCTGTGAAGGCAGGGTCACCACAGAGGAAGCAGGTGGAGGGTCACCAAGGGGAGGGAGGGAGGCGTGCTTGCGCACACAGGGCCATACACTTCTATCAGGTCAGCCACAGACACACTGAAGTGCCAGGTTGGCCACAGATAGAGAGTGTGGCTGTTTGCACATGTTGTGTTGGGCCTGTTGCTCATACTGGAAAGCACCTGCTCTCTACATCCACAGCTCAGGCACTGTGTAGCTGTGAGGCTGTGGGCAAGTCACATCAGCCCTCCAAACCTCAGTTTCTCTATGAGTGCCATGGGAAGACCTGATTAGAGGGTTTCTTTTTTTTTTTTTTTTTTTAATGTTTATTCATTTTTGAGAGAGACAAACATAGCGCAAGTTGGGGAGAGGCAGAAAGAGAGAGGGACACACAGAATCTGAAGCAGGGTCCAGGTTCTGAGCTGTCAGCACAGAGCCCAATGTGGGGCTCGAACCCACGAACCATGGGATCATGACGTGAGCCAAAATCAGAGGTTAACCAACTGAACCACCCAGTCGCCCCTGACCTGAAGGTTTCTAAGGCATCTTCTGGTTCTAGTAGCCAGTGGCAAGAAGGCCAGCCCTGAATGGGACACTGAGTGAGAACAGGCAGGGTCACAGAGGCAAGGCCCAGAGGGCTGCTGGCAATGAGGCAAGGAAAGGTCCCTTTCTAGCCCAAAGAATCTGGTACTAGGGTCCCCAGCCATTCAGGTCACATGGTCACTCACCACTGGGACCTGAGGGAGAAGGAGACTCAGAACAAAAGTCTCAGCTACTGAAAAGCAACCCGCTGTGAATGCAAGATGGCTGTGTTCAATAGTAGCAGTCCTGACTCAGGCTGGAAAACACACAGCCCATGACAGAATAAATCCAACCCCCACCTTGACCCAGCAATTCCACTCCTCTGAGTGTACCACAGAGAAATTCACACAAATGCACAAGAATGTGCAGGTCAACATCATTTACAATTCCAAAGAAACTGGACTCAACCTACGTGTGGACCAACTTGAGAACCAATAAGCAATCTCAATGCACTGAAGTACTACCAAGTAGTGAAAACGGACAGACCAGGCCACATTAGCAGTTGAGTGGATCTCACCTAATTCTATTCACTCCTTTAAATAAGCACCACAAGCACAACACTCTGTGCCCAGATCCTGTCCTAGGCACTGGAGACAAGACTGAATAAAATGGATGAAGTCCCTGCCCCACTACAGGGAGAAAAGAAACTGATGAAGTTCTGGGGTGATGGGGGTTTCATGGGGTCTGGAGGCAATGACCAAGAAAGAATTTTTTTTAATTTGTTAATGTTTTTTATTTATTTCTGAGAGAGAGACAGTGTGAGCAGGGGAGGGTCAGAGAGAGAGAGGGAGGTACAGAATCTGAAACAGGCTCCAGGCTCTGAGCTAGCTGTCAGCACAGAGCCCGACGTGGGGCTCAAACCCACGAGATCATGACCCAAGCCGAAGTCAGACGCTTAACTGAGCCACCCAGGCGATCCCCCAAGAAAGAATTCTTGAAGACGTCTTTGGTGCAAAAAGGTGATTTATTAAAGTATAGGGACAGGACCCTCGGGCAGGAAGATCTACACTGGGGTCATAACAGGTTAACTCATTATATACCCTCAGGTTGAGAGGGGGGTCAGGGATAGAGTAAGTCCCTAACGAATTTTGGAAGTAAAATCTCCAGGACCTTGAGGAGCTAGCTGTTCCTGGAGAAACATCATCTATTAGCATTTTGCGAAACCTGTCTTGAAACCCTTTAGATCCCTATTGGGAGGCCAGAAGCTTGCAGTATGACTGCCAGCATGTATCTTGGGGCAGTTGAGATAAAGGAAGTTGACTTACAGGATCCTCCAAGTTGAGATAATGTTAAGCTAAGGTTCTCTTTTGCCCCTAGAAAAGCATCATCATCCAGGCAGCTGAGCTCCTGGAAGGAGGCCCTTCCACCAGTTTCAAGGACTTGTCAGTAGGCTGGACGCAGTGCGGGAATTTAACTTTTCAGTTGCCTTAGTTTCCCACATCACCATGGCAAGCCCCTTAACCTCTTTCCTTTGTTCTTGGGTAGCCAGGAGTGTCCAAGGAACATCACATATCACATGTATTCCCCGGGGGGGGGGGGGGGGGTAGGAGGGGCAGCCTGTATTTTGCACTCAGCTTGCCCCTCGTTCCCCTCATCAAAACCACCACCAAGTAACACACATCAAAGGACACACTATGCTATGTATGCCCTACAGAGAAGCATGAAGCGAGTACAAGCCAAGTCTGGGAGGAGGTACCATTTTACACAGTGGCCAGGAAAAGCCAAAGTGGGGGTTGGTAATGTTTCTTACCTTAAGCTGAGCACACCAGGGTCCATTTGTATTACTCTTTATACTTTTAAGTCTGATATATTACAAAGTAATTTCAGTTATCACATGGCTGAGAAGGGAAGGAATTAACAGATGGGAATATAGGTAGCCTTCTACCTTAAACTTAAATATAGCCCATCCTCATGATCCCAAGTCACCTGTCCTGCCCACACACCTCCTCTTCCCTGCACAGATAGCCTAGTGTGTACGAGGTTAGGGGGAGCCATGCCCTGGCAGTGGCACCCCTCAGCCTCTACACTTTCGGTGGGTCCAGGCATAGACACTATAAGTCACAGTTCCCATCTCCCACCCTCACATGGCTAAACCTCCCCCAGGGGAGGCTGGTAGCTCTCAAAAAGCAGAGGTTCTCAAGGTCAAGAGCTATGTTCCTAGAATCCAGCCAATCCTTGCAACACCTTCTGCTATAGAGCTCTACAAGGAACCTTGTCAGACACATGACTTCCAGTGTGAGCCAAAGGGCTTCCACTCCAAATTACCGAGGCTTTTCAGATAGTAGAATGCCTTCACCTTTTCACATCTTTAAAACACAAGTGATATGAAAATATTCCAGAAAAAAAAAATCTGTCTCTTTAGTTTCTCATTGAAAAGAAAAATCAGAAAGCAAGACACAATTACTCAAGGAAGGCTCTCTCTCCCTGGAAATATAAAGTGCCTGAAGTAGACTGCTTCCAAATCTTAATCATTGGTATGTTAGAAAAAGACATAGCGACTGCCTCACTCTATGATGCTAGCAGTCAGCTAAACAAAAGGCAGCAGAGAAAATCACATGTCAAAGTCTATCAGTCTGATAAAGGAATTTTAATTTAAACCCATCTGTCCTTGAATGCTGCCACATTTCCAGAACCACAGGAACTTCCAATAAAAAGGATCTCTCTCCCATGTTCTGCTATATCTAGGGAAGCAACATCCAAAGCCAGCCCGAGTATCACCAACAGCCCTGTGTACTTATAAAACTCCAAGTGAGCAATCTGCCTCCAGACCCCTTCTTTATAGCAAATGATGGTGACACTTGCTTGGGGTCAGAATCTTACACACTCACACACACAGCCAGACTCGATGCATAGCATTCTGTCCAGCTGACACCCATCCACCAGCAGAGTCCAGAGTACATGAGAAGGTGAATGGGGATTTGGCACAACACACTGGCATGAAAACAGCCGTGGAAATAGGGGAGAGAATGTCAAGTCCAGCTTTCCAAAAGGGCAGAGGCTGTGCAATGAAGTCAGCTTTTTCAGCACCCTAGACCTTCAAGGCATAATCTGATACAACAGCCACGTTCCCTTGTTAATATTATGCTAGGTCTAGTTAATAAAGGAAGCTGATGGCATACAGCTGTACATGCAGTACAGGCTTCACATAAACACTGAACAAATGAGATCACCCAGCACCCAGAGGACCGCCAGGGTGAACTTCCTACGCTGCATGAGGCTAAAAGGGAAAAAGCCACAGAGAAACAGGGGATGCCAGCTCAGATACGTATGCTAGAAAGTTTATCATCTCAAGGGGGAGGGACCAGGACATTCTGCAATTGTCTTCTGGGGCTCTTAGCACTGTGCCTTCTATGTAAAGAAAAAAAAGTAAGCCCCACAAAGGAAGACTTTATTCCTGAGAAACACAGGACTCTCATCAGGAATGTAGAGCACTTGGTTCCCAGCAAACCCTCCCAAATACCCAGAATAGGGCTAATCATTCCAAATTCCCATTAGAATCTCATACAGCAGCCTAAACGGGCCAAGCCAAGAATGCCGTCTAACTGTCCACATCTCTGTGGCTCTTTCCTTCTGCTTTTCTAGCTTTTGATTCTAGGACTTCTCTGCCTTATCCTTATTGCACAGAACTGTTCTCCCCCCAACACCATCTGGCCAACCAGCTTCCTTTATGAAGGACCTAGCAAACACCAGGAACTGTACAAGGTGTGTGCTCAGAGTGGGACACAGATACAAACTAGAAAGAACCTCTGCTTTTAAAAAATGTTTAATGTATACTTTTCAGAGAGAGACAGCATGCAAGCAGGGGAGGAGCAGAGAGAGAGGGGGACACAGAATCAGAAGCAGGATCGAGGCTCTGTGCTGACAGCTCAGAGCCCCAAGAGGGGCTTGAACTCACAAGCCATGAAATCATGACCTGAGCTCAAATTGGATGCTCAACTGACCCAGGCGCCCTGAAAAAGAGTCTGCTTCTTAAGGAGGCCCCTGCCCATGGTGAGGAAGGACAGGGAGGACAAACAGTTACAAATATTCTGTGAGGTAAAAAGGCCACACCCTCAGACACCTTTAGGGAGAGGTCCCCAGAAGGCATCACAGAAGGGTTTCATGGAAAAGGAAAAGGAAAAGAGAAGCCCAGCAGTAAGCCAAGGAGGAGGAGGCAGAAGGGTTAGCATGCCCAGAGCAGAGAGGTCAAGTGCCCAGTAGATACAGACACTTCCACGGAGTTCACTCTACCTACACCCCCTCACAAAGCCAAAGTGGAGTCTATCTTCCCCACTTGGTGGTATAAAGATTTTCTCCCTTCCGCAGCCATATGCCTTGAAAGCAAGCATGTCCTAAAAGGTGTTCATGTGGCAACTGTCAGGAGATCCCACTGCACTCAGGTGACAGAAGCCCCAGATGCCAAGACAAAGGCAGTGGGCTTGTCCACTGCCTGTGTCAGCTGCACTGGGAAAAACAGCCCCAGGCTGCAGACAAAGAATGAAGAAGAAAGCACTAGTCCATTTACTCAAGGAGCCCATTAGGTTACAAGACAGGTTGCACTATTACCATCTCTCAAGAGTTGGCAGATTCGAGAACACTCTGTGTACGTTCAGAACCTTTTAAATAAATCCCTTTTTATGAGCAATTATATTTATTTCTTAGTGCATGACTAGTCAGAAAACCTAATTTAGACCAGATGATTCAGAGGACAATACAACCACCTGCTCACATGTGGGCCAGGCACAGCTCCCCATGGGAATTAGGAATCAGTAGAAGGGCTTAGGCTGGGAAGTGCTCCCAGGTACTAGACGAGCAGCCAGTGAGCCATTTCTCTATTCCCAGGGCCACAGAATCCAGATGCAACTTCCGCAAAATATCTGCTTGTCCGAGCAGGTGGGGAAATGACCATGCTACTCAACAGGTCTGGAAGATTACGACTATCTCAACTTTAATTTACAAAACTGTTCGTGTTTCTTGTTCCAAGCACCTTTCGCATTAGGACTTTAACTGATATAAAAGGGAGTTTGTAATCCACATGGAATTTAGGAACAAAACCATTAAATTACATATTTATTTCAGGCCTGATAATGCCTAAAAACCTCTGTGCTATGTTTTGCATACATGAGAATGGATGATTCAAGTACATTGCATGATTTATGAAATTCTCATGAAACCTGATACAGTAAGCTGATCCTAGAAAAAGAAAAGCTGAATTCTGAAAAGCAAACATCTTGAATGACCAAGCAGGACGTGAAAAACAGTTTCCTATGTCTTTGAAATAGATCATATAGGACTGAACTGTGTACAATTTATCAACCACCTTAGGAAACATAATGCTGATGCAAGCAAAGTTGAGGGGGAAAAACATGACGACTTCAGGATTTTCATCCAAAACCTAACTTAATACAGTGTTTTTTTGTATATCCATCCTTACTAGATGGCTCCTTATCCTAAGGCCACTGCCAAGTTCCTTGTGGTGAGGGGCCTCAGCTGGAGCCCGCGCGCCCCCCACCATTGCAGTGCTCTGCATAGGACATGTGCAGGATGTGTGAACCTGTGAAGCAGCGAATGGTGTAGATACAGAGATAAATGAGCCAAAACCATCTTTGGAGAGGAGCAAGATGTGCCCCAGAGCCCTTGTGCCCCAATTACCTTGTCAGACCTAACCAACAAGATCGACCTGAGTGATGCTTAGGAACTTCCCTTTTTCTCCCTGAAACTCAGCTCAACCTGAAGACCACCATGTTTTCCCATGACAATGGCATACCGGAAAATAGTGAATTTTCTTCTGAATCACCTTTAGTTACCTATTTGTGTACAGCAGAGAGCCCTTTACTTGAATGGACATGTGTGTCACCAAAGTTGAGAGACCTAAAGGAACCAGCACCAGCCGAGAGCGAGGGTCTGAGCAGAGCACAGGCGGCTCACACACAAGCAGCAGCAAGGGCACAGAGAGGGATTCAGCTTGAATGGATGGCACGTGGTTGCCTTAAGAGCTCAGGAATAAAGTCAGAAGTCAATGACCTCATGAAACTTTTCCCTAACTGCCCCCCCACCCAGAGATTTCTGCCTCCTGAGGTATTTTGTACCAATTTTAGCATGCCCAGATGGCTTTGCATTGTGATTCTTTGTATGTCACCAAATTTGTTTTCTGTTGCTGTAGAACAAACCACCGCAAACTTAGCAGCTTGAAACAACACGTATTATCTCACAATTTCCATAGGGCAGGAATCCAAGCACAGCTTAGCTGGGTCCTCTGCTCAGGGTCTCACAAGGCTGCAATCAAGGTGTCAGCCGGGACTGTGTTCCCATCTGAGGCTTGGGGTCCCCTTCCAAGCTTATGTGGTTGTTGGCAGCATTCATTTCCTTGCAGCTGGAGAACTCATGGCAACTTGCTTCTTCGAGATCAGCAGAAGAGAGAGTCTCTGACTTCTAGACTCTCTTTTAGGGACTTACCTGTGTAGGCTCATCCCACCCAGAATAATCTCCCTTTTAGCTGACCCAAAGGTAACTCATATGGGACTTTAATTACATATGCAACATCCTTTTGTCTTTGACACGTAATGAAAAGTAGTCACAGTTCCCCAATAGTCCCACATCCATTGGAATCACAGGAGCCATCTTAGAATTCAGCCCTACAAAATTCTAAGCTTGCTCTTCTTAATACCTTATTCTTGGACTTAGCAGGACAACTTGTAACTTCAGTTTGTACTGTTCTCTACTACCCTATACTCAAAGTTCAATGTGACTGACTCATAAGGTAATCAAATCACACTAATAAATGAATGGACCAGTTGACCCATCTTTACTTATTGAGGCCTCCAACCACAGAAAAATTGGGACCACAAACTAACAAAAAGCAATGACATCTAGAATTGGGAAGAGTTCAATCTAAATCCAACTCTCCAATTAAGACGTGAGGGGCTGAAAAAGACCGGAAGGAAACATGGAAAGAGGGATGTAGGGAAGCATAATGCACATGGGAAGACAAACTATTTACACCATATTGGCAGTGTGAGTAGATACCAAGAAAAGTCAGGAAGGCAGCAAAGAGGGAATCCAGTCTGTGGGCATTCTCGTCATGACTACCAACCTACTTCTCCAGCCCTACCTTGCTTTGACCAAAGAAGTCCAATCTCATGGTGTCCTGGTCCTCAAGTTCTGGAGAAGCAGCAAACCCACTACTGTCTCCTGTGTGCCTGACCTCACCATGTATAAATGAATCCCTGGGTATAAACCAATACTCAGCTGTGCTAGTCCTCTGAAATTCTATAGATCAACATGAACATCAGACCCTTAATAATGGTGGGGAGTTCACCTTCCTTTTCAGTGACTTGGCTAGGCTCTCTGTCATGCAACCAGATGGCCTTCTTTGATGCTGAACCAGGACAATATATGCTTGGTGATAGCCTTGGTGATATTACAGCAACTAACACAGAGGATACAGAAGAGGAAGAGCCAAGCAGCTCTATTTTCATCCCTCATCTGCTTTTTATCTTTTACTGAGAATCAGAGAATCTTAGAGCTAGAAGCGATCATAGAGATCATCTAGCTTCAGCCTTCCCCAAGCCTTACAACTCTATCATGTCATCTGATCTCCTTTGGAGCATTCCCAATGCAAAGGAGTGTGTTCTGTCGTTAGAAAATTAACTGGCACACACCTGTCTAAAATCAACTCAACAAACATTCTGAAAAAGAATAAACAAACACCATATATAGTATTCCTAACCAATCCCCACCTCTCGGGCTGTTGACGGACATCACTAATCAGTTGTGGCACTCTTTTCTGCTGATGCTGGATGTGGCTTCAGAATCCTCAACAGAATACTCCAGAAAGTCACCACTGATCAGTTTGTGTTGGCAAGGAAATAAACTAATTTCCAACTCTGTTCTTGGAGTTCTTCTTCAGTCAAAAACCACTTTCCTATAACTCCTACCCAGCGCTCCTAATCTGCCTTTAAAAGCAACAATTTTGTCCCTTCCTCCAAAAACAGCCCCTTACTTGTCTAACTGCATCTAAAACTTATTCCCCACTTAACCCCCCTTCAGGTTCAAGGCCAGCTCTAAGGAAGAGTTGCCTAGAAGGGAAAGGAAGGGAATTCTAATTCTGGGCTGATCAGGATGCTCTAGTCATGTTTCAGGGAACCCTGGAGCCAAAGAGGTACTGGGGACAGAGATGCTGGTGTGCAGCGAGGGGCCATGGGGTGTTACTCTGCCCGCAGGAAATGACTCCGGAAATGAGTCAGGCCAAACTAGCATAGGAATGGCTTTGGGGGAATCCAGGTTTAAGGAGTGAGGGAAAGAAGAGGTAAGATGCAGGAAGCAAGAGATAATGTGGTTGAGATCATGAGAATATCGAAAACCAAATCAAATGAAAACCCTCCAAATCACAGTTCATCATTTACAATAATACTACTGTCTCACCATTTCACATCTTAGGATCCTGTGGGCCCCGTTCTCGATATAAAGTACAGGCTGCCAACAATCACTCATAAAACACTAAGACCACGATAGAGTTTCCTTCCACTCATTCTTTCTTTTCTATCAAGTATCTGTTGAACATCTAACAAGGCATCAAGAAGCAGGCTAGAGCGGGGACCACAAAAGCTAGAACAACATTGTTCCTGCTACCAAGGCACTTCTGTTTTGGAGGCAGGTAAATAACTCCTTGAGAGATAAAACACGTTATACAATATAATCCACTTTGCATGTAATGCAGAAATCATGGCATACTTAAAATCAAGCTATATACCATCCTGGCCTACTGAACTAGTGAAATTATCTAAAGGAAAATTCAGTAACTTGGCTTTCTTTTTAAGTACTAAAAACAAATCAACTCATGCAACAGTTCTTCAGGAACAAGAGATCTGTTGGGCTAAAGCTTCAAGATTAGCAGACCCGAGCTCTCTCAAACTCTTAGCACAAATCAGCAGCTTCCTTGAGTGTCAGGAGCTCATGACATGAGCTTCCCTGCAGACATTCTATCATTCATCTGTCCTCTCCTTCACCCTATGTTTGCTGAGCTCCTCAAACGTGCCTGGCATCAAGGATGGAAAATGACCAACAGGCAGCCAAGTATCATCCACAGAATTAGCCTAAGGTCTCTGGCCCATAGCACATGCTCAACAAGTACAATCAGTGAGGCAAGTGTCAGGACCAAGCTATGCATACAGGACCCAAATATTAGGGGCAAAGAAAGGTGTCCCGCAGAATACTGTATGTAAGCCCCATCTGCTGTAAGAGCAGGAATCAATGGATGAAGCATGAAGCAGGTGAGGAAGGGCCCCAGAGGTAGATGCCCAAGTCAGAGAGAATGCTGAAATGGATGGGACAGACACATACCCTGCAGGACCAAGGTGGGCGCTATGTGCATAGAAGAGCGAGGGCTTTATCCTGAGGATGAGAGAACCCTCTGAAGGATTTACACCAAGGACTGAGGAGACCAGATCCGCATGGCAGAAAGTCAACCCAGGTAACGGAGTACAAAATGGACTAAACAGTAAAAGCAGAGAGACCAGTCAGGAGGCTAGTGGCCCAGATGGTATGAAGTCAGAAACTAAAACTGGGAACAAAAATGATGAAAGGACTTGAAAGAGTGAGGGGCAGAAAAATCCACACGTGGTGACTGATGATTACAGAGGCGGCAGCAGTGGTCCTGAACATGATGGAGGACTGCTCTTCACAGACATGATGGACAGAGCCGTAGGAGTGCTGACCAAGGAATAAAGATGGGCTGGATTTGGACACGGTGTACTCGGGACACCCAGGACATGGCTGACTCTGCAGGTCTGGGGACCTTGCAACACAAGGATGGCAGGGGAAGCCACAGTGCCAGGAAGAAGAGGAGCATTCTGCTGGGAGGCTGGCCCAATCTACCAAAAGCTCCCCAAACATCAAAATGCAGCAATCTATGAGCATGGCAACTGACATTTCCCCAGCAAATCCCAGGCAAGAAGATAATTTTAATCCATGTTTGGGGCTAGGTTTAAAATTTGCTCAAGACATTCTGTTCTATAATAAACCTGAATTTATAAGTAGAAGCCCTATAAAGGAGATCACATGTGAGATAGAGTTACAGCCAAGGAAATAACGATTATGATTCAAGGTACTCCTAGCCTGCAGTTCCTCTGGAAAAGTCTACTGAGCAAGGAGAGATGGATGGGGTGAGGGAGGCACATCTTCAGTATGAATAAAGTGGAAAAATTCCTGATGAACACACAGCAGTGAGATCTGGTCGTGGAAAATTCCACACATACAAATGGCCAAGTAACTGTTTTTCTTTCTTCTATCTTATCTTAGATAAAGAAAGAAGATGGAGGTTTCTGGTAAAGATGAAAATTCTGGAGAAATCTCTTTGGCTGAGACTGTGACTGAAATGACTCTTTAGAGTGAAGGACTCAGATGTGACAGCAGAAAATTTCAAAGTATTTTTGTTTTGTTTGGTGTGCAAGCTGGCCTGAATTTCTGGAGGGCTGTGATTACATAAAATGCAAGGTGGTCTGTGAGTTCAAGACCCACATTAGGCTCTGAGGTGACAGCTTGGAGCCTGGAGCCTGCTCCAGATTCATTCATTCATTCATTCATTCACTCACCCTCTATTTTTCTCTCCCCTCCCCTCAAAAAAGTGAACATTAAAAAATTTTTAATTTTTTTCTTAAATAGTTCATTGTCAAGTTGCTTTCCATATAACACCCAGTGCTCATCCCAACAAGGGCCCTCATCCACGCCCATCACCCCCCCTCCCCTATCCACCACTCCCATCAGCCCTCAGTTTCTTCTCAGCATTCAAGAGTCTCTCATGGCTTGCCTCCCTCCCTCTCCCAAATTATTTTTCCCCTTATTCTCCCCCATGGTCCTAAAAGTTTTTAAAGTTTAAAAAAATGCAAGGCGAATTTTATTTACTGTTAATTTTTTTAGAGAAAGAGAGAGCATGAGCAGGGAAAAGGGAGGCAGAGGGGGGAGGGAGAGGGAGAGAGAAAGAGAGAGTTAGAGAGAGAGCGAGAGACAGAGAGAGAGAGAGAATCTTAAACAGGTTACACACTCAGCACAGAGCCTGAGGCAGGGCTCAATCCCACAGCCCTGCGCTCATGACCTGAGCTGAAATCAAGAGTTGGATGCTCACCTGACTGAGCCACGGAGATGCTCCAAGGCGAATTTTAAAGAAGTATCTAATCAGTCCAGGAATTAATCAAGATTAAATTATGATACTAATAGTACATAAAACCATTCAACTCTACCATTTCTATAAGCAAAAATGGTCACATATCAGCAATTTCACCTGATTTGGCCTAATGATGCTCCACGCTGGAAATCGTGTTTGCCAGGTGGATCTCACAGTCTACTGCTTTGTAAAGACTGCTCCATGCAAAGTGCTCCTGTTACTACTTAATGCTTGCTGTATTCAATGGTATTAATGACTGATTTCTACTTTAGGAAAATTAAAGCTTGAAAAATAAACCTTATTAACCCTAAAGCAAAATTACCAGGAAATAAACATTCTCTAGTTACAAAGGGGGAAGCACTGGGGTTAGATGGAAAATCAAAATCATGGTTAAAGCCAGTGTCCATGTAGAGTCAGAAACTGAAGTCAAATAGGGATACCCAGGTGGCTCAGTTGGTCAAGTGACTGACTTTAGCTCAGGTCATGGTCTCTCAGTTCATGGGTTCGAGCCCTGCCTCGGGCTCTGTGCTGGTAGCTCAGACCCTGGAGCCTGCTCCAGATTCTATGTCTCCCTCTCTCTCTGCCTCTCCCCTGCTCATGCTCTCTTTCTCTCTCAAAAAATAAATAAAATCTTAAATTTTTTTTAAAAAGAAACTGAAGGCAAATAGCCTACTGGCTGCTATTTGGTGGTGAGGGGCTCAGGTCCTGCATGTCACCTGCAGTCTCTCCCAGAAACTTCCTCTCTCACCTGAGCACCCGGAGGAAAAGCAAAGGGCACTTTGTCCCATCAGAGGTCAGGAACCAGCTCTAGCCTTTCACTGCTTCCTCGAGTTTCCTCATCCTCCTGACGTGCCCACTGCCATGCATGGCACTGCAGACCAAGGCTGTGCCAGGGCACAGACTGCAGGCAGCAAGGATTCAGTAACGCAGCCGGAAAAAACGGCACCACACAAGCATCCTCCAAGCTATGTGCCTACCAATCTACCCAGATGACCAAAGAGAAGCACCAGCGGAGAAGAGGTTCCATCGGTCGTGACGCAAGGGGTAGCCAACCACACACTGCCCGCTCTGAGGCCCATTGGCACACATGAGAGATTGCAGTGGGCCCAAGGGGAACCCTGGGCCAGCATCCAAGCCCCTCTTTTGGAAAACGCAGTGTTACATAAGATCACGGAGAAAAGCTGAACTAAGGCATGGTATCCCATGATCTGGGCAGGCCGATGGAGAGGCGTGAACCACCCCAGTGTGAGCCCATTTATGGCCCCTGCGCACAGATGGGCTGGAAGAGGACAGAACTGCACCTCCCAGCTATTCTCTGACTCAGGTTTTGGTGTTGTTATTTAGTGGTTTTCTGTAAGGGGCAGAGAAAGAGGGGAAGACAGAAGCCCAAACAGAATCCGTGCTGTCAATGCAGAGCCCGACGTGGGACTTGACCCCACAAACTGCAAGATCATGACCTGAGCCGAAACCAAGAGTCGGCTGCTCAACCAACGGAACCACCCAGGCACCCCTCTCTGACTCAGTTTTTTTAAATGGGGTGCAGGCCTGATGCACAGTGGAGATGGCGAGGTGATAAGAGGGTCACAGATGGGACACTCAGAGCCCTCTGGGGGTGGCATTCCTGCCATCACCCACCAAGAGCGGCAAGAAGAATTCGGCCTCCCTCCCCGCTCAGGACGGGCTGTGGTTTTGCCGGCCCTGACCAAAGTCCTCAGCAGCGCGGCTCGTCCCACCTGCAGGCACATCACCAACGGTGCACCGAGGCGCCGAGCACAAGGTCAGGCTGAAGTCAGGCACAGCCAGGGCACAGTGAACATTAGACGCCAAAAGCATTGGTTTCACACGGGAAACACGAAACAAGCAGAACATGAGGACTGTGCCCTCCCACTTCACATGGCCCACCTGCGACAGCGGGCCGGTGATGCCCGGCGCTGCGGACCAAACCTCCGTCAGGTAGCTGCCTAGTCTAGGTGCAAAAAGAGAAGATTCAAATGTGTAAATACCGAGGACAAAGAGCTAACTCTCTCTGTCTTCACCAAGCTGTTGCTACAAATAAGGAACCCAGGCCCCAGACTCAGAGTGTTCCCTGTTTGCAGCAAAACACACCCAAGCATGGGGGCAGGGTGAGAAAGCCCCTTCTCAGGAACTAACACTCCAAAACCCAATTTACAGAACAAGTCAACAAGAAAAGGGCCCAAAACCATTTTCTCACTCACCCCTATCAATGTGGGAAATATCAGGCCCGGTTCAAGAATGAGACAAATAGCATGGAGGAGGGCACTTTGGGGATGAGCACTGAGTGTTATGTAGAAACTAATTTGACAATAAACTATTTGTAAAAAAAAAAAAAAAAAAAAAGAATGAGACAAATAAGGATAAATACGAAAACACCAAAGAGGAACATGCGTAAAATTCTTTAAGGAAACCAACATCTCACACAGGAGTCTGATGACTACATACTGGAGTTTTATTCCTGAAAAGGATTTGCTCCGGGACACAGAAGAGCATGTAAGCAGTGGTTTGAATTTTCAGATAAAGATGTCAATTCTTCCCAAAGTAATCAACAGATTTAACATGGTGACAACCAAAATTACAAACCACTTATTAAAAAGGAGTATAAAATTCACTGTTACTAATAAGGGTGCCCTAATCACCAGGACTAACAATGATCACAGAGAAGGATCACCCCAGAGCTGGAGCAAATAAACAGAAGGGAACGTGGCTGGGAGCATAAATTCCCATATCCTTTCTCAGGACAATGATCGAATCCCAAACAAGGTGCCTTCCAACACAACTTTATCCTCAGGACTTTCACGCCAGGTAACATACGAGCAACTCCCAGAGGGTTGTGTGCTACAATGTGTATCAGTCTGCTCAAGCTGCTGTAACAAATACCACATACTAGGGGTGTAGGCAGCAGAAATTTCTCAGTTTTGGAAATGGCCAATCCAAGATCAAGGTGTTAGCATGATTCATTCGTTCTGAGACCTCTCTCCTTGGTTTATATGGCTGTCTTCTCCTTGCGTGTTCACGTGCCTCCCCAACTCCCCCCCCCCACCCCCAGATCTGTCTTTATCTCTTTGGATAAGGACACTAGTCATACTGGATTGGGGTCCACCCTAATGATCTCATTTTAAGCACCTCTTTAAAGGACCCATCTTCAATAGGGTGCCTGGGGTGGCTCAGTCAGTTAAACGTATGACTTTGGTTCAGATCATGTTCTCATGATCCGTGGGTTCCAGCCCTGCATTGGGCTCTGTGCTGACAGCTCAGAGCCTGGAGACTGTTTCGGATTCTGTGTCTCCCTCTCTCTCTTCCCCTCTCCTGGTCACATTCTGTCTGTCTGTCTCTCTCTCTCTCTCCCTCTCTCTCAAAAATAAATAAATATTTAAAAATAAAAATAAAGGCCCCATCTTCAAATACAGTCATATCCAGAGGTCCTGGGGGTTAAGACTTCAGCATACGAATTTGGGGGAAGTACACAACTCAGCCCATAACAGGTTGTTACTGCACTGATATCACTGATTTCTATTGATAATAACTGTCACAGTTACTGTCCAATCCTTTATTCGGGTCTTTCTATGAGCTCTTTAACCTTCATGACACTCTTATAAAGTAGGCATTATCTCCCTAGAAGCTGCAGTTTAAAGAAGGTAAATAATTGTACCAAGGTCTCAGATATGTCACAAAGCCAGCTTCCAAGGTGTGTATTTTCAAGGCACTCCTTCTGGGAGACACAGCTGACAACATACTTAAAGACACTTCATTTTTGTAAAAGGCATGTGTGAAGCAGGCATGTATATGTGTGAGTAGAAAATGTTTTTTATCTTTGTTTAGTAGGATCATAGGTGATTTTGTTTTTTTCTTTGTATGCCATTTGCTTTCCATACTCTTGTACATCCACAAACTGCACCATAAAAAGAAATTATAAAAGGCTATTTCTGTTTTAAGAAAAATCTGTGTATCACTCAGTTTTACACTGTTTTCTTTTCAGACACATCCATCTTAGATTGCCTCCATTCTGCCTCCATTCAGCTCCACTCACGCTCTGTCTCTCTCTCCCTTAAAAACAAACATTAAAAAAAAAAAAAAGAAAGACAAAAAAGAAATGCCAGGGTGGGATAGATTCCTCATGTTGGACTTGAGATCCAAGTTCACGAAGCAGCAATGACAGTACAACTTATGCCCGGCTATGACAGAGCTAGCCTCTTCCACTTTACATCACTGCAATCCTGGTTTCACAGACTGTGATTTCACATGCCTGTGGGGCACAGAGGCGACAAAGCAGAACAACCCAGGGGCAACACAGAAGAGTGGTGGAAACGGAGGTAAACAGAGCCCATGAGCCCCATGGGAAGGAAACAACTTCTCACTCTCGCCAATTATGGCCATGCAGCAATGAGGACCCTTTGGCTTTACCAAATAAGCCATAAATCCATAATTATGTCCAATCTCCCAATTTGTAAATGTTCCTAACTGTGCTGCCTGGGTGGCTCAGTCGGTTAAGCTACAGACTCTTGGTTTCACTCAGGTCATGACCTCATGGTTCTTGAGTTCAGGCTCTGCGCTGACAGTGAGGAGCCTGTGTGTGATTCGCTCTCCCTCTCTCTCCCTGTCTGCCCCTCCCCCAGCTTGCATGCTCTCTCTCTCAAAATAAACACCAAAGAATAGTAAAAATAAATATTCATAACTATTATTAAAAATTTTAGCATACTATATTAGGTAAATAAAGTACCTGCAGGTTCAGTTTCGCCTCACAGGCCTGCCAATTTGTGCCAGTCAACATGATTCCCTACTGGGACAGTCCCAGTCACATGGACTTAGCGTGAGGAGGGACACCTAGTGAGAAAGAACTCCATCACTGACAGTGGCTTCAACCCCCAGGGGCTGGTGACAGTCTGGGTGGTGACCCAGATACCTGTGCAACTGTGTCATCCACACCAAAGTCTGGCCATGTGGCTGCCACAATTGAGCCCTTAAGTCCTGACCAGGCATTCCAATGTACTCATCTCAGGGGAGGAAGATTCCTCCAAGACAGGGCAGGCATGTGTCCAGACCAGGGTAAGGGAGTAGAGAGTAAAGCCCTGCCATTCCTGAGTCAACACAGTACCAAGGACCGGAGTTTGGTTCAGGAAGTGAGGAGCTCCCCACTTCTGCTCCCATGCCCCCACTTTGGGGCCTTCCTATGCTCCCAGTCTATAGCCTGAACCAAATCTCTGTCTTCCTCCTCTGTTCTGAAAAGCCAAAAACAACGACTTCTAAGTTTTTCCAGGAAGGAAGATTTTGGTTTAAACACCATTTGATCATTTTTGCACCACCACCTCCCAAGATGACAAATCTCTTTCCACTCTGTCTATAGTGGATCTGTCCCCGGCGATGCTGGTGCCGACAACCCTCCCCCCCACCCCCCCAGGCAGAAGTCTCATTAAGAGATCCCCTAACATGGAAGGCATTTTCCTCCCAGAGTGGAATATAGTTAAGGGATGTTTGGCAAGGCACTGAAATATTCTGGTTCCAGTTTTCCCAAAAAAACCTGAAATCTGGATTTTTTTTTTTTTTTTTTACATCACATGCTCTGACTTTTAAATGTTGACAGGCATGAAACTATTTTTTAAGATGCATTATAGGGACCAAGAAAATAACTACAGTTTTCTCCTAAAATGAAAGGGTTGAGATATAGGAGTTCTAAGGCCTTACCCGGCTCTGATAACAACAGCGGTGTTTTATGATTAGTGGGTACTTTCTTCCAGGTGATAGGATCAAATCAGATTTCTCCATGTAAAACTAGCCCTTAAGAGGCAGCTTTCCTTGAAGTACAGCCAGCAAAGGCAGCTGGTCTCACTGATTCTTCTCATCTCTTTTCTCTTCCCCCACCCCCGGCCCCGAAGCTGATCACCTAAACATACTTTCTAAATAGATAAGGTGTACGAGATACAACAGGTGAAGGGGCCAGGGCATGCCTGTATCTTGCTTTCATCGTCACATTCCCAGGGCTGGAAAGGGGCCCCCAATGAAGGCACAGGATGTGTGCAGAAAGTTCCCAGGAATATACCATTCGAGGTCCTAGTTTAATAAGAATAATTGTTTGGTACAAAAGTCCACAGGAGACTTACATTAAATACTGGCTATCACGAAAAACTTTAGATCATTAGCTTTAGACCATCCAAGAATAATAAGTCGGATAAATATTATTTCTGCATGTTGTGCATTTAGACTTCTTCCCAGCAGCCGGCTCACATTTTTGGAGAGCACTTGGCTACACCATAACTCAAAACCTATCTTTACTGCTCAGCAGATACATCTGCTACTAAAAGCAACACATTCCTGGGCCTTTTGGGGAAAAAAAAAAAAAAAAAGGCTGACAGACAGCTGAGCACAAAAATAAAGATAAATTAATCGAGTTCTAAAAGCAGATGTGGAAAGCACTGGGTTCTCCAAATGCTCTTGTTTCCTTTGGATCTGGGGGACCCACACGTGGTCCCACAGAGCAGAGCTCCTGAGGTAACCATGCAGGCACACCCTCCCTGCCAGGATTTTGATGCGGTTCTGAGGCTCTGGGTAGAGGGCGGTCAGCTCTTGAGCAGCTGAAGTGCACACCCCCTGCCACCTGCCATGTTGGGCTCTCATGGTGTAGGCCATGACACTTCTACCCTAACTGCTCCAGGGTAAGCCAGCTTACCCCACCCTACCAGCTTCTTCCCAAGGCAACAGCAACAAAGGTGCTCACCCTCGCCCTCTCCCCCTGCCTCATGACTGACCCCCATGTTTCTCCTGCGTGGCCTCTGTGGGGCACTCCATGTTCTCAGGGAACTGTGAGTTACAAAACTATAAAACACTCTGCACTTTCTCCCTGCATCTGCATCTGGCCTCACCATACTTCACCCAAGGTAATATGGTTGAAATGCGGTTAAACAAAGAGGCAATTCAAAGGTTGTCCTTGACTGCAAATGTCTGGTGTTCTGCCGGCAGCTGATCACCATCTACAAGAGAAGTTCTTCAAAGTCAGGAAGGGGTGACTCAGCATGCGGGCTAGGAAAAATGATAGTTTCCTTATATAAAAACACAAAAGTCACACCCTGAGAAATCTGTCATTTACATCCCTCAGAAGGTACCTTCCTGGCACGGATTCTGGACAGATACATCAAAATGTGCTGATGTTTGCACACAGTGCCCTGGTCACACTGAGTCTACGGAGACTTAGCTCAAGAGGCACAGGCAGGCAAAGGCACCTCCATTTCATGGAAAACAGAACATCTCGTAGCAACCTGGAATGGAATGAGTACTTGTTCATTCTCCAGGGCACACCTGGGAAGCTTCAGGCCTTCAATAAACAAACACACCCGGAAAGGAAAAATCGGAAGGCAAGGCCCTGGTGGTGGCAGTGAAAGGGTGGAGCCTCCTCATACTTTAGGAAGAGGGGTCTGCAGCAAGGGTTTGACCTTGGTGGCATTTTCTACACAGAGAAGCAGCACACGGTTGACAGGACTCACCCCTAGTTGGGTTTGGGTATCCTGATTCTTAGAAATGTGAGAACTGACTCTGGCACCTTCCTGATCTGCAAACTGCAAGTTAATAAACCAGTGCCAGGTTAACGAAAAGCATTAAGGAAGAGAGTCTTGCTGAAGTATTCTAGGTCAGTAACGTCTTTCTCAACCAGGCAACACAATTCACACAGTTCACCACCGGGGCCTTGTGCAGCCGCTGTTTTCCCTGCCCTCAGTTAGGAGGGAGTGAGGGCTGAGATCTTTCCTCTTAACTCAGTCTGTGTGGCCAGCACTGGTAACCCTCAGGCCTACGGCCACTCCTTTCTCCCTTGTTGCCCCCACCTCCACCCCCAAGAGTCCAGGAAGCCAAATCATCTGCCAGCCTCCCTTGCAGCTACAGGTGGTGGTATGACCCAGCTCCAACCTGTGCGAGACATCTGCAAGGAGCTTCTGACAAAAATGTGGCCTTTCTGCTAAGGGCTAACTCCAGCTAATAGGGCCATCCTCCTCAACTCAGACTTGGCTGTAGATCAATGTGGAGAATTATGCTCATGGTTTTCCCTATAAGAATACACACATATACACACACACTCCTATATAAGGGTCACAAGAAATTAAATCCATAGATGGTTATAATATTAGTTTTATAGACAGGTGTGTGTGTGTGAGTGTGTGTGTGTGTGTACTTTAAACATAACAAAAAACCCTACTGTGTGGACTCACTTTTCAAGATCAGGTAATTTTAGGTTTATTTCCTTCCAGAAGTTTCAACTTACGAACATCCATAAGTCAGGTGGAAAATAAACTAAAGGAGTTTCCCTTACCCTTATCTCTGTGCCTTCCCCCATTCTAGGTGTTGGACTCATGTGAAACGAAAGCTAAGGATGAGAATCTCCTCAGACACAAAGAAGAGAGGCAACATTGAGAGGCAAGAGTGGGACCAAGTGTGTGGTTCATTTGCCTACACACATCCCAGAAGTTTCCATGTTTTCATTATGGGGAGAGAAATCATCAAATTCATCCTTAAGCCATCTCTACTAACAGCTCGTCATGAGGATCAACCTCACACCCAGAAAAAGATTGAAGGTGGGTGGAAAGAGGCGACTCCCCAACCTCCCACGCACCATGGAGAAGTGGAAGGCTGAGGAACACGCTCTCACACACATTTGGCATTTATCAAGAAGAACAGACAACATTAGCGCTGCCTTGAAAATACGTCCTTAAAACTAACAATAGAACTCCCCTATGACCCAGCAATAGCACTGCTAGGAATTGACCCAAGGGATACAGAAATGCTGAGGCATAGGAGCACATGGACCCCAATGTTCATAGCAGCACTCTCAACAATAGCTAAAACATGGAAAGAGCCTAAGTGTCCATCAACAGATGAATGGATCAAGAAGATGTGGTTTAACTATACCATGGAATACTACATGGCAATGAGAAACAATGAAATCTGGCCATGTGTAGCAACATGGATGGACCTTGAGGGTGTTATGCTGAGCGAAATAAGTCAGGCAGAGAAGGACAAATATCATATGTTTGCACGTATAGGAGGATTAGGAGGAACTTGATGGAGGAACAAGGGGGAGAAGAAGGGGGGAAATGGTGGGGGAAAGGGAGAGAGGCAAACCATGAGAGACTCTTGAATGCTGACAAAAACTGAGGACTGATGGATGTGGGGGGGAGGGGGGAGGGGCATGGAGGAGGGCACTGTGGGGATGAGCACTGAGTGTTATGTGGAAACTAATTTGACAATAAACTATTTGTAAATAAATAAATAAAAATAAAGTGCATATCATGGGGGAAAAAAAAAAAGAAAATACGTCCTTAATATTTTTTTTTCTTAATGAGCCCTAAGTTTTTTCTCTCTCACTTTTTGCTGCTGTGGCTCCCCAGAGACAGGGTCCAAGAGGGAAAGACCCAGTTCACTGTGCTGGGTAACACCACAGAACAGGAGGCTTCTCCTCAGGGCAAAACACAACCGGAACTGCAGGAGACGGTTTCACTTTGCTGGTCTCATTCAAGCCTAACCATGGACATGTGATACTAAATCATGTTTCACATACTTCTCCTTCACCCAAGGGAAAAGGAAAAGTGGTATTTTTCCCCCTTTGTGAACACGGGAGATAGAGCTGTGGGGTTGCAGGTATATGTGGAGAAGAGACGAGATGATCCCCCCAGGCACGGCCCCTGCTTGACCGTGCCCAACAGAAAGGGACTTCATTGGGCAACTACTCCACATCTTTGAGTCTCAAATCTTCCAGTTGCAAAATGGAGATCATACTGAACTATATTAAATCTCTCCTTTGCCCTACAGTCAAAACTGTTGATAGCCATCATTTCTTACAGTCCAACCTAGTAATTCCTGCTCTCCCCTGTCACATTTTTATGGGATCAAATAAAATTATTTATGTGAAGGTGGACAAAAATATTATAACCAAAGAGCATTAACTTTATGAATGGGAACATGAATCAATGCTTCAAACTCTACATGTACCTCACTTTTAAAAAAATGAGGGGCACTTGAGTGGCTCAGTCAGTTGAATGCCTTTTGATCTTTGGCTCAGGTCATGATCTCGTGGTTCATGGGATCAAACACTGAGTTGGGCTCTGCGCTGATAGCGCAAAGCTTACTTGGAATTTCCTCTCTCCCCTTCCTGTCCCACCCCCCCCCCAAAATAAACTTTAAAAAAAATAAAATTATACAGGTAGCTTTCAGAATCATTCCTTAAAATCCAAGTTCTGGGCCCACCCTAAACCTACCAAGTCACAAACAGGAAAACCCAGTGAGGAATGTGTACTGCTGACAAGCACTCTCAGTAATAACCCAAGTTAGCGTTCCCAGGAAGTAAGTTGGCCTCTTTGGTTTTGGGTGACTTTCTGCTGAAATGCAGGCCCCCTTACCAAAGAGATTTGTTCCTTTCCTTACCAAAGAGATTGTCGAGAACTTAGTGTGAAAGAGATTTTTCCTAGTAACCAGGGAAGAGATGTTAGGTAAAAATCAGTAACACTCGCTCAGTCACTAATTAGTTACCAGGAAGTGATAAATCCTGAAGGAAGTATCATCTTTTGCTATGGGGTATCTTTAACTACTAACTCTGTAATCCGAGTCTTTTTAAAAGCTCTCAACATCGAAGTGTCTGGAGGCAATGCCAGGCCCCCTTGCAGTGGGAACATCAGAACTTACCCCTCAGAATGTAGTTCTGATAGTTCTGGTCTGCCTCAGCTCCCACCTTGATCAAACACGTCAGACCTTCAGCCACTACAAATTCATGCACCAAATCCTTGTCATCCTGGACAGGAAAGGAGAGAGAAAAAAAGACTTCAAATACTGTCCCAGTCCATCCTCTGTCCACTCTGTTAAAACTATGTACGAGCCTTTGAAGCCAGACTGACCTCTAAAGAGTGTTCTGCTCTATTCAAATGAGGCATCTTAAGTGTTGCCAGAGGAATTTTACAACCAGTCTCCACGTTGCTGTTTGCCAAAGACCAATTATTGCCTTCTGGGCAATCTAATAAAGATAAAGCAAATGAATCCCCTGTCAGGAATATTTATAGCGTTCTGTTTTTCATTCTGCAAAAATCACTAGGCTCCGCTCCCCCACAGGTCCCTCGGGACTGGCCACATGAAGCTCGTTGGGTTTTAGCAACAGGAAATGCTCGATTGCAGCACAGACCATCAAGTGGAGGATTCAAAGCCACTCGTGTGTTCCAAAAGATGGTCCTTAAGGGCAGTAGTTACAAGGGTCTGGCAAATGGTATCTAGGTGAGGAAGCAGTTTCTCCTCCTCCCAAGCTGTGTTGCTTGCGGGACAAGCCAGGAGGCAGAGCACACGACCAGCCCTGCATCCGGAACAGCCATATCCCTCTGCAAAGGGGCCACCATGGCAGGCCTGCAGACTCAGGTCACAGGACAGAGGACATGGAAGGAATCTCAGGGACCATCTAATGGGGTGTTTGTCAAAGAGAGGTGTCCAGACTCGCAGGCAGCACAAGCATTGCCTAGACACTGGTTAGAAATGCTAATACCCCAATTGACTGCATAGAAAACTCTACCACGAGGCTCAGCAATCTGTGCTTATCGCATCCCCCAGGTGACTCTGAGATGCTCAGATGTTTCTCACCCCTGACTTACTCACATTAGGATTTTCTCAGGGATCTTTACAACGAAAGAGGAAACCAGACCCTGCCCAGATGAATTTCATCAGAATTTCTAAGGGTGGGGCCCTGTTATTAACTTCCCCAGGAAATCCTAAAGGGCAATCAATTTCAAGGACCACGGATCTAAGCCTACCTTGTCTTTACAAAAGACTCAAAATGTGGGCTGGGATCACCTATGTCCAGCCAGCCCTGAGCCCAATCATTTTCTGTAGTACCAAATTCTATACAGCTCTAGGAGAGGGGTTTTTCCACTACCGTTTCAGGAGATTTCCTCAATTGGACAGTGCCTGGTCTCAAATGCAGCTAGCGTAAGACTGGAACATTCATCTTCAATTATAACAACAGAGCAAAATTTAAAAAAAAACCTCAGTGATGTAAATAGTAGGAAGCTTAATGGAATAATGAAAGGTTATTATTATAGGACTGGTCAGCAACCATAGTTTATCTCCAAAAAAGAAAAAAATAATTTAGACAAACTCGCATAATTCTCCTGTCCCTACGTGAAATCAGCCCCTCATTTTGATTTTATGGCATTTTCCAATTATATGGATGGAGGATTTGAGCTAAATGTGGGCAAGCCAGGCAAAGGCTCCCTTTGAACCAAGAAAACACTCTTAACGTTCAGAGGGCACTTGGGGGGAGAGGAGGGATGCTTGTGCCCTGAAGGTAATGAGAGACAGCTGTGTTAACTCAGACTTTAAGATAATCACGGCTTTGGAAGCAAGAGAAAATGGGACAATATCATGAGTTTTTGGAAAATTACTTTACACTCGTATGTATAAAGGAAATAAAAATAATTCTCCCTCCATCCATATCCTTTTCCACCAGCATATGTGAAAAGTGAACATTTAGATGAGCTCATGTCTAGTCAGAAGGTTTTTCCAAGCATGTAACAAATGTTTATTACTTGAACTAAAACTAGATTCACACATGACTTCATGGTGAAAAAGTGAGAACAAGCCCTCAAGAAACCACTCAAGCTAATCACTAATATTAATACAGCCGAGAGTTGGCTGCCTGGCCAAGGTACTCAGGAAAGCTCAGACCAGGGAGACAGTGTTTATGAAAATTCAGAACCTTAACTAAAATTTATGGACATATGTAGATAAGGCACTTAAGAAATAGGCATTTGTAGATAATAAATTGTGGAGATGTCCTCCAAATTGGCGATGTAGGAGATTTTGAACACGCATCCTAAAATATTTAGGCATTAATCAGTGATGTTTAAAACTTGGTTTCCTGGGGTGCCTGGGTGGCTCAGCCGGTTGAATGTCCAACTTCAGCTCAGGTCATGATCTCACTGCTCATGGGTTCGAGCCCCGCGTCGGGCTCTGTGCTGACAGCTCAAAGCCAGGAGCCAGCTTCAGATTCTATGTCTCCCCCTCTCTATGTCCCTCCCATGTTCATGCTCTGTCTCTGTTTCTCAATAATAAATAAATGTTTAAAAATTTTTAAATAAATAAATAAAACAAAAACACTTGTTTCCAACTAGAATGAAATATAAATGTTAACACTAACTGACCAGGGATTGTCCCTGCATTTCAGAATTTACTATACTAGCCATACTTCAACCTGCAATCTTTTTTTTTTATGCCTATTAGTCAAGGGATATTATTCAATTCATTACAAAAGACCAATGGCTTGATATTTTACACACTTACACTCTAAGTTCCAAAAAGGACCCCTGCATGTAGAAAACACAAGATGATTGAAATGCAGACTGTGGGTATGGGAGAGAGTGATCTAAGCCCTAGACAGCTTACAGCCTGCGTAATCCATTCAACATCCAGTGATGCCTGGCTGGTTTAGAGCTGTTTTGTGCCCACGTGTGTGGTCTTCCAAACAGATTCTAAACTTCTCGTAGCAGGCACCTTCTTCCTGGACTACGTAATACCAGTAAAGGTTGCTAAAAAATATCCATTTGATGAATACATGGTAGAAACAACATCCCTGAGAATTCAGAGTTACCACCACAGAACAAACTCAGTGAAGGAATGAGCAAGATGATCCCAAATATGTTGACTTTGTTTTGTTTTTAAACTTTTTCACCATGGGAAACATTAAACATATACAAAAGACAGAACGGTTGCGTGAACCACAGGTGCCAATCAACTCCTACCAATCCTGTTTCCTCTATCAACCCATATTTGTCTGTCTGCTGCTGGCCTATGAATTTAAAGTGAATACCAGACATCACATCATTTAATCCATAAATACTCCAATAAGTATCTCCAAAATACAGAAATTCTTTTTAAAATTATGTACTCACAACAAAAAACTAATGCTTTAATAGTATTAAATGTCCAGTCCATGACCAAAACTCCAACTAATTCATAAATACGGTTTTGTTTTTTACATTTTGTACCGGGATCCAAGTAAGATCCACATGTGGCATTCAGTTGATAAGTTTTAAAGGTCTTTTTAATTCATCTTTTGTTTTCCTTGAAATGCACGTTAAAAGAAACTAGGTCCTCTGTCCTGTAGAGTAGCCTACAGTCCAGACTTTATTCATTACACCACTGTGGTGTAGATTAACACGTGCCTGTATCCTAGGTCACTTATAAACTGGTACTGCATAGGGTGACATGGTGAGACCCATCAATGGTAGTGTGAATCCCCAGAGGAGCCACATACAATCTGACTTTATCTCATTTCCACCAGGTCGGCTCAAGGCCTAGATCAATTCACATAGGGGAGCAAAACTGTGATATTTTAATTCTATTATTCCTCCTTATTACTAGAAGATTATTAACAAAACTTCCCTTCAACTACTGTTCCATTATCCTAAAGTTCACATAGAAAAGGGTACGATATCTAGGTATTTTATTATTTTTGGCGCAATTGTGAAACTCCTGGAAGAAAACATAGATAATAATTTCTTTGACATCGGTCCTAGAAACATTTTTTTCTAGATGTCTCCTAAGGCAAGGGAAGCAAAAGCAAAAGTAAACTATTGTGGCTATACCAAAATAAAAAGCCTTTGCACAGTAAAGGAAACCATCAACAAAGCAAAAATGCAACCTACTAACTGGGAGATGTTTGCAAATCATACATCTGGTAAGGGGTTAATATCCCAAATATATAAAGAAACTCTACAACTCAACACCAAACACACACACACACACACACACACACACAACAAAAAACAATAATCTGATTCAAAAATGGAAAGAAAACCTAAACAGACATTTTTCCAAAGAAGACATACAGATGGCCAACAGACACATGAAAAGATGCTCAACATCACTCATCATCAGGGAAATTCAAATTAAAACTATAATGAGATATCATTTCACACCTGTCAGAATGGCTAAAATCAAAAACATAAGAAATGACAGGGGTTGGGGAGGATGTGGAGGAAAAACAGAACCCTCCTACACTGTGAGTTGGAATGCAAATTGGTACAGCCATTGTGGAAAACAGTAGGGAGGTTCCTCAAAATGTTAAAAATAGAGTTACTATAAGATCTAGTAATTCCACTACAGGGTATTCATCCAAAGAAAATAAATACACTAATTCAAAAAGATATATATACTCCTATGTTTATTATAGCATTATTTACAATAGCCAAGTTATGGAAGCAACACAAGCATCCATGGATAGATGAATGAATAAAGAAGATGTGGTATATCTGCCTGTAGACATATATATATGTATAGATACACATACATACATACATACATACAGTGGAATATTATTCAGCCATAAAAAGGAATGATATCTTGCCATTTGTAGCAACATAAATGGACTTAGAGGGTATAATTTTAAGTGAAATCACTTGAATTTAAGAAACAAAACAGAACCAAAAAGAAGAGTAAAAAAAAAAAAAAAAAAAAAGACTCAAATACAGAGAGCTGGTGGTTGCCAGAGGGAAGGTAGGTGGCGGGATGTATGAAACAGGTGAAGGGAATCAAGAGCAGTATAGATAAGCATATAGAATTGTTAACATATTATACACCTAAAACTAATATAACACTGCATATTAATTACACTTCAATTTAAAAAATATTTTAAGGCAAAGGGTAAGATAAATGTGAGATTCTAAAACTCTACCTATTTTCAAAATAATCAGCTGGTTCACTAGCATCTTCCTAAGATGATCTATTCATTTTTATTTTTTATTTTATTTTATTTTTATTTTTTAGTTTCATTATGAACTCATCAGTGCAAACTTACCTGTTGTGTTTCAATCAATAGTAATTATCGTCCTTATTGATGATGCTATTTTCCAAAACCCAGTAGAAGACCCTTCAACATGCTCCTTAGGATTCTTTTGGCAAAAATCCTAGGAGTATCTGATACTCTCCTTACTTCCTTGCTTTAAGTTTTTTGGTTTTTTTTCTTTTTTTACCCATTTCCTACTCCAGACTTTGAATTAGCTATTTCTCCAAAGAGCTCTGGTTCCTTTCAGTATCTTAACATCACAACCTTGGGGCTCACAGTGGTACTTTAGGTAATAGGCTGACCATTGTTTCTAGTGCTTTTTGGTAAATCTTGAGCTGGAAATATGCTTAGTTGCTTGCTTGTTTGTTAAACAAACACCAAGGGTTCATTCTTTTTTTTTTAGGAGTTAAATTTTATTTTTATTTTATTTTAATAGTTTATTGTCAAGTTGGTTTCCACATAACACCCAGTGCTCATCCCCACAAATGCCCTCTTCCATGCCCATCACCCCCCTCCCCCTCCCCCTCCAGCCCTCAGTTTGTTCTCAGTATTCAAGAGTCTCTCATGGTTTGCCTCCCTCCCTCTTCTCCACTATTTTTCCCCTTCTTTTCCCCCATGGTCCTCTGTTAAGTTCCTCCTAATCCTCCTATACATGCAAACATATGGTATCTGTCCTTCTCTGCCTGACTTATTTCGTTCAGCATAACACCCTCAAGGTCCATCCATGTTGCTACACATGGCCAGATTTCATTCTTTCTCATTGCCATGTAGTAGTCCATTGTTTAGATAAACCACACCTTCTTGATGCATTCATCAGTTGATGGACACTCAGGCTCTTTCCATGTTTTGGCTATTGTTGAGAGTGCTGCTATGAACATTGGGGTACATGTGCCCCTATGCATCAGCACTCCTGTATCACCAAGGGTTCATTCTGATACTTCCAATTAAGAATGACCAAATTAGAACACATACACCAGTCTTAGAACAGCAGTACAACACCAGCAGCAACAACGGGATTATTGCAAACAGTTGACTGTGTGTGTGGTTTTGTTCTCAGAATTTATCTACTCAAAGTATACAAATCACAATGTTTTAAAGTCACTTGGAATAACTAACTCTTCTCTGTTCAGTTCTGCCACCAACTGGATACTCAGTGAGGTGAACACGTGTTTGGAAAGAAGTCAAAGCTGAACAGAAACATCAGGCAGGTGGAGGGACTAATGAGTTAGGGTGAGGAGTGGCATGAGCCTGGCCCTCTGGTGGCACAGTGAGAGTCCACCCCAATTGCTGGAACATTTTGTTCGTCTAAGGAACAGGGAGATACAGACGGAACTTTGGGACAATTAGTATAATGTTTACTAAATTAGAAGCCAGAAAGACTGAAGACATAGACATCTGCTAGAAGACTATCCAATTCACCCAGTCTATTCAACCGTTGCTTACACAGCCCCAGACACTGCTTGGCCCCAAAGACCCAGTGATGAAATCTAGGGAGCTTGCAGACAGCTAGACTCAGACAAGGATGCGTGAGTTTAAGCTGGCAGCTCAGAGCCTGGAGCCTGCTTTGGATTCTGTGTCTCCCTCTCTCTCTCTGCCCCTCCCCAACTTGCGCTCTGTCTCTCTCTCAAAAATAAATATTAAAAACAAATTTTTTTTAAAAAAAAGAACTATCACTCACAAAGAAAATGTAAGAACATCTTTAAGAACTGAAGAGAAGTGGCATATACCGTAGGAATAAAAACAGACACTCAATGCACGTGCCATCTCCTGACTCTGCTCAGGCAGCAGCCTCTCCCTCCTCCCCTGGCTCTGTCCCTCTCTCCTCTGCCATGTTATAGCAGTGAGCATCTTGCAGCCTGCCTGCTCTCCTGTCCTAGCCTTCTTCACCAGGACCAGGGCTTTCTCAGGGCAGGGGAAGAGGGAAGGCTTAGGAAGAAAGGATAAAACAGAACCTGCACATGTTCACAAGGGACATATCCACAGTGGAACGGTTTCTAAAACAGCCAACACTGGGATTACACCAAACCGCCTGCCTAGAGAAGACTGAACAAGGCCAACTATGCTTTACTCATACAACAGAATACTCAGAGCTACGTCAATCATGCCTCCATCTATCCCAAGTGCAGTAAGTAAGCTGGAGTACGATCCATGCAGCCTAACGTGTATGAAGTAACAAAGGATATAGATCCTCTTGGTGAATATTCACCAACAGCATGAGGACATGGATAGAGAGGGGTCCTGGGGTGGGAGGAAGATGGTTGGTAGTGGAGACAATACAAGATCTCAATTTTATCTGCAGTAGGGTTTTCTTTTTTAAAAAAGTCTTAAGTCAAGATGGAAAAAGATGATTTGGTAAAGTTGTCTTTACTTCTTAGGTTTCAGACATTACAGTAAAAATATGCTCAACTGAGACTCTGACCTAATGGACATTTTAATCTAAAGAAACTTTTCTATCTGTTGCCAGTAAGAGGCAGACACAGGTCTGTATCTGATTCCATAAGCAATGCAAAAACAGGACCTATGAGCACATTTGTCACTTTTTTTTTTTTACCTGAAATATCTGCTTCAGGGAGAAAAGGGCCCTTCTTAAATCTCGCCCACTGGAGTTGTACAGTTTTTCTGAAATAAAAAAAAACATGACATATAAAATTAATTAAACTGACTCAGTGAATGGTAAAAACACAGAGAATATGAACAATGAACAAAATGTCCACTGGAAAGCTGAGGAGACTGAATCCAGTTAAGATATAGACCTCATACCTCAGACAGTACAGAGAACACTCCAGGCAGCTACAGGTGGCCAGAAGAGGGGGTGAGAGAATTTTGGAGGCCAACACCCGACGTTCACCCTCAGCCCCCACCCTCCCTCTCTCCAGACTTCTATTTCCAGTTGTTTGTAGACTATTGTACTTGATGGCCAACTATATCCAGAAAATGAACATGGCCATGACGGAATGCATCCTCCCACTTCCCTCCCTCCTGGCCTCACAGCCCCAGCACCACTGTGCTTTCTGCAGCTGGGCTCAGCTTTGACGCACCTTTTTTTCCCCTGTGATCTAATGGTCAAGGGGATTCAAGACCCAAGGATGCTGTGTTGGAGTAAGGACTGGATTCCTTGGAGATGGCCCCCTCAGCAGCCTTACCTCTGCCCACTCTTGGGCTCTCGCTCATGTTCTAGTATGGGTCTGGCCCTGAGCAAGGTGGACGGAGGAGCCATGTGCCAGTCTTCTCTGGCTCGAGACCCAGGCCAACTCCTACAACCCCAGTGTTCCCTCAGTCATATTTAACATGTCCTTGTTACGTCAGGCCTAGCAAATAAGGAGGTGACCCTGACCTAAGACCCATCCTCCAGAGGTCACGACATGACAGAGAGACAAATGAGTATGCCACAATTACTACTTCACCAGTGGAGAAGAGCTACCAAGTGCCGAGGGCACACAGGAGGAAGGGAGAAACCAGTTATTCCAGTGTACACAGAATGCCTGGGAGCACAGACTGCCCAGCTTCGCACAACTCAAGCTTGGCCTTAACCCAGGCGATTCAGGTGGCACCAGACTTTTCCCATAAAAAGCACCCAATATCTATTTCCTGAGGGGCTTCCAGGAACTGTTCTAGGCACCAAGGAGTGAAGAGTGAACTTAATAAGAGCAACAACTAAGCAGTCAGCCTGCATTTCAAAGCCGGTGTCACCACCTAGTTGGTATATGACCTTGAACAAAGTAGTTTACTTTTCCTGAGTCTTAGAGTCCCTGGTCTATAAAATGAGAACAGGTAACAAAAGATTTAGAGAACAATAGTTTCGTGTTAAATCAAACACTGATATGGTAAAGGTGGATACCAGATCATTTAAAATGTTACAAATAGAGCAGTCAATAGCAATATTATCCTGGTGGCTAGTCACTCTGAGCTTCAATCTCAGCATATTGGGGGGGGAGGGGGGGTCAATGCCCAGAATCACATTCTCGGCTTATGTCACAGACTTGAGCAGAAGGGCATGGAATACACGGGTCTATGAGAGTTGGCAGAAGTCTTATTATGAGAAGAACATTCCCATTTTGCACAGTAGCTCTAAAAGTGTACAGGCTTCCACTTTAGGTTTAAAAGGATGTAGGGCAGGTGGGACTCAGCATCTGCATGGTGGTAGTTTCCCCCACAGGCCCCGCCACAGACATCTTGACCTCTTCCCATCCACTTTCCAGACCAAGGCCAGAAGAAATGGGTGACCACCTGATGACACTACTGCTCCCATTTAAACCCTTCAGTGGTTGCCCCTGCACGGAGAACGAAATCTAAAATCCTCTGCATGACCCATCCAGCCCTTGATTGTGCAGCCCTGGCCCCCTCCCTCCCCATGCTGCAGACACTCTGGTTTTCTCCAGGCAACTTAGGCAAGGTCAAGTTCTCCAGACTCAAAACCTATGAAGACACCAAGTGGCAGAAGCTAGCTTATGTCAGATTGGGGGGTCTAGGCGGGTGGTGTCTGACCCCAGGGTCTTCTCATTGTTTGACTGCCATAGAATCTACCAAATTTATACAATATACAGTCCATGATCGCTTATTAATTATGAAGAGTTTTGGTTGAGAATTCATTGCCTCCCTAAAAACAAGTATCTGAGAAAACTCTAGAGAAATCAACCATCCCTAAAATGGATGTCTAGTTTATCCTAGACCCTAAGACATGAGGCCCGGATAAGTTTCAAGCAGACCTCTAAAACGTCTGTATGGCCTCAAAATACAGTAAATAATAAATGGAGTTAACTGTATCACCCTGGGTCTGGTCCTTGGGGCGATCACTTCTTCAGTTTCTACAGCTAACATCTCAGATTTCTCAAATCCCAAACAAATTTTGGGATTTGCCAGTACCACTTCTAAAAAATCAGAATAAATCTATCAGATGCAAGCATGGGGCTATAGAAGTGCTGAAGAAGATGGCAGATTTAGCTTATCCAGGAAGAGGAACAGAAGAGAGTCAATTCCAAATACCTTTTTATAAGTAGTAAGGCTTGCGGCAGACTTCCCTGGATATATACCACTAGATAACCAGCAGAAATAGGTCTTAAGTGAACTCACAGTATCACAGAGCCTCCCTTCATTACCAATGATCTGTCCTGGCTTCTGATTCATGTGAATGAAAATTATGGTTACTTGTGTTCAGATTGTTTAAGTTCTAGTACTTGATACTATAGTCAAAATCAGTTTTTCCTAAACAAATTTAGCTTAAAATGATGGTATTTTGCAGAGGATTTTTTCTATATTCATGAAGAATACTGATTTGTACTTTCAGAACAAGTCTGTGTAGAGTTGGTATTATAAATTCCTTAAGTGTTTGGCAGAATTCTCCAGTGAAGCTACCTGGGCCAGGAGTTCTCTTTATTGGAAGGTTTTCAACTATGAAATCAATTTCTTCAATTAACATAAAGCTCTTCCGATTATTTCTTCTTGAATGAACTTTAATAATTTGTATCTTTCAAGGAATGTTTCCAATTTACCTAAGTTGTTAAATATATGAGCATGAAGTTGTTCATAATATTTCCCATCATCCTTTTAGTGACTATGGCAATCTCTTCTCTTATTCTTGTTAATGGTAATCTGTGTCCTTCCATTTAACTTGGTCTGGCTAAAGATGGATCACATTTTACTGATCTTTTCAAAGAACTTTTGATTTCATTGTTCTTTCCATTTCTGATTTTTATACCATTTTCTTCCTTCTGCTTGCTTTTGGCCTAATTTGTTCTTCTTTCCTACTTTCTTAATGTAGAAATTTAAACGACCAATTTGAAACCTTTCTTCTTTTCTAATGTATGTAGTTAACGCTGTAAACACCTCCCTTAGCAGTGGTTTGGCTACATTCTGCAAAATTTGATACATATATTCAACATTCATTCAATTTTGAACTGAATAAAAACAAAAACATTCATTCTATTCAAAAGGAAATAACCTAATCCTGTGAGGTTTTTTGTGTTGGTTTGGTTTGGTGGGTTGTTTTTTTTTTTTTTTTTTTAACCTATGGCTTATTTAGAAGTATACTGTTTAACTTCCAAATATTTGGGAATTTTCCAAGTATCTTTTTGTTACTGATTTCTAGTTTCTTTTTTGTTGTTGCTGTTAACAAGATGATAAAAACTTTTTATTTTGCCTTTCTTCATTTCTCAAACTTACGTAATAGAATATATCACCTTTTTGTGGGATTTTTTTAAAATTTAGATTCAAGTTAGTTAACATATAGTGTAGTGTTAGTCTCAGGAAAATTTAATGACTCATTACTTACATATAACACCCAGTGCCCATCCCAAGAAGTTAAACTTTTTTTAAGTTTACTTATTTTGAGAGAGAGAGAGAGAGAGAGAGAGAGCGCGAGCATGCATGTGAGGAGGGAGGGGCGGAGAGAGAACCCCAAGCGGGCTCTACCCTATCAGAATGCAGCCCAATGCAGGGCTCGAATCCACAAACCCTGAGATCATGACCTGAGCAGAAACCAAAAGCTGGACACTCAACCAACTGAGCCCCCCAGGCACCCTCATCAAGTGCCCTTTTTAATGCCCATCTCCCCACCCACCTTCCCTCCAGCAATCCTCAGTTTGTTCTCTATATTTAAGAGTCTCATATGGTTTGCCTATGTCTTTGTTTTTATTTTATTTTTCCTTCCCTTCCCCTATGTGCATCTGTTTTGTTTCTTAAATTCCACAAATGAGTGAATTCATATGAATTGTCTTGTGGTCTTTGAATGACTTACTCTGCTTAGAATACACCCTAGTTCCATCCATGTTGTTGCAAAGGGCAAGATTTCATTCTTTTTAATCACTAAGTAATACTCCACTGTAGATGTATATAATCCACATCTTCTTTATCCATTCATCCATCGAAGGCTCTTTGGGCTCTTTCCATATTTTGGCTATTGTTGATAGTGCTGCTATAAACATTGGAGTGCATGTGCCCCTTCAAATCAGCATTTTGATATCCTCCGGATAAATACCTAGTAGTGCCATTGCTGGGTTGTAGGGTAGTTGTACTTTTAACTTTCTGAGGAAACTCCATCCTGTTTTCCAGGGTAGCCTCACCAGTTTCATTCCCATCAACAGTGCAAGAGGGTTTCCGTTTCTCCGCACCCTCACCAACATCTGTTGTCTCCTCAGTTGTTAATTTTAGCAGTTCTGACAGGTGTGAGGTGGGAGCTCATGGTCACTTTTGGTTAGTATTTGCATGGTGTAGAGTTTCTCATGTTATAGTGGCAACTTGCTTTTATCTAGTCTGACAATGTCTCTCTCTTAATTGATCCTCATCCACCACATAGTTTTGACGTCTAGGACATCAGAAATGACTCTTTGGTGGCACTAGAAGAGAAGACCTCAGGGAGGAGCCCTGATGATGCCTTGCACCCTTTTGTGAGAAACATCCCTGTACAAATGCCAAAAATATCTTCGAGTAGTGCCAAAAAATTCTCCTTTTTTTGCCAAGTCTCTCAATTAAAACAAACTACAATTTCTATTTGAAAAATACTTTCTATTTCAATTGTCCTTAATTTAAAAAATAAGACTATTTGTAATTATTCATTTTATTTATCTATTCAGCTTTGTTTGGAACAATTATTTAATGAAACAGAAAAGTTCCCAAATAATTCTGTAGTTCCAGAGAATTCTCACTACAAGCTTCAGAGAAAGATTTACATATTTTAATGTAGTGTGGCCTTTTTAACATCAAAACTCAAAAGATCAGCCATCTTATTTAAGAGTATTACATATTTCGGCTGAAATCTCCTTTAAAAAGCAAGGTGTTCTCATTCCATATGTTAAAAACACCAGGTGAGGTCTAGATCAGAAATCCTTCCAATCTGGCATCTGTTAAATTGTAGATTTTTTTTTTATTATTATTATTAACCCTTCATGAAAGTGATTAGCAGTGTGGTTTCCCTTTTATGGATCACGGTATCTTACTCCCAAGTACTGCAAATCCTTTATTTTTTCCCCTATCCAACTGACATTTTCACACATGTCATGCATCAGTCTCTATAACATGAAAACACTGAAATCATCACCTTTGCGGTTGAAATTAAAATGACCAATTATTAATTCCAAGAGACATTACTCTGATTTTGATAAGATTGTTGATATTGTCTTGCTAAAAGAACCAAGATATGGAGTAAAATGAAATCACAGTGCTTTCTGAAAACTCAAAATTGCTGTCTGTTTTTAAAACACAGTGATACCAGCTAGCCAGCCTCTATTCACCCTGACCTGTTCTATTGTTTCTTCATATACATGTTAGGAGATACCTAACATGTTTACCCTAGAGAACAAAGAGGATTAGGAACCAAGCACGTCTGTAAGTGACATACAGGCTTATGTTGGAAATATTCCAATTTTGATTCCAGACTAATTTAATAAAGTAAATATCACAATAAAGCAAGCCAAGAGAATTTTTTGGTTTCCCAGTGCATAAAAAAGTTATGTTGACACTGTCGTATCATCTATTAAGTGTGCAGTATTATGTCTAAAAAAAACAAATGTAGTATCTTAAATTTTTTTTAATGTTTATTTATTTTTGAGAGAAAGAGAAAGCATGAGCAAGGGACGGTCAGAGAGAGAGGGAGAAACAGAATCCGAAGCAAGCTCCAGGCTCTGAGCTGTCAGCACAGAGCCTGACACAGGGTTCTAACCCATGACCTGAGCCAAAGTCAGAAGCTTAACCAACTGAGCCGCCCAGGTGCCCTTGTACATATCTTAATTTAAAAATAACTTTATTACTAAAAAGCTAACCATCTGAGCTTTCAGCGAGTAGTCGTCTCTGATTACAAATCACCATAACTGATATAACAGTAAAGGAGTTTGGGATATTGCGAGAATTACCAAAATATGACAGCGATGTGAAGTGAGCAAATGCTGTTGGAAAAATGGCACCACTAGACTTGCTTGATGCAGGGTTGCATAAAACTTCCAAATCTGTAAAGAAAATTGCAGTATCTGCCAAGTGCAATCATGTGCAATAAAACCAGGTATGCCTCTATCATTTATCACATTGAGAGGCGCACACAGCTCCTGCTGGTAGAGAACCAGCCGCAGACATTTCATCACATCAGGTACTGTGCTCAAACCAGTGACTATTGATAGCCATTTGGTGTCCTTCAAGAGCAGCCCACCCAGGCCAAAGGAGAAGCACTGCTTCCCACAGCCCAGGTCCCAGCTTCCTCAAAACAGGACCAATGCCATGGGAGGTGTGGTCTGGAGCTTTAACTGCTGGCCACTCTCAGGAGTTCAAGAAACTAAGTGTTCTATGTATGTCACATCTGGGCCTCACCACATGGAAAGTCAGACTCACCATGGCTGTGTAGGCCTCCCTTTCAGGTTAGACTAGAGTGTGAAGGGCTCACCTAGGAACAGGGCTGGCCTGGCAGCTTCCTGAAGGTGTATCTGACGTGGCTCTCAGATGCATACACATCAACCACACCTCCTTTAGAAGCAGCCTCTCTATTCAGAGTTCAGGGGTGAGTCCCATTCCTGGCTTCCAGGAGTGCATGCAAGGCTTCCTTATGGGGGCTGACTGAGAATCGTGCCCCTCTCTTGCTTGGGCCTCGGTACCTGTGGCCTCTGCCATGTGTGTGCATCCGCACACGTGCACACCCATGTGCACACTGGGCTTCAGCCTGTGAATGAGGAAGCAGGGCTTAGAGGTCCTCTTACTCTCCAAATATACCCAATACACTGTGCAAAGTGTTCTAATGGGTCCCAAATCCCAAGGGAAGGAATTCTGTCAGTCCCCACTGCCTGAAAATCAGATGATGCAAGAGAGAGAAGGCATCATATGCAAAGCAGGGAGAGAGGCCCAGAGCCCACTCTATGCCAGCAAGAGGGCAGCTACGGAGGCTTCCCAGTATGCAAAATTGGCATTTCTCCCAGGACTCACAGAGCCTCTCCCTTTTCCTCTTTGTCCACCTCCACTGTGAACACACGCCAAGGAGCATGCAGCCTCTACCAGGGGGCCAGGGGTGGGGTACGGTGGGGGAGAGGGGATGCAGGAGAAGACAGATCCGGCTGCCCCAGACTCGGCTTTAGAGCCCTAAGTCAGAGGACTGGGGAGTAAGATGCCCACGTAAGTGAACTGTGTCCCTTCCTGGCAAGTACGAAAAAAACACAACATATCAACTCAAAGCTGAATCGTTATGTGTAAAAAGCAGGGCTGAGTTCAGGTTGGAGCCCAGAAGATTTGCCAATCTCACAAAGTTTGGAGACAGCCAGGTGGGAGGTATGCAGAGAGGAACCCCATCTCCCACCAGCACAGTCCCACGGGTGGACAGAAGTCTTGAGCGCTCTGGTGGCCGAAGGTCCCAGGGAAGAGGCCATGCTGGTTCCAGTAGTTGGGTGAAGCTACAAGGGACCGATTATGCGTCCGTTCTCATTAAAGCCAAGCACATCCTGTGGTTGGCCAATAAATGAATGTGTTTGTTCTCCCACCTTCCAAACTCAATCTGTCCAGGGTGCAGTCGTTTGTACAGCACCAGCCTTTGAGTAAAAGCCATTTGGAGCCTACATTCGGTGGGGAAAGGAGGCATCATCAGAAGAACAGCCCCTATCTTTTCTCTCCATGGTTCTTGCCTTTTAAAATAAAACCTGTTCCTTTAAGAGATACATTTAATGTATTATACTTTAAACCAGCTTATAATAATGAGCAGAGGGCAAATTAATTCAAGGCCATCAGGGACCATCCCTGCTCCACAATCGGGAAGGAAACCTGCAAGGCTTGCGACCATCAGTGCTGACTGGCATGGCCACAGACCTGTCCTGCCTGCTCAGGCAAGAGCACAGTGAAGAAAACCTCATGTGGGGAAAACAGACTAGGATATTAGAAGGAATCCAGAGAGAGAGAGAGAGAGAGAGAGAGAACACCTATTTATGTTAGTGAAAGAATGCGAAGGGGAGGACCCCATGGCATTTGAGTGTGACAAGGAAAACAGAGTGAAAGATAAATCTAGAACATCACGCTTCAAGACCCATTAAAATCACTGATTTAAGGCTAATCATTTCTACACCCTTCTCTCACCAGGTGCCAAACACATTAACCAAGCGCTCTATGGGAGAACTTGGACCAAAACCCAGAAGACCATCCTCTGTGCAGAGGAGATAGTAAGTTTCTTTTTAACCTTGGCCTGCCACAGGGACGCATGGGTGGTTCAGTCGGTTGAGCGTCTGACTTTGGCTCAGGTCATGATCTCTGGTTTGTGAGTTCGAGCCCCACATCGGGTCCACTGCTGTCAGTTCGGGCCCCCTTTGGATCCTCTGTCCCCCTCTCTCTCTCTGCCCCTTCCCTATTCTCTCTTGCAAAAATAAACATTTTTTTTAAACTTAAAAATAAAACCTTGCCACAAAAGACATCATACCAAGGAGATTTATTCATAGACAAAATGCCCACACCTACATTTAAAGTCTGTTGGCATCAGCTACAGAGAATATGGCCATTGTGATTTTTCAAATGGAGAGAAAAGAAATCAGCTCCTCCTCCGCCAGGCGCTGGCTGGGTGACATCGGCTTTTCACACTCACCCATCCGACAGCGCTGGTGAGGAACAACTCTCAATGTGACACAAGACCGCCTGCAGACATCGCTGGCCAGGCTGAGGTTAGGCCCCATTCCCCCAGCCAGTCTGCAGTCCCCAGCACCTGTGAGCATGGAGCGAGCCCAAGGAATTCCACTCTAGACATTCCCGTGACTTCCCACCGACAACACTGATGGCCACCGTATAAACCCACCTCAACCTGCAAGTGTTGCTTCCTCAGCACATGTTGATACTTAAAGAAGAAAACCAAAGTGGCAGAGTAGAAAATTTGTCAGGGAACACACTGCTTGGTCACATTTTAGAAATCACTTTTATCCAGCAATGTATAAACTTTTCAAAGTCATGATTTCATTGATAAGTTATATACAGGCCATGAACACTGTTCATGTCAGAGGGCATGGGCACTTCCCGCATGGGCCTCCTGGATACTCTGTGGATCATGGCTGAGAAGCCTGATCTAACCCAGCACCTTCATTTCACAGGCGAAGAAACTAAGACCCAAGGGATACTGAGTTTCTGGCTCTAGCACTGGGCTTGGAGGCCCTTGAAGGTGGGGGGGGGGAGCGGTAACTGAAAATAGTTAGTACACATGGAATTAGCTGTGTGTTCTGTTTGTACAATAAAAATAAACTGGGTGCTCATATCCTAACCATGACATTCATGTCACTGTGTAAATTGAGAGAGAACTCACATACATACAAAAAGCAAGGACTTTTGTTCTGGTGGTCGGCTCTGAGAAGTGAGTGAGTGGTGATGATTATGGTGAGTAGGGATGTGTGAGGCCACCCCCTGCCCACCGTTAGTCAAGACGCAGCCCATTCAGCCTCAAGATGAAGTGGCTACATGTGAATGATAGCAAGGATGAGAGTCCTGAGGACACAGAAGACTGCTCAAGGCTCCCTTATTTAAACCCAAACTCCCTTGGAGAGTCACAGTGTAAGTATTTATGTCACATAATCCTTATGCGAATCCTTTATTGCTTCTCTACTAAGCAGATGTTGAGCAGCAGAGTGTCAAAGGTGAAGGAAGACCATCTCAGCCAGCAACAGCTGAGTGAGGGAGACAGACAACCCCCCCCCCCAATAATGCCAAAGCTATGTGAGAAGGTGACGGCAACACTAAGGGGCTACCAAGGAAGGACAGGCAACATCTGTGCCCCCTGAGGATGGGGAGCAGAGATTCAGAAGAGGTGACCCTGAACAAACTTTGAGAGCTAAAACTAACCATGGCGAGAAGCGCGGTGCAGAGGGGAGCCCAAGGAAGAGAAGAGAGCAGGTGGGCAGCCTGGATGCTGAGAGGGAAGCACGGGGTTCCCAGGGCACAGAGCACTTCAGCATGTTGTAGCCGTGAGGCCGGAGACACGGAGAATCCTCACAGAGGGGCTCCGGCTGCCAGGCCACAAGTTCCAGCTCTAAGTCCCTCAGGCAGTGACAGAGGGCTCTGGAGGGGCTTCCAGCAGGAAGGAATCCACTGACCCGGGGGTAATCAGATCATTATCATCTGAAAAGCAGCACAAACACCCTGAAGCAAGCAGTGCTGTGAAAAACAGGTGATGGGGACCTTTGAACTTCAGAGGTCACTTCAGAACTCCCTGGTCTACACCTCTGCCTCTCCAATAAATGGCTTGGATGTCTGCCCCCCCCCCCCCAACCTCCCTGTCCTCTCCTGCTCCATCTCCTTCCTTTGTGTTCATTAGGCATCTGGAGAACCTCAAGATATTTTATTTATGAGGCGCCTGGGTGGCTTAGTCGGTTAAGCGTCCGACTTTCGCTTAGGTCATGATCTCACGGTTCGTGGGTTCGAGCCCAGCGTTGGGCTCTGTGCTGACTGCCAGCTCAGAGCCTGGAGCCTCTTTCAGAGTCTGTATCTCCCTCTCTCTCTGACCCTCCCCTGCTCACGCTGTCTCTCTCTCTCTTCTAGAAATAAATAAATTAAAAAAAATAAAAAAAGATATTTTATTTATAGGCTTCTATCATTCCCTTTATTTTCAAATTCAGCTAAGAACATACATTTAGCTGTATGTTCTTTCAAAGTAACATATTTCTCTTCCTAGTTTGTTTTTGTTTTTTTTTTTTAAGATTTTATTTTTGTTTGTTTATTTTAGAGAGAGCGAGAGTGAGCGCGAGCAGGGGAGGGAGACCCAGAACCCAAAGCAGGCTCCAGGCTCTGAGCTGTAACAGAGCCTGATGTGAGACTCAAAACCAAGAACTGTCAGATCATAATCTGAGTGGAAGTCAAGACTTAACCAACTGAGCCACCCAGACGCCCTTCTTTCTAGTTCTCTTTTAATCACAAGGAGAAGGCAGGGCTAAGTTGGTTTTGCTTGAGTGGAGGGTGTTTTTGTTTTGAGCTGCCCACCGCATAATGGCAGTCACTGCCCTGCTGTGAACCCAGCTCACTCCCTACTGGCAGGGCACAAAGGGAAGGGAGGTTGCCTAAATAAAGGAGCCCTGCTCTGCTCTTCTGGAAGCTTCCAGAGGCCCAGGTGATGTACACAGGGAACTATCCTTCCAAATCAGATGTCAAGCTCAATCCCACTTTACTCTCCAGGGAAATAAACTTAGGGGAAAAAACCACCTGAGGACAAGGGCCAGAAACCATATAACCACCCCACCAGCCCCTGACGACACACATGGAAAATACTCGACCCTCTTACCCCAGGCACCAATTGTAGCCAGGACAGTCCTAGCCTTGGTCTCTGCCAAGTACCTCATACCCCCCCAGCCTCCACTCACAGAAACTGCCACCCTTGGCCTCTGACCTCCTCTCTTGCCCGCTCATGGGGCACTGTTTTCACATCACCTGTCCTCTCCCACACCACCAGTTGGCAAGGTCCTTGCCCTGCACTGTGCACTGCTTGGTTTGCCCTCAGCCTTCTGTGCTGTTCTGCTATAGACTGTGATAAAATCACAACGCAGACTCCTAAATTAATGTTTGCAACTCAAAAGAAATTCATCTCTGTGCCTTGGTTGTTTTTAATGAGTAAAACAGTTTTAGAAGTACACATCCAGACACTTTGAAGTCATGGATAACACAATAATGTTGGTAAAGCACCTGGCCCATCTCAACGCTCAGTAAAGACTACTTTTCCTTCTCTCCCCACCCCCACAGGCTTCAATGAGGTTTCTAAAAACTACTCAAGACTCTCCGTAGGAAGAGGCAAGCCTTTCAAGGGGCTGGCAGGGAACGTCCTGTTATCTGTCAGGGCCTCCTCACTGCGTGCTGAGAAGGTCGCCTGAGCTCTGAGAGCCCTGGCTGGACCCGGGGAGGGGGGGGCCGGGGGCACCTCTCCAACCAACCACGATCACTGCCCTGAAGAGAAAGCCTCTTCCTTCCTGGGGTCAATGGCTCTTGACAGGAAAAATGTTCACCATCCCTGTCCCAAACATTTTGAGGAAAAGAAGTGAATGTCTAATCCCTAGAGAAAAGATAAGGATCATTAGCTGGGGTCAAAAGGGAACACTCTGGCATCAATCATGTCACTGAGCAGAGATGGCAAAACTGCACAGTTCACCTGACCCACCCCATGGGGCCGGGCTCTTCCTTTAAGTATCCTTCAAGATGGCGACAGCCATTAATATATGGTCCTAGGACACACAACTGCACCAAAGGCTGAGTTTCTCAAATGACTGTTTTCATAAGAGTTTATTCACTAACCAAGGGGTGAGGACTGGGAGCAGCACGGCATTTTCACAATTAAGTGCAGCAAACCTGAGATACTGGTTTTGTCTTCTAACAAATTCGCATCTGAACTGAAGGTTCCTACACATCAACAGCACAAACTGCATCCCAGTCCTTCCTGACCTCCTGACACTTTGCCTCTGTGTTGATTTCCAGACTGTGCCAAGGCAGGCTGAGCTGAGGGTTCGTGCCTCCACGGCCAGGAGCTGCCGACACAACTCAAAATGACCTGAGCATAACTTCTCGTCCCCTCTGTGGTAACAGCTAAGAGGGTCCAATATAGGAGAGAACAGAATTAGGGAACAACGTGCACATAGCTTCAGGCGTTAGGCAGAATTCCGTTGCACAGGCAAGGACCAGAAATGCTAGGGATAGAAGCCTCTGGAATCAGTGTTTCTGAACCTAATAATTCCTCAGTATTACCTAATGAAATAGACTGTTTGCCTGGCTCGCTCCTCCCACCATGGAGCTACAGAGAAACATCCCATGCAGAACTGGGACTGTTGCCTCTGAGCCACTTGCAGGCAGTCACTGTAGCAAGAAGGAGCAGGGCAGTTCAGCCTCAGAGATGTACAGAAGATGGTGCTCCCATGAGCAACTGAGCATCTAATAGGACGATCTACCAACAAAAAATATTCAGTCCAGCATGGGAAGCGATGAAAGGGAAGGGCTCGGTGGGGGAGGGGAGTCCAGTAAACTTGGGGGTTCAGGGAGGTTTCCAGAAGCTAAGACTTCCAGCTGAATTCTGGGGTTAGAGTCATCCAGGTCAATAAAGGCAGGCATAGATTTCCAGGATGAGGGCACAGATGCAACAGTCCCCAGGAAGTCAGAGCATCTGGGGTCACTAGGCAACCTGTGCAATCCTATGACACCAAGGAGAGGAGCCATGAATGGGCAGGATCATTCCATTTCTTGGAAGAGACACAGGCTGACTTCTGGAACAGTCCTCAATCATACTCACAGAAAGTGGACTCAGTGACTTTTTATATATATATATTCACCCAACCAACACCATGTCAGCCACTATGTACCAGTAGTCATGCTAAGTTTCAGGTTCACTGACTACGGATGGGGTCTTACATGATGGTGCCGTTTGTTAGCAAATAAAGCACTCCAATGGCGCATTCTCCCTGCCTATAAAGCACTCCAATGGCGCATTCTCCCTGCCTCTAAGGCCCACTTCCCCAATCCAGCAGACTCCGACTTCCTCTCCCCTCTGCCTCAGGAGAAAGAACTCCACTCGGGGTTCGCCTGCCCCACCTGAGTCAGTGCCAAGAGAAAGTACTAGGGCAGCCCCTGCATCTGCAAGGACTGGTAGGGAGTGAGGGCTGGGAGCAGCTGAAGAGCAGAACTACCCACAGGACCGTGATGGGCTCCGCAGACAGCCTCTCACCCTCCCAGGGCCTTCTCGGCAAACCACGCCGGAGGCTGAGCCAAGGGAGCCTTTAAAAGAAAGAGTCAAAACCACAGGCCACTGACCAAAGATGACAAGCAAAAGGGCATGTTCTTCTAACACCACAGCGCAGTCCTCACATCACCAGGAACCGGGCAGACCTTCTGCTGGTTCGATTACTTCAGCCAGGGCAAGTGAGTCAACTTCCGGGCAGGGTGGTGAAGGGGGACTTTGCAAGAGATAAAGTTCTCTTTGCCTTGTGGCATCTACCACCCACGCACCCCCTCGTGCCCAAGCCCCATGCACACCCAGATGTGCTACCCGTAGAAACTCCAGTGAGTGATAAAAGCGTACGGGGCTGGCTCAGCCACACCCTCCATGTCAGCCAGTATCTCAGTGGCAATCGCTGAGAGCGGGTGGCATTTACAGTATGGGAAGCTGGTGGGGGCAGGGGGGTGGGGGCGGCTCCATTTGGGGCCCCAGCGGGCTCTCCCTTAGGCTCTGCCCTCACTCCGCACAGACCAGAGCCACAGGCATGGAAAACGTCCTCAATAATCTCTGTGGTCGGACAGCAGGGCCCCAGCCTTCACCACACCCCCCGAGGGGCTGGAGCTCGTTCCCCAGGAAAGAGACATGAAGACCCGTCATTATACCCCACTTAGAGGCTCCCTCCAACACTGAGTGTGGAAAAGGTGCCATTGGAACAAGACTGAGCACTGTTGCTTTGCATTGCAAGTAAGCAGAGATGTGTTTCGTTTTCTCCTCGCTTGAAAAGTAGGAGGTGCCCTGTTGTTTTCTTACTCTTTGGGATCTAAAACTACTAGATTTTAGCCTTATTACAGCAGTTAATACCTGTATTTAGAGAACAGTTCAGTATAAGCAAAGTCAGCCTTATAGCAAGGCACTTTCAGCACCTCCTCGAATTAAGTAAGAATTTAAAGAGCAACCTTGCCCTGTCAAGTCCCGAATGTGGTGTGTGAGGGACACAGAAGGGATACAGCCACCTATTTTTGGCTGCAAAGCAAATCATAGAAATTCACAATGCACATTTTCTGCAACATATAATGAAAGAAATGAACAGAAATGAACAAAAAACGGTCTCGAGAAATCAACAAAAGGAAGCAATGAGGCACAGGTTGCCTTCATGGCTGAAAATCATCCAAGATCAAACAGTCACATGACAGGGTTTACTTTAACTTTTATCTTTGAGAGAGAGAGAGAGAGAGAGAGAAAGAGAGAGAGAGAATGCACAAAGAGGAGATGGGCAGAGAGAGAGAGGGAGACACAGAATGTGAAGCAAGCTCCAGGCTGTCATCTCAGAGCCTCACATGGGGCTTGAGGTCATGGACTACAAGATCATGATCTGAGCCGAAGTCGAACACTTAACCAACTGAGCCACCCAGACGCCCTGACAGGGTTTACTTTATAAGAGTCCAGTGTAGGGATGCCTGGCTGGCTCAGTCAGTTAAGCATCGGACTTCAGCTCAGGTCCTGATCTCTCGGTTTGTTGGTTCAAGCCCCACATCAGGCTCTGTGCTGACAGCTCGGAGCCTGGAGCTTGCTTCAGCTTCTGTGTCTCTGTCTCTCTCTCTCTCCCTCCCCCATTCACTCTCAGTCTCTCTCTCTCTCTCTCTCTCTCTCTCAAAAATAAACATTAAAAAAACAGCACAGCGTTAACAGTTGAGGCACATTAGCTTTAATCTTCTCATCCTGGAATGTGCATAGAAATCTAGGGAGTCCGTGAGCTGCACATCTGAGGTTAGCCCAACTTTCTGCATTTCTACCAAACTCACAGGTCCCAGGACCACCCCGGGAGAACCACTGACCTTGGAGCATTTAGTTACCACCTGAAGACTGTGAAGGAGAGGCCACACACCAGGGGAAACTAGTTAGAATTTGAAGGAGTACATGGAAAGTGTAGCGACTACAGGTGCTCCTATTCCTGCTGTCTATACTTGCTCCTTGGGGCTCATTAACCAGCACGGGAGATGACAAAATACTTCTCCAACCACGCAGCGTGTGGTAGTCAAGACAGGTCACTGGCTAGACAGACCAGGCTGGGACCTCCATCCTTGGACCGCAGTTAATCTTCAAGCCAGCCCTTCACCAGTAATATAAAACCTGCTGTGCTCCTGTGAAAATAGTTGGTAATGTACTTTACCAGTATTAGAACTTTTTCACCTGGGAATTGAGCAAAATGAGTCAGTAGAGGGGAAATTCCTCTGAAACATACATGGTTTCCCCACTTAATGAATGGATAAACTCATCTACAGCAAAACACCAAAAAATGACAAGCCAGAAAGGGAAAAGAGCAGGTGTGAACTGGCTACCATGTGTCCTTTCCTTTCTCAGCTCAGAGACACTGGTTGGCTGGCTGAGTGGAGCAAGGAGCCAAGCTTGATTCCACTGATTCATGTCTAGCGGCACTGACGCAGGCTGCTCCCGCCTCTCCATGAGCTCACCTGCCCTGCTGCCTCATCCTGGGTTCCAGTTTTGCTAAAAACCCTGCGTCATTTGCAGTGACTGGCCTTCCAACCGGAAGTCATTACCTGGAAAAACCCCAAATTCTTCCAGTGCTTCCCTCCCAAAGCACAGCACTCCCAGGCCACTCTGGAGCCAGGATAGGGAGCCTATGAGATGCGTTAGAAGTGAGACTCTGCCCCTCTTCCCGGCATTCTGAGTTCATGCGTCTGGTTCCTAGGGCATGAGTGCATCTGGTTGGCTCAGAGAAGAGTCCATCGTGGCCCTTGGCTATCATTCTTACCGGAGGCGAGTCATGCATTTTGAACATGTAAATATCCTACAGTGTTCTGTCTCTTAAGTGCTGATCTCGGAATATTCAATTCAGTTCAAACCAGTATTAACTGGACTCCATGAGGTATGAAACAAAGATAAATAGGCTTGCCCCCAGGAACTTCTAAAATAGTGTAAAGGTAATGCCACAAAGTACAAACAGGACCAACTGGAAGTCTTAGGTGACTGCTTCAGAGACGACAGCAGAGGGACCAGGGCCTGCTCTGATGCTCAGACTAGAGCCCTGTGGCCAGCCCTCCCACTTCTCGTGCCCACACTCCGAGTCTCATCTGGCAAGGGGCTCATCGAACCCTTTCTTATGACTGTCTTTCTGCATCCCTGTTTAAGCAATCTTCCCTCACCTGAGTCATACAGTGGCCTCCGATCTGGTCCCTCTGCCTTTCCCCCCTTGTCCCCACTTGATTCATTGCCTCACATCTTCAGACCCTTAAGAAAATATCCCCTTCTGGGTGAGAGCTTCCCTGGCTACCACATTTTAAGTCACCAACATGCAGTCAAATATACACAACTCAGAACCGCTAGCCTATCGTTCTGAACACATGCTACCCGCTACATCTTACTTATTTACCTTGTTTACCATGTGTCTCCCCGAGTGCAATGTAAGCTCTACAAGAGCAGAGATTTGTGCCTGAGAATATGCATCGCCATAGCCCCAGGACTTTCGACAGTGACTGACACATAATAGGTACAGAATACATTTTTGTGTGAATGAAAGAATCAGTACCTTCCCTCCCCTCCCTCTTCCTCTGATCTGATGAATAGAGTGTTTGAAGTTTGTTTCCACCCCCTTCTTTCAGAGATTTTCTGAGAGCTAGGAATAGCTTTCAGGATCTTTAAGTGTCAAACACACCCACTTTCTGCCTAATTCCTTAAAACTCCAACCCAGATCCTGATGTCAAATAGTGGCAAGCTTCCTTCACATCACTGTTTGGAATTAAGGAAAAATGAATTAATTTGTTCTTACTCTTAATGAGATTAATGACAGAAGTTGCAGGTTCAGAAAGCTTGCCTAGGATTTGGTAGTGTAGAGACTTTTCCTTTAGTGGGTAGGAGGAGAAGGAATGCTTTTTAAAATGTCAGCTGTCTGATAAAAATACCTATGTCCTTGGTGGTTTCTATTGTGATTCACCTATCCCCAACACTATTTTCCATGTTTAATTGACTTGGAAAGAATAAAAATTGCATCTTTATAATTTGCATTTGGGATTTGAGGCGAGGTGTTAATTCAAAATATCAAGACAAAAATACTTGGTATCTGTCCATGGTACCAGTGGAAAACAAATGCTCCCCACTTTAAGAACCACATAAAAAAGTTCTCTGTGGCAACCAATTTGGGTGAGAACAGAGTAGGAGAAAGGGGGAAGGGAGGGTGGTAACACTGCTTACCAAAAGCAGAGTTTTCCACCTTTTTCCCAGCCATCTGTACAACAACGTAAGGAAAATTTGCAACCTTAATAGAAGGGCCACATGTTAATACTCTCATTCTTTTCATTGTCTTCTCTGAAATTCTGTAGTCCTAGAGAGTTTTGGCTCACTTGAAGAGTTTGGTCCAAAAGGAGGCCTTTCAAGTAGATTATAGCTGACTGCAAAAATTCCTGAGGCAATTTACTAAGAAAAGAGAAGTAGACAGCAAACACAGAATGCAACAATGATTTTCTACCACTCCCCTCCTTCCATCCATCGGTCCTGTTCCTTTTCTCCTTTGGTGAAAGAAAAAAAGAGAGAGAATTTCCTATGGGAAATTAAGGTTTATTTCCAACGCTAGCTATAGAATGCTTTAAAAGCCTTAACAAAAGGAGTTGCACTCTTCAAAAGCAAAAAGACTCCCAATGCCTCCAGCCCAATGTAGGACAAGGAAACTATGGTCGGAAATGCCTGGAGTTTCCAGAGAAATCTGAATGGTCTCTTAATGTCACAAGGAAGGAAATGGTTAAAACAGGAGAAGAAAACTGCTGGAATCACAACTTTGGATTTTAGGAAAACTTTGGAATCCCAAAGCAGAGCAGGTAAATAGAGGCCATTCATGGCATCATGATGATCCAAAACTGAGATTACTAAAATCTGCTTACATGTAAGAAATGTCAATTATTCACTAAGGTTTAAGTTGGTCTGTTCTATTAAACTGGGTTGCTACAAAGATATAAATTAAGGACCAAAAGCTATTTGCTACAATTTGTTTTGTATATAATATCTCATCACAACAGTGAGCAAGATGATGATAGTCATTCTCTCCCTTTTCTAGACTGTCACAGCAACTGCAAACTTCCAGAATGAAGTTGAAAAAGCATTCAAGCAGAAAAGGTCTCTGAGTAACTTAAATGGTTGTCAGTAGTATAATGTCATTGAAGCCATAGACAAGAGCCTCATGCTTGGTCTTCCTAGGACAAAAGAACCATAATTAAGTTGCATTTCCTCATCTGCTAGGACACTTCAGCTACCCCCAGTTTTCCACCATGGAAACCTTTGGTGGACATTGGACATCTCCATGCATGTGTGCAGATATTTCTCTGCAAAATTACATCAAAATTTGTCCATGGCTTTAATGGACATGGTGATGTGTTAGAACACAAAACATGGCATGGGTTATGGAGGCTCAAGATGTCTAGAGCAGCGCTGAGGAAGAGAAGGCTCTGGCCAATGGACCCACAATGTCTACAGCTCACAGAAAGGCCACCTCCTACTGGGCCATCAAGGTGTGCCTGCATGGAGGCAGGCCCATTTAAAAAATGTCCATTTGCCAAACCCAGTCCGTGGAATTTACTTGTTTCTCTTCATCATTTGGAACATGTTGGCAATTTGGTTGAATGTGATGGTTTTAAAAGCTACTTCTACCTAGATGTGGATGACTATTCTTAGGAGAAGCCAATTTGTTTCTGATACAGCCCCCTGCAGCTGCAGCTGGGAAGAGTCTTTGGGGAGTGAGTAGAAGGGAATGGGGGCATCAGCACAGCTTAACCGGGCAGTCAACTGGAAAGGCAGGTCAACCAAAGAAGGCTGGAGGTGGGGGGATGTAAATAGAGGCGATTCAAGGCATCATGATGATCCTTAATTGAGATCATTACCAATATCTATGTATAAAAAATGCAAAATGCAAAATTTTCACTAATACTCAAGTCCTTATTTAGGACAAACATTTGTACCTAGCAGATTCCTAACACACACACACACACACACACACACACACACGTAGTATACATACATTCTGACCATTTTTATGTCACAAGATGAAAACCACTTGATCCCTTAGATCTCAGTTACCTCTTCTGTAAATAAAGAGCTTTAAGTTTAACCATCTCTTTATTCATTTGTTGCCCTAAGATTCAATGAAAAAGGATTAATATTCAAAGGCCATCTAATCTCCTTTAATATCTGTTACATCAGGTTATTCCCCCTTTAAAAACTATCAACTCCATTTCTTGCCTCCTGAGAAATAGTCTCTCCTTGACCAAACTCCAGCAAATCTCCTCTGAGCCTTCTTCTCTACTCGGACTCAGCCTTGGACTCTAAAAACTTGAACAGGGATGCCTGGCTGGCTCAGCCAGGAAAGCATGCAACGCCTCATCTCAGGTTGTGAGTTCAAGCTCTACCTTGGGCATGAAGCCTACTTTAAAAAAAAAAAAAAAAAAAGACTTGAACAAACACTAACGGTTTCTAACATTTCAAGGTCACATTCCTAGGATGACTCAACCCCCCCCCCCCCACACACACACCTGAAGTGCCTGCCTGAGAAATCCTATGGCTGCCTAAAGAATTCCGTTTATTCCAGCCAACATCTGAAGATGTGGCCCCTGTCTTCCAGTCACTACAGGGGTAGGAGCCCAACTTTGCTAAGTGCCAGTTCACAAGCCCAGAGGGGTTTCATACAGACCAACGTCTCTTTCCCACTTTTTGTACTGTTTCACACGCCTGACTCTTCTGACCCCCATTCACCTCTTCCTACCACCTCACTCTCTCTTTAAAGTGCCCACCCACCTCCACACAAATCAAAGTTGAATTCAGTTCACATTGGACTCTCTTCCATATTGCAGTAGATAACTGATTAAAATCTGCCCTTACTACTTTAGTGTCTGGCTTTCTTTGTCTTTGACATTCTGTCCAACTACAGAGACTCATCCTTAATGGGGGCCACTCTACCCATCCAGCTTCACCCTCTTCCCCACCTGAGAAGTCAGGTCTGACTACTCTCATGCACACCCTGTACGTCACTGTCCCCCCTCTCCTCCTTCTGAGTGCCCTACCCTCCTCTCACCAGGCCCTGCAAACTGTCACAGACCTGCTATGAAATCCCACCTCAACGGACAACTCCAACTAAGCTGCTCTATCTTCTCCGGAGTCTCATGACACATCACATGGTAGCACCCAACTCCCCATTTAACCAAACTCTGCATGTGCTATAGGCTGTTCTTGCTTCCCCAGCTAATGATAGGTACTTTCCTGACAAAACCCTCACCCTGTGCTTCTTCCATATTCTGGCAGCTCCAAGAACATTCCTTGGTAAAGAAAGTGTTCAGTGAGTCCTATGGTTTAATTGACCTCCACCCCCCACACACTGAATTGGCTATATCCAGTTTGGACCTTTACACTTAGCAACAGTTGATTATGGAAGGAAGAAAGGTCAAGAGATGTTCTCCTTTGAGGTTTCATTCAATTTGCTTTCAGATTCCTAATTTTTTCCATGACTTGCTTTCAAGTGGCTAAAAGAGGTGAAATTATTGCCTTTGATCACAGGGATTCAGTGACTCAGATTGGCTTCAAATCTGACTTACGCATAAAAATGCCAAGTACTCTACAGACCTTTCCCAGCTACAGGGGGCCAAAAGCCAGAGAAGTTTCCTTGGGCAACATCTTGGAGAGGAAGTACCAGGATCTCTTCACCGTTGGTCTCAGGGGACTTCAAGAAAAGGGCACTCAGGGAACAAAACCCTATTATGCCATCATTAAGAGACTGCTGCCTCTGGCATCTCCATTATCACTCTAGGCAGTGTCCCAGAACCCGAGTCCACATGCCCTTCCCACACACCCAGGTCTCAGGGCTGAGGGCAAGGGAATGCACTCTCTGGGATAGCCCGCCCTGGCCTCTCAGCTCTCTCCTCCATACACCATCGATGGCTTGGCCTCCACCATGTCCTGTCTGGCCATCAGTGATTCATGAAACAGCATGGCTTTACTGCCTTATTAGTTTTGAGAGAGTTACGACTTGTTCCTGCAAGTTCCTGGTCAGGAGATGAACCACACAATCCTGATCTGGACAACCAGGGAATTTGGATATAACCATGTTATAATTACATCACTTTATCTCGTGCAAAAATCCTTAGTCCTTTTTCCATCTAAAAAGTACTAACCCATAAAAACCAAACACATGGTAAGGAAAAATTTAATTCTTTCCTGTAATAAAAAATATTTCAAAAGGAAAAAGAGAAAGCAACAGGACATTTATATTTTAAGACTAAGAACCTTCAGAGCACCTGGGTGGCTCAGTCGGTCAAGCGTCCAACTCTTGGTTTCCACTCAGGTCATGATCTCACAATTTGTGGGTTCAAGCCCTGCACTGGGCTCTGTACTGACAATGCAGAGACTGCTTGGGATCCTCTCTCTCTGCCCCTTCCACATGAGCTCTCTCCCTCAAAATAAATATACAAATTTAAAAAGAAGAAGAAAACCTTCAAGTTATTCACTAAATAGGGCAAGTAAGAGAATACAGCTTATTTCAATATTATAACAACTAAGGGCAAGCCAAGAGAATCAGGAAGGGACAAACTGAGAGGTAACAAGAGAGGAAGCTAAATGCCCTCCCCCCATCTCACCATTCCCAGACTTCCCATGGGGTCAAGACTCCTCCAGGCCAGCCCTTGCAGAGGCAGCCCATTCCTAAGAGCCCTCCTTGGATGACACCAGCTTTGTGGGCTCTCCTTGGAACTGGGCCCCATTCCCCAGTGGGAAGCCAGAACACTGACCGCTGTGTTGTTCCCAGCACTGGGCTCTTTCAGCCTCAGTCTTGCTGCCTTGTCCACCCTAAGCCACAGAGCTAGGAGCAGCTTACCTTGCATAGCAGAATGGGTTCCATCACACTGTCTCAAACCCTGTGGCCAACGGGGGCATCCATGGACTAGACACAGAGATCCCTTCCTGCCCACCTGGTGGCATCCCCTTTCCCACCCCTACAGAGACAAGCATGCCTTTTGAGGCCCCTTGGCAGCCTGTGCAGACATTCCCTACGGGCAGCATCTGGTGGAAACAGGGCTATCACAGTCAACAAAACCATACTTTATGGGGCCAGAAACCATGGCCGAGGCACCTCAGCTTCCTTGGGATGTACCCAACACTGACAGACAACAGGGCTCAGTACAAGACTGATACACTGTGTGAGTGAATAGATGACCTTATAAACTTTAAGTTACTATATTAGTTAAATGCTTTTTAAAGTAAGTTTCTTTTGAGGTGCCTAAGTGGCTCAGTGGGTTAAGCATCCAACTCTTGATTTCAGCTCAGGTCATCATCTCATGGTTCATGAAATCAAGCCCCATGTCAGGCTCTGTGCTGACAATGTGGAGCCTGCTTGAGATTCTTCCCCCCCCCCCCCCCCCGGTCCTCCCTTGCTTGCTTGTTCTTTCACTCTCTCTCAAAATGAACAAATGTTTAAAAAATAAATAAAATAAAGGGGCACCTGGGTGGCTCAGTCAGTTAAGTGTCCTACTTCAGCTGAGGTCATGATCTCACAGTTCATGAGTTCAAGCCCTGTGTCAGGCAGACTCTGCTGACAGCTCAGAGTCTGGAGCCTGCTTCAGTTTCTGTGTCTGTCTCCCTGTGTCTCTCTGCTCCTTCCCCACTCATGCTCTGTCTATCTCTCTCAAAAATAAACATTTCGAAATAGTAATAATAGAGGGCACCTGGGTGGCTTAGTTGGTTAAGTGTCCAACTTCGGCTCAGGTCATGATCTCACTGTTTCTGCCTCCTATTCTAAAAATCCAGCTTCCAAATTACAAGACATGGCCAAAATGGTGGCCAGGATAGGATGAGAATGGTCTTTAAGGCATTTGTCAAAACTTATGGAAGCAGCGGGGCACCTGGGTGGCTCAGTCAGTTAAGCATCCGACTGTCGCTTAGGTCATGATCTCGCAGTTCGTGGGTTCAAGCCCCGCGTCGAGCTCTTTGCTGACTGCCAGCTCAGAGCCTGGAGCCTGTTTCAGAGTCTGTGACTCCCTCTCTCTCTGACCCTCCCCCGCTCACGCTGTCTCTCTCTCTCTTTCCTAGAAATAAATAAAACATTAAAAAAAAAATTTTTTTTTAAACTTATGGAAGTAGCATCAGTGTCTCAGTCCTAATTTACTCCCACCTACTGGACATTTCCATTACCACTGCCACATCTCTTTTGTAAGTTCTGAACTTATGGGACAAAACAAAGGGAACCATGTTCCCTTGGACATTCTAGAGGATTCCATAAAGCCAACAGGTAAATATTCTGGAGTATAACTTATAAGGTCAACCAACAATCATGATGGCTTCTTAGGGATTCCTAAGTCCCTTCAAAGCTCTTGAATTTTCTATGTTGCACAGACATTAAAAGAAATATGGTTTCCTAAACTCCATCTTGAACTGTTCATGGCTAGTGAAAGAATAAAGTTGGAAGGAAAGGAACAACTTAGACACCACTGCATATGATTGTAACACTGGGGAAGGGTGGGATGTGGGATCAGGAATATTGGGATCAGATTTACTTCTCAAAGTGAGTTCCAAGATATGTTGGTCAATTTTATATGTCAACTTGACTGGTCTAAGGGATGCCCCAATAGCTGGTAAAACACTGCTTCAAGGTGTGTAGCTGAGGGTGTTTCTCCAAGAGATTAACCTTTGAACTAGCAGAGGAGTAAAGAAGACCACCCCCACCACTGCAGATGGGCATCATCCAATCCTGTGAGAGCCTAAATAGAACAAAAGATGGAAGAAGGGCATATTTGCTATCTTTCTGCTTGAGCTGGAATATCCAAGTTACCCTCCCCTTGGACGTTTATGCATCTGGCTCCTGACTCTTCAGACTTAGACCAGGACTTACACCACCAGCTCCCCTGGTTCCCTGGCCTTTGGATCCAAACTAAATCACACCACCAGCTTTCCTGGTTCTCCAGCTGCTGATAGCGTATGTCAAGACTTTGTGGCCTCAGCAATTGCATGAGGCAACTCCTATGATAACTCTTTGACTCTTGAACAACCCAAGTTTGAACTGTGCAAGTCCACTTATACATAGACTTTTTTACAGCATGATAAATATATTTTCTTTTCCTTATGATTTTTTTAACATTTTCTTTTCTCTCACTTCATTACAAAAATACAACATATAATACATATAAGATACAAAATATGTGTTAATCAATGCTTTGTTATCTATAAGGCTTCCAGTCAACAATAGGCAATTAACAGTTAAGTTTTGGGGGAAATCAAAAGTTATATGTGGATTTTCAACTGTGCAGGGGATGGGGGCCCCTAACCTGTGTTATTCAAGAGTTGACTGTGTATCCTATGGATTCCATTTCATTGGAGGACCTTAATTCGGTCATATCTCATTTTATCTTGCTTCACAGATACCACGTTTTTACAAATTGATGAGTTTGTGGCCACAACCCCCACCCCCACCCCACACTGAGCATGTCTATCTGAGCAATTTTTCCAACAGCATATGCTCATTTTGTGTCTCGGGGACATGTTTTGATAATTCTTGCAATATTCCAAACATTTTCATTATTATTATATTTGCTATGATGACCTGTGATCAGTGATCTTTGAGGTTACCATCTTGTTTGGGGATGTTACACAACCACGGCCACTTAAGAAGGCAAACTTAATCGATAAATGCTGCGTGTGCTCTGCCTGCTCCTCCATCAGTAGTTCCCCTTCTCTCCCCCCCTCCCCCCCCCAGGCCTCCCTATTCCCTGAGATACTAAAATTAGGCCAATTAACCCTACAATGTCCTCTAGTATTTAAGCAAAGAGTGTCATGTCTCACTTTAAATCAAAAGCTAGAAATGATTTAGCTTAGTGAGAAGTCATGTCAAAAGCCAAGATCAGCCAAAAACTAGTTGGCTTCCACCATTTAGCCAAGCTGTGAATGCAAAGGAAACGTTCTTGAGGGAAATTAAAAGTGCAACAGCAGTGAACACATGAATGAAAAGAAAGCAAAAACAGTTTCTTTGTTGGGATGAATGAAGTTTGAGTGGTGTGGACAGAAGATTCAACCAGCCACAACATTGCCTTAAGCTAAAGCCTAATCCACAGCAAGCCCCTAACTCTCTTCAATTCTATGAAGGGTGAGAGAGATGAGGAAGCTGCAGAAGTGTGAAGATAGCAGAGGGTGGTTCATGAGGTTTAAAGAAACAAGCCTTCTTGGTAACATAAAAGTGCAAGATGAAGCACCAGGTGCTGATGCAGAAGCTGCAGCAAGCGATCTAGAAGATCTTGCTAAGCATTCATGAAGCTGGCCACACTAAACGACAGATTTTTCCATGTAGACAAAACAGCCTTCTATTGAAAGAAAGCCATCTAGGACTTTCATAGCTAGAAAGGAGAAGTCAATGCTTGGTTTCAAAGCTTTTGAGGACAGGCTGACTCTTATACAGGGATAATGCAGTAGGTGGCTTTAAGTTGAAGCCAACGGTCATGGACCATTCTGAAAATCCTGACAAACTGTGCTAAATCTACTCTGCCAGTGATGTAGAAATGCAACAACAAAGCCTGGATGACAGCACATCTGTTTACAACATGGTTTACTGAATATTTTAAACCCACCGCTGAAACCTACTGCTCAGGGGGAAAAATCCTTTCAAAATACATTGGTCACCTGGGTGGCTCAGTCAGTTAAGCATCTGACTTTGGCTCAGGTCATGATCTCACAATCTGTGGGTTCAAGCCCTGCATTGGGCTCTTTGCTGACAGCCCAGAGCCTGGAGCCTGCTTCAGATTCTGTGTCTCCCAATCTCTCTGCCCCTCTCCTGTTCATGCTCATGTGAGCTCTCTCTAATAAATAAACTTAAAATACTTCTTAAAAAAATATTATTGCTCACTGGCAATGTACCTCGTCACCCAACAGCTCTGATGAAGATGTTCAAGATTAATGTTTTCATTTCTGTTAACACAGCATCCACAGATCAAGGAGTCATTTCAACCTTTAAATCTTGTTCAAGCAACACATTTCTGTAAGGCTACAGCTGCCATATAATGGTCCTTCTGATGGATCTGGGCAAAGTAAATTGAAAACCTTCTGGAAAACAGTCAATATTCTAGATCCCATTAAGAACATTTATGATGGGAAGAGGTTCAAATATCAGCATTACCAGGAGTTTGGAAGAAGGTAATTCCAACCCTCATGGAGGATTTTGAGGGGTTCAAGACTTCAGTGGAGGAAGTCTCTACAGATGTGGTGGAAATAGCAAGAGAACTAGGGTTAAAAATGGAGCCTGAGTATGTGACCAAATCGTTGCAATCTCATGATAAAACCTGAATGGATGAGAGGTTGCTTCTGATGGATGAGCAAAGAAAGTGGCTTCTTGAGATGGAATCAATTCCTGGTGAAGATGCTGTGAAGACTGTTGAAATGACAAGAAAGGGGTTAGAATATTACAAAAAGTCAGTTGATAAAGCAGTGCTGGGTTTGAGAGTTTGGATTCTCGTTTTTATAGAAATTCTACTGTGGGTAAAATCCTATCAAACAGCATCACATTCTACAGAGAAATCACTCATGAAAGGAAGAAGCATTCAATGCAGAAAACTTCATTGTTGTTTTCTTTTCAGAAATTGCCACAGCCACCCAACCTTCAGGGGCCACCGCCCCAGTCAGCAGTCATCAATATGGAAATGAGATTGTCTATTGCACAAGGATCCCAACTCACTGAAAGCTCAGATGACGGTTAGCATTTTTTTAGCAATAAAATATTTTTAATGAAGGTATGCACATTGTGTTTTTACTTATTATACTATTGAATACTTAACTGATAGAGCACAATGTAAGCCTAACTTTTATATGCACTGGGAAACCAAATAAAAAAATCATTTGATTCACTTTATTGTGATATTCCCATTAGGGCAGTGGTCTGGAACTGAACCCACAATCTCTCTGAGGTACGCCTGTACATAAGTATTACCAAGGATGCTTCTCAAAAAATGTGTCCTAGAATAAAGAGCTTTCTTTACCGAGCTATTCTCAGAGGCACTGATACATTCCTGTGGAATGAAAATTTAGCAGAGGGTGGTTAGATACTGCTGGCCCAGGGGACACAATAGTGAGCAGCACACTCTGAAAATGATGAAGGGCAATGCTTAAGTATCTCCCCTTGCATTTCACCTCTTTCAGTGCATCAATGCTTAGCTCATTTTTTGATGGACTCAGGAAGTTATTAATATTTTACAGAACAACAATGCACTCTAAAAATGTCTGGACGTGATATGGAGGGAGAAATCCCCTTGATTAGAAATTTTAGGCAATCACAGCTCCAGCCGTGAGTCTCCAACTTTAATGAGCTGACACATTACCTCGGGATTGAGTGAAAATGCAGGTTCTGATTCAGCATGCAGGATCTGAGATTCCACATCTCTAAAAAGTTCCCAAAAGAAGCTGGTGCCGCTGGTCCAAAGACCGCAACCTTGAGTAGCTAGGATCAGAGTACTTCCTTTCATTTCACTGGGCTTATTTCCCGACTTCAAATGAAGGAAGCTTAGAACTGGCTTTGTTCATCTCCAAGGACCCTCCTATTGTAAAATCCTTTTCTCTCCGGCGTAGATGCAAAGTACTTGTGACAACCACATGCAGACTGCAGAGTACAGAGCCTGGTTCAAACCGTAGCTCCTTATGCCCTCACAAAGTTCACAGCGGTGTTTTGTGGAATGGCCAAAAAGCAGACACAACCCTAGTGTTCATCGAATGTGATAAATGGGTAAATGAAACGTGGTATATGCATATAATGGAATATTGCTCAATAAAAATGTTACAACATGAAGGAAATTCAAAAACATTAGTCTAGGTGAAAGAAGTCAGTCACAGGAGACCAAGTATTATATTATTCTATTTTATGAATGCCAAGAATAGGCAAATACATAGAGACAACAAGGAGGTTACTGGTTCCCTAGGGTGCGGAGGGGAAGACACAGAATAGGGGGTGACTGCCAATGGATATGGCGTTTCCTTTTGGGGTGATGGAATGCTCTAGAATTAGACATTGGTGACTGTTGCACAACTCTGGATGTACCAAAACCTGTTGTACTCTATACTTTCCAAAGGATAATTTTATGGTATGTAAATTCTTTCTCAATAAAGCTATTTTTAAAAGTTCTAACTCCTTCACTTGCTAAATATGTGACCTTAGACAAGTTAGATGGGTTTTTTTTCTCATCCATAAAACAGGAATGATGTAAGAGTAACCCACAATGAATAGCCCTAGAGCTGGCTGCCATTCTAGTAATACGAGCAGTCCGAACTTGCCCACACAAAGCCTTCAACAGCATTAGCCAAAAACACTACCAGATACTAATTCTCACTTCCAAGTTCATAAAAGTTGCATCTCCGATGAAAACCATGTAGGCAAATAATAATTTGAGATTATGACAAGATATACACTATAGACAAATGGGATTTGCATGTACCACTCTTCACCTTTGGTTAGAGACTTCTAGTTTTTTTCAAGCAACATCATTACCCGAGTTTGACAATTTTATCCCCTCAACCAGTATTTGCTGTGGCACTGGACATCCTCGTAGCTAAAATGATGGGAAATAGTGACTGGTCCTCCACCTGGCTTGGATCCCCTCGTCTGTTCTGTTCCTTCCCACAACATCTGGGGAAGTCATTATTCCTATCATCTAGTTTATGTAAAACTCCCAGGATAGAAGCAAAATTGCACTCGGAAAGCTATGGCCCTAAAACAAGTAACCTTTCCGCGTGCTGCAAAGAAAATATTCCTTATGTGTAGATAGACAAGCAACTGTAGAACAGCAGAAAACCAACCACCTTCAAACAAGGTAATTCTCCCATGGGTAGGTTCTCTTTTACTATCTTTGCCCTGGCAATTCTCATTTCCTTCAGCAAAACCTCTGGAAGAACTTTCCAAAATCAGCAATCAGAACAATAGGAGCCTTTACTTGGAGAAGCACTCAATACACCATTGTTTGGATCCTAACCACATGGACTACTCTTTGTTCTGAGTAAGACGGGTGCTCAGGAGGAGCCCGGGGGCCACTGGGGCAGGGCAGCTGGTGACAAGCACTTGCCATAGATGCAGGATGACTGAGGGAAGTACCTGGTGTGGTTTCAAACCCGAACAACCTTGCAGAACCTGAGAAGAAGATACAACTATGGGAAACCTTGAGAAAGCATATCATGAAGCGGGCTGCACGCCAGCTGGGGTTAGGAAGCAGGCACCAGGGTGCAGGGCCCTGGAAGGAGACTGGAGTAACCGGGAGGCAGCGAGGATTGCCCCAGCTCACAACACCTGCACCAGCATTGGCATGGCATGGCTGTGCATTCCCTGCCTCATGGGGCCAGGCAGAGGACCAGGGAGGGCACACTCACCTCCCCAAAACTGCTCCCTCAAAAAAGTGCATACCCTCTGCCCTTGCAGGTTACAGCAGAAAAGCATTAACACGGTTACCTATGGGATGCTGCAATATCTGAGTCACAAGGAATAGCGTGAGCCTTTCAAGCCAGGACTGCAAGCCCTCAGGTCTCTGCCCAGAGAGGTCAGGCTGGCTTCCCACACCAGCTGCCACTGTGTCTCCCTAGGAAGGTGGGCTCAGTGGAGGAGTTGAAGCTGCTAGTTCCTCACTGTCCACTCAATGTCTACCACCCGATAGCTCTTTGTCTGTTTCTTGCCTTCCAATCCTGTGACTTTGGCTCTTTGATCCCTTATTGCCGGCGAGAACATCAATGTCCGGGAGACTTTAACACTCTGCCCGATGTTCCTTAGCTAAGCAGGAATCTGGCTAACTGGGTCTGCCTTCACCCTCCCGAAGCAGGGCCCTCAGCAACTACTGCTCACCAAGCAATGTACAAAGTCACTGAAAAGATCCAGTGTCTACATGGATCATCAAGAACTATCCCAGTAACAGTCTCTTATAGACTTTAAATATGTGAATGCCATGCAAGTATAGAACTATAGAGGTTTGAGAGCGCACAGGACATGACACCGTCCCCTTAGGACGCACACTGCCTCTCCCTCCCCCACTTCCACGCCAGATCGGTCTCCTGAAGCTCTCCTGTCCTCCAAGACAATGGCACAGGCATGAATGATAAAATCCTTTTCCATTTCTGAGCTAATGCAGTTAATGCAATAGTTGTTCACATCAAGATATTTACTGAGCATTTACTATGCACCAGGCACATGTCAAGCACTGAGGAGACAATGGTGGGCTAGAAAAAAAAAGGTGCAGTTTCTCTTGGTGGCAGAACAGAAATCCCATCCAAGAGTTTCCCAACCTTGTCTTTTAACGTATGTTTATTTTTGAGAGAGAGAGAGCAAGCGCACACGCACACATTGGGCAGAAGCAGAGAGGGAGGGAGACAGAGGATCTGAAGCAGGCTCTGTACAGACAGCAGAGAGCCCTACGTGGGGCTTGAACTCATGAACCATAAGATCATAACCTGAGACAAAGTCAGACACTTATGTGACTGAGCCACCCAGGCACCCCAAGAACCTCCTGACATTAAAAGAGGATGCTAACTGCTGCCCCAGGTTCATACCTTCTTTGTGGTGTGCTTTCTGCCTGTGACCTCTGTCGTGGTCCAAAGCAGCACAGATCAATTCCCTCCTCAGGGCACCATGCCCTCTCCTACCATCTGGAATTCCTGCTTCTCTACACTACAGCATTTCCTCATAACCAATTTCCTAAGCTCTTGGGTCTGCCTCTTGACAAAGAACAGGAACTAGTTCTCCAAAGCCTCCTTCCCACACATATGCATTCCATAATGACAGAGATCAGGACATGGGGAAATATGCATGAAAATGGCTTGATTTGTGAAAATGATAATGCTTATTCTGGCTTAGCCCTGGAGCACTGGAGCTTCCCCCACAGACCCACAGCCATCCCCTTAGCCTCCAACCACTTCCCTCGATGCCTGCTAGAGCCTACAGCCCCAGAACCCTTGAATGCCCTCAAAACCTGGATGGAGCACCCACTGGTTTCATAGGATGGTCCCGCCAAACATGACAATGAGGCCTTGCAACCCCGTGTGAAGCGGGACAGTCCTGCCACCTGATTTCATGCTGGCGTCAGCTGCCTGTCGGTCATACGATAGCAGAGTAGGAAGCTTTGGTTTCTGGAATCTGAAGAAGCAGTCTGAGCTCCACATAGTAAGCATGGATGCCACTTTGTACTCTCACTTCCATAGGACAGGGTGGTGGCTACGATGAGGGGGGTTCAGCCAGCTTGTAGGGTCTGGGGACAAGAGAGGAATAGATGCTTCATAGCTGCTGCCAGCCTCTCCATCACAGCCCGACAACTGTCCACACCGCCAGCCACAGCATCGAGGCTGTCAATGGAGGCCAGGATCTGAGTGCGGCTTGTGAATGCTGACAGAACCTAACCATGGAAGAAGTGTCACTCTACGTTCCAGAAGGATGAAGTGACCCACGAGGCTCAGTCCTCAGGAATGGTGGGCAGCTAGCTCTGTATCTGGTACCAGGCTGGGGACAAGGGCACGTGCAAAACAGTAAATTTCACCCCAATTCTCAGCAAGCATCAGAGCGGTCACAATTCCCTCCTTCCTCAAGCTCCAAGAAGGCACAGGCCTGATGATCTATTTCCCACTGAGTCCCCAGAGCCCAGAGCTGCTGACCAGAAGGTCCTCCATGTTTATCTGTGTGGTTATGAATGGCTGTAAGCTTGCTGCCTCCCACTTGGAGGGACCTTGCACTCTAGGAGCACAGCAGAGGCCACGGGAGGGCCTGGCTGGGGGGCAAGGGGCAGCGGGAAGGAGCCCCGTAGGGTGACCAGGAGGAGCGGAGGTCGGACTAAGCTTTGCCACCTATTTTGGAGGAATCTGTGCCTGAGTCACAGATTTCTCCCCCATCAGGTATTGGTGGGACAGGTAAGGGTAAGACCAGAAGATCACTAAAATCCCGCTGGTTCTGGCATTTGGCATCTGACCAGTCTACACGCTTACCCTTCCTTTGCACCAGCTTGCACCCATTGGGCACCCCCAGGAAGGGCTCTGGGCAGCTCCCTCACCGAGAGCTCTGATGGGGGGCTGGGAGGAGACCTTGTCGGAGGCACGCATGCTCCCACAGCCATCTCCAGAGCCCAAGCTGTGCCTGTGCGCAGCTCCTATCTTATCGTCCTGTTCTTTCGCCACCACCTCCGCCTTCCCTGTCCCCAAGTGACACCCCTGACCATCTGGGCCCTTATCATGGCATCTGGCTGGCTATTCTTAGTACCACACTTTCCCTAGCGCTCCTGTCCTCCTGGCTCCCATCTGGGCCTCCCTGCTACAGTACCCAGACAGACCAGGGCAGAGGCACTACCGTTCATGTGGCTTCAGTATTGCAGAGTCTGTAAGGTGGAAGGGACATCAGAGGCAATCCAGTCAGACTGGGGCCCCACAGAAGACAAATATGGCTACTGCTGAGTCGGCCAGTGTTTGCTGGTTCTCACTTTGTTGTTCTCGTCCTCTCCACAGCCAGCAGCTCACACAGGAGCATCTGTCTTCCTGCCAGTGTAGAGTGGGGGTGGGGAGCATGACAGACCTTAGGGCCACTGTAAACATCCAGCTCAGGACAAACCCACCCCCCCACCTACACACTGTGTGCATCTTTTGGGGTTTCTTGGCATTTGGATTTATTTTAGCAAGCATCTCTATTTCCTCCAGGTCTGCAGTATGGGCACCCATGCCACAGAGAACAGCTGCTTTCCTCTCCCAACCTGCCCAAAGCATGAGAGAACCCAAGTCTTATGGCGTTGGCATTAAATAGGGGAACACATATCTTGGAGAAGCAAAGGCCAGCACTGAATGCTCCTAGGATGCAAGACGGTGTAATGAGCACTTGGCATGTGATCTTAATTGGCCCCCTCACAGCCCATGAGTAGGGAATGGTGTTTTCTTGGTTTTGATCCAGTAACAAATGGAGGATAATAAGGTTCCATGGCTGTCTCCCGGCTATAAGCTAAGGAGCTGGGATTTGACTTCAGGCTGTCAGAGCCCAAAGCCCTTACTGCCTCACTCCTTCCTGCCCATGCTGTGGGAGTCAGCAAGGACCACCACACACCTCTGCCCTGGAAGCCAGTGGGCCTGGTGGGAGAGCATTGAGGAGCAGCCACGAGGAAGTAGTACCACCTCTTTACCTGCAAGGTGCTTCTCTCTCTTCCTCTCTCAGAACACAGAGTACACAGGAAAGGGCATTTCTACTTTATATGTCAAAAACATCCTTCACAACGTGACTTTCTCGCCACCGCACAAGAAAGTTAATTCTGTGGCCTGTTGGAAGTCTGTCAGCATGACTGGGATCACTGGGGGAGTCGGACACAAACCAAGAGGATATTCTATCTCCCAAGATGAAGGTGAAGGTGGGAAGCACACGGGAGAGGTTGGAATACGCAATTCCTAGTGGCCTAGATCCTCCCCGGAAGGCCAGGTCTCCATCTCATTTAAAGAGCTGGAATTGCTGGTCAGCAGGAATGGATGGGGTCCGGGAAGACTAGGCCAGGAAGCCAAACCCAGACAAGCACTCATTCAAGCTTGAAGGCAAACTCACCCATTTACATGACCTCTGCCCTGCAGGTGGCCTGAGAGCACGGGAGCCCTCTGCAGCGGGGCTGACAAATCCTTATTTCTTCATGGTGTCAGCATCACAGGAGGTTTTAGGCATGAGGAGGTGGGGAGAAGGCAGGGGCGAGAGAGCCAGAATGCCTACAGGAAACTGTCAAGTATTATCTACTTCAAGGACTTGCTCTCATTTTATGGTTTAGAATTAAGGTCAGAGCCAATCTCAGTCTGAGCAGGCAAAACGTACCTATGCATGGACGAGGGGGAGGAAAATCTAAATTTAATGACATTCAGAAGGATTTAGATTAAAGGAGGAGGAAAAAAAAAAAAAAAAAACACTTCTCTTCCACTATCCCCATGGCAGGTACTGCTTAATTGAACCCCCCAGGCCTACACACAACTCGGCATCATTCTTAACACAGCATTCTGGGAATCCACAATCAATAAGGATGTGTTACCTTTTCAAATAAAACTTATTTGGGATCCTTGGTTTCAATCGATGTGCAGACGAGTCATCTCTAACAGAGGTTTGAACCTGGAAACATTAGGAGGACAGCAGCCACCCCTTCTCCCATGACATCCCTGGATGACAGTGTCAGGGACAGAGAAATCAATGAGAAGAACCTTCGCCAGGGCTGGAAGGCAGGTGCTGCACTGCCTGGCCCCCACCCCAGTGCTCTGCAGAGGCCAACCCAGACCTCTGGTCATTCTACATCAAGTCTGGATGCACGGCTATAGGAAGATGGCCACAAAGGCCACGGTGCTCTGATATCCATGTCTATTTTGTGCCTGAAATTGTTACACTACTTTTTAAAATTTACCTTTAAAAGTTTTAAACATGGTAGCTTGCCTGTGTATATGTGTTTTAATACCAGACACACACACACACACACACACACACACACACACAACCAGACAGACAGACACCGAACGGCAGCTGTCCTGTGGATGTTCAGGGCTACGGTATTAAGGAGAGGAGGAGGGAAGGGACGAGAAAATAGGGAGGGATGGACAGAGAAGCCCAGAAATGGGTCTTTGTTCTTGCTTCAAAACCAACATGACCACCTACTCCTTGGGGCCTTCCTCCCCCTCTCCTCTCCTCTCCTCCTCATCCTGAGCTTCCTGCCCCCCACAGGACCCATCAGCAGCTCCCTCCCTGACTCTGGGTTTCTGGCACTCTCTCTCTCTTTCCGCATTTGCACTCGGATCCCTTCTACTTCTGCAAGTTATCACACTGGCAGTCTGCAAAGGAAAAGAAATGCAATGTCTCTTAACTGTGAGTTGTTGGAATTTTTATCTTCTTGACCCAAGTTTCCCTGGCTGGGCCTGACTCACTCTGCGGGAGCCAATCTGTCCCTGGCCTCCGGCTGCTGGGTGCCAGGGCCCAGGCTGCAGCCTAGAGTCACACAGCACAGCTCGTGCAAGGCCCATGGGGCTACCCAGAGGTCGGCCTCACTGTGCACCTCACACAGCCGGAAGTATGCTACTACCATTCAGAGCCTTTCCTGGAAGAATTTTAAGAGCAGCAAGATGTCCTCAGGAACCATTCGAACGTTATTAATGAAAGGAATGTGCATTGCGCTGTAACGGACTTGTCCGTTTCTAATCCTTTCCCCAGATACCTTTTATCACAGAGGCACGCAGTTCATTTCTTCGACACGTCAATATTGACACAATCATCTGAAAACTCAAGTAGTGTGGCATGTTTCCCAAGAGAATTATCAACCTGGCCACAGATATGGTCCAAGCTGAAGGCCAGCTATTGAAAACAGGAGGCTTTTATGACTAAATACGAATTAAAGCTGGTTGCTTTCTCCTATTTAATCTCATTGCAAAACTACCAGCCAGATGATTAAGTGAGAACATTCCCATCAGTACTGTGGGTTTCTCTTTAGCTTAACCTATTTTCTGAATTTTATTTAGGTCTTGAGTATCTTATTGGTAAACAGAGATCCACATAAGGAAAACAAAATACTCTTTTAAAAGCAACTATTACATTATTAATCTATCCATCCATGAAACACTTGCAAGAAATTACTAGATTTTAATTTCCCTAACTTCTAATGCCTCCTAAGCCTAAAAACACAAGAAATTTTATTTTTTCTGGAGATAAATTGGCACTTGGGCTAAATGCTTATCCCAGCCTACAAAGCTACTGGGAAGAATTCCTAGGTATTCTGTCCCGCTACTGGGAAGAATTCCTAGGTATTCAGAGATCATGAAAACCAAAGCCCACCACCTGACTGGATGTGGATCTTACTGAGAATGTTGGACTCTAGAGAGAAAAACCAGTTAATCTCTAGCAATAAGAATTCCCATTAACAAAGCTGTCAATCTTAAAAATCCAAATGAGAGCTGTAGGGGGGTAGTGTACAATAAAAGACACATCACTATTTGGTGCTATCTTCAAACTATGGGGAACCTTCTAGAGCCAGTAACCAATAACCTCAAAGAATTGAACACCAATTATTTTGAGTCATCTAATACAAAGACCAGAGAACTAAAAGAAAGTAGCTAGAGGGAAACCTACTTGCTTGTACCCACACAGCTCTACTGAGGGTCCTAGAAGTTAGATCTCCTTTTCCTATACCGTCTGGCCAGTGAGCAATCCTACTAGGCACGTGAGTTGGGGTAAAGGAACAGTCACAGTAGCCCAGCACTTTCTACTGGGGAGGAGGGGGAGGAGATAAAGTGACTTTAATGAAAATGGGTTTATATAAAATCATCTAAAAATCACAACAAACAACACAACCAATTTCACTTTTGCCTACCTTTCTACAGTGGAGCATAAGTTCTCAGATAAGAGACCTTCAAGATCTTCTAGTCCAACTTGATTTTATGAAAAAGGAAAAGTTCAAGCTTGGAAGGGATTGGCTCAGCTCCCCATAATTTGTGACAGATCCATGACTAAGGCAGAGGTCTTCCAATTCCTAGGGCAGCTCTTTCCACCACATTACCCTTTCCCTGCTGGAACCCTCCTGTTTCTTACACAACAGACAGGCAGAACCCCAAGTCTGCAAGGAGAAAACTACCTATGTTCCAAGAACTTACTGGTAAATTAGTTACTTGAAATATAAAAGCAATTTCCCCACAAAAGCAACAGTGCCGATGTTGGAATATTTCCCAGGCCAGCCCACAAAAGTGAATAGAGAAGCAGAAGTGGGTAATCCTTGAGCCCTCTGGGATTCCTGAAGTCCTCCAATACCTCTAAGTTCAGGTACCAGTGCCGCACAAGCATCGACTCATGAGCCAACTCACTGTCAACTCATGAAGGCAAAGTGGGTCAATACAAAGGCTTTGGAATGAGACCAGCCTGAATTCAAATTCAGGTTCACCCAACCTTAGCAGAGAGTGGTAGAATTTATTCTTTCGGCAGGAATCTCATGGAAAAGAAGAGGATGGGATGAAAAAAATCCTTTCCCTATTCCTCAGTGTGCCTAATGCATTGGTGAGTTAGAAGTCAGAACAGCCCTTCTCCCTTCAGGAACAAGGGAAGAGAGAGAGGATGGAGGGAAGCCTTGATCAAAAGCAGTGGTGGTGGCAATGCAAAAGGCCATGGGCAGCCAGCCCCAAAGTAGGGGACAGGAACAGAGTGCCATGTGAGGACATGCAGAAAGGTACTGTGCAAGCCCTGCCCCTCCTTCATTCTGCAGCAAGATCCCTGCCAAGAGCTATTCAGACTCCCCACACACTCCCATCCCCACCTTGTGTTCCTTTCCCACTTCTATTAACTCTCATCTGCTATCACAGGAAGGGTCACCACCAACACCCCAGACCTCAGGTGGTGGGAGGGGAGGCCTTCCCTTTCCCTGATCAGGTGAGGCCATGGAAGAAGGGCAAGTGGGGAATTGAACAATCCCCCTCTCCATGTCAAGTGCTTCACAAGTACCTCCTTATTCACCTCCCACAACAACCCTGACACGGGTCTTGATGTAACCAAAGAGATGCTGATCCTCACACAGATTTAGTGACTTATCCAAGGTTACATGGGAGGCAAGAGAGGAAATCAGGACTCAAATCTACACTGCCCAAACTGTGTGCTGCACAGGTCTCTGGGGCCATTCAGGAAATACCTTAATAGCAATGCTTTATGGGGAAAATGACCTCCAGGTTAGCATGTAACACACTTATTACATTAATGTCTCACATCTGCAGAGTGATTTGTGACTTCCAAAACCCCTGCTTAAAGGTAGCACAAAGGATTATTGGGGTGCCTGGGTGGCTCAGTCGGTTAAACGTCCAACTTCAGCTCAGGTCGTGATCTCACAGTTTGTGAGTTTGAGCCCCACATCAGGCTCTGTGGTGACAGCTCAGAGCCTGGAGCCTGCTTCGGATTCTTTGTCTCCTTCTCTCTCTGCCCCTCCCCCAGATCTCTCTCTCTCTCTCTCAAAAATAAATATTTTTAAAAAAATAAAAATAAATTTAAAAAGTAGGATAGGATTATAGTCCAACATATCAAGTAAATATCTACAAGTCTATACTGCTATAAATAAAAGACTGAATAAAGGAGAAGAATAGACAAACAGGAAAAAAAAAAACTCCCCACCCCTTGAATTTGGGCTACACATAGTGAACTACTTCCTTCCAAAGGGTCAAGTATGGAAAGGGGTAAGAATAACTTTCAGTAGAGACACTGGACCAACACTACCTTGGCCAAGTGATCAAAGAAACATGTAGATATAACAATGCAGTTCAAAAACAGGTCAAGCTCAATAGAGGGTTTTTTTGGCTGGAAAGAGCTAAAGTGTATTTGAATATTAAGGTAAAAAAAAAAAAAAGGTGAGAAAGATTCAAGAGATTCCGTTTGGCCAATTCATTCAGATGGCACAACAAAGCTATTTTCAGGTTTCATGGAGAAATGGGGTGGTGGGAGGGCTTTCCACCAAGCAACGAATGAACCTATTTGTTCTATGGCTGGGACTGTCCCATCTCCCCTCACTGTAGCTAAAGTTCCACAAAGCGAAGGAGTCAGGGAAGAGTCTCTCAGCAGAGGGGAGCACAATTAACAGACACTTCCATCCTTGATTCTCATTTTCAGCCTTCTCTGCAGCACCCTGATATGCAGACACAGCATTATAAAGGTGACAAGGGGTAAGTGGGTGGTGGTAAGCTGCGTGGTACCAAAAAATATCTTTGAAAACTGTTCAGTTCTCTTATTTCGCTCCTTGCAGAATTATCAAGGGGCAAGAGGGAGAGGGGACGATCACCTGAAAAGGCAGCCGGAAGGGGCCTTCAGACTACTCTCCTCACCCCCAGTGCCCAACTCAACTACTCTGGCTCCCTACCTGTCCTTTACTATTTTGACGTAGTCATCTGGGTGAGTTTAATGCGAAACTCCAAATACTTCCAGGGAGGATTGTGTCAGCTGATCATTCATACCAAGGAGATGATTGCTTTAATCCAGTCTCAGAGTAAGCACCCTTCGCTAGAGGTATCTAGGAAGAGATGGATCCAAGGAGAGGAAGGGACTCTCTGTTGCTCTCGGTTCTTCCATTTTCCTCTAATTTTTTTTTATGGATTCTCAAGTGTTCTCCTCCCTCCTTAGGAACTGTAGTACTTACCCATCAGTAAGCCCAGGACTTTTTCTAGGTTATCCAAATGTTAAGTACAGTAAATGGAATAAATGGCACATAGACCATGAGGCTATAATCTGTCTTAGGTCTTTGCTAACTACATAGCATATGATGAAGCAGAAACAAAATTCTGTCTTTTATGATTTCCAAGCTCTAAGGTCCTGAGCCAAGTTAACTGTACTAAGCCCTCAAGATGTGTCAGAGAATTCAAGCAAGAGCAGGAACTGACTCAGAGAAGAAGCACTCGGAGAGCAGACACCTCCCCCTCCACCTGCTGCAGCAAGCGCCGTGGTTTTCCTCATTCTCGTCCTGTCAAGTACAACTGTCAAACTCTATGCAATCAGTTTCAGCTCTACCAATTCTACCAATCAAGGCCAATTACAAAAGCTGCTTTTTCTTTTTGCACATTCGGCCTTTGAATACCCTGCTGGGTTCAGACGACCTTATTATTTGAACTTAAGCCAAAATTCTTGCAAAACCCAGATGCTCTGTACAGAAGCTTGTACCTACTGTGGAACCTTCTACCACATCTGCACATGCTCACCCCAGGGGATAATCCACCAATACTGGTGGTTGTAACTGTCACCAGGAGGTGTGTAGGATGATCCACTACAGGAGGACCCTAACCAAGCTGAGTGACTTGCACAGCTATACCTCAACAGGACATTGCATTCATTTTTTTTTTTTTAATGCAAGTCAACATCAAATTAATCCTCAACGGCTTTTTAAATCCATACTGAATCTCTTAAACAGGCAACAACATGCAGCAAAACACTCTCAAGGTTTTCTTCACCTGTCTTTCTCACTCAACCACATGCATCCCGGCAGCTCTTCCCTTAAAATCTCTTTCCACCCAAAGCACTCCAGTCCTTCCGGCTCCCTTCCCACTTCCGCACGTGCTAGGTCCACCTTCCGTGCTCCAAGCAGTCTCTCCCCAATCTTTCTAATATTTCTCTCCAGGGTTCCACAAAAGTAATGCACAGTTCTTCCTTAAAAGGAGATTCCTTTCAAAAAGAATATTTATACACCAGTGTCTTCCTTCTCAGACTCATTCATCGGCACTAAATCGCGCTGTGACAAGTCACCCCATGACAGAGTGAAGATGGCATTCACATCCCTGTGGTGTTGGTTCACATGGATAAGCAAGAGCTAGGACCTGTACCAAGTCCTGGTCTTCAAACAGCACTCTCTGAGGAAGCTTGGTGCAGCCCAGAGAGCACAACGCAGGAATACAGTAGAAATGAGATCCCTTCTCTGACCCATCACTGACCCGGTCACCTCTAGGGGCACACACAGGCTGTAAGCCTTTTTCTATCCCTCCCAACAGCCCCCAAGGAACATTGAGTGCCTGGGTGAGTGGTTGGAAAACCATACCCTGGATAATTTCAACAGCCCTATCCCTCCTCCTCCATCCTTCCCTAGGACCTAAAAGCACACATTTGTTTTTTTAAGAAATGGCCATCTCTTTTCAAAATACTTTCTAATGCATTATAATCAACTGCCTTTTCTGTGTCAAGAAGGAAAACCATCAGCATACCCAACCAGCAATCTGGTTTTTATTTATTTATTTATTTATTTATTTATTTACAGCAATCTGTGCCTTAACACAAAATGACATCAAAAAAATTGTCGCCTTCTGCACCTCTAGTCAACTAGGCCTCATGCTATGAACCCCTGAGATGGTACGGCTATAAAGTCTACAGCTTGAACCCCAGTTCTCTGAGCAACCTCTTGACATTTGTCAAAAAGCTACTCCTTTCCAATCACTGTCAGGAGTTGATTCATCACAGCCCAATAAAGGTTGCACAAAGATGGAAAATCAGGCATAGCTGAGTGTTTGGGGCCCACTGTTAATTATAACTGTCCCAGGGGCCCTGGAGCTGGACTCACCTGTCACTGTTCACTGCTCTGGACAAAAGGAGTTCAACAGGAACAGAAGCCCTATTAACTCCATGGGGGAGACCGGAAAAAAAAACAAGAAAACCACTGGAAAAATACAGGCCTCAGAGATGGGGATCCGAATGCCCATGCACGTGGACCTGGCAGTATTCACATATAGAGCTGCCACCCTAGGGTTCAGGACCCAAGGGACACTCACATCTGGCAGGTGGCTCCAAGCATTAACACACCAGAGAGAGAGTAATACCCTTGGGGACAGAGACTGGGAGGGAAGGACAGAACCACACCACAGATGCCAAGAGAGGAGTATGCCAGTCTCCCGAAGGCCACAGCACCATCTGTTTGTACCTTTGCCTTCAACAGTAGCCACAGTCAGAATCAAAGCTTGGGTGGCGAGCACTGAAGTGTGCGCTGCGATAACTGCTGAATCACCTCAGAGCTTGAGGAAAGCAGGACCTCACACACGGTTTATATATTTTAATACATTCTTTGGCCCTTTCCCATAGTCAATACATTTGCCTGTGGCCCTTAGACAGATTTTTAAAAAATGGATATTTAAAAAATATTGACAGCACCTGTTCTAAATGGAAAACCAGTGTGTCTTAATAAAACTGTATTAAAAAGCTTTGCCCCAATAGGCTCTTCCTCAAGTCGATGCTGGTAAACCAGCACGCTGGGTAGGCTCTGTGCCAGAAGCAGGTGGGCGGGACTGCAGGGGCTCTGCAGGTTGGAAAGTTCTGGAATTGTTCCTACAAGGCATCACCTAGAAAATCGATAAGAAATTGAAGTGCTTTCCAACTAAACATGGGAGCTTGGACACAGGCGGTCTGGTTTTTGAAATATTCCCAACACACTTCGCTGCCGCTTCCTCTCCAGTTTCCTTTGTTCTATCTGGGGCTTTAGGCCTTTCTTCCACAAACAGCAAACCTCACATGGTGGTTCTGAAGGAGGAGGAGGTAAATGGGCATGTGCTTGGACTTCACAGACATGGGGAGGCTCCCACGTGGGAGCATGAAGAAGCCAGTCAGGTCATGATGCAGAAAGCTGGACGCAGGGCAGAGAGGGAAAGAGGACTGGTGGCAAATTTTAAAGAAGCAGTAGGGTACTAGGGTGCCCCCTTCCTGTGCCCAAGGGCCAGGAAACCAACTATGCCCCCATCAAAAGACCTCCTCCCTCAAAAAAAAAAAAAAAAAATCTGTGGAGGCATTATGGGGAGAAAAGTCTAGAAAAAAATTGCATAGGTAGAATTTCTACTGTGTCCAAACAGATAAAGGAATTTTTTTTTTTTTAAGTTCTGTCAGAATTCTGGGATAATTTCACAACAGGCACACAGAAAACAAGCAGGATAGCCTATGTGCTGACCTGCCCTGGCTCCCTGCTCCAGCCCCTTCCTGCCCCCCCCCAATCACACCACTTCAAGGTTGAGGGAAGTTAACATACATATGTGATAGTCCTATCTCCTCCATGGAAGCCAACACCAGGTAGAGGCCTCTTCAAGAGGCTCGTGGGGAATGCAGAGGACGCACATGCCCACTACCCTAGCAGAACACAGTAATGCAATTTCACCAGCGGGACGGGGGGATCACAGGACTATGTTGAAGACCCAGTTTCTTTCCCACTAGCTGTGTGTCCTCAAGCCCGACTCTCCTCAGGGCCCCTTTTCTACAGCTCTTACCTGATGGATCAAATCATCACATAAATCAAAACCTCTGCCTAACAAAAGGTGTTTTTATGCCCAGAACTGCATTAAGCCAGTCCCTTGATCCTGATATCTCCATAGCATCTGACCTAAGACAGAGAAGTAACAGAAAATGAATATGTGGTCAGAGCAACACCAAGTTAGAATTAAGCTGGACCGCGAAGAACTCTGGCAAAAGCAGTTAGTCTATGTTTTTAAATTTTTTGAGGAGCCTCCATACAGTTTTCCATAGCAGCAAATACCATTTTATCCAGCAATCTTACTTCTGAGAATATACCTAAGAGCATTAAATTCAGAATCTCTAAGAGCTGTCTGCACTGCCACATTCACTGCAGTGTTCACAAGAGCCAAGATGTGGAACCCTAAGTGTCCACTAACAGATGAATGGATAAAGAACAAGTGGTGTGTACACACAGAGAAATTCAGCCTTACACAAAGGAAATCCTGTGGGCACCTGGGTGGCTCAATCGGTTAAGCGTCTGACTTGGGCTCAGGTTACAATCTCATGGTTTGGGAGTTCGAACTCCACGTTGGGCTCTTTGCTGATGGCTCAGAGCCTGGAGCCTGCTTTGGATTCTGTCCCCCTTTCTCTCTGCCCCTCCCCCACTCCCTCCCTGTCTCTCTCAAAAATAAACATTTAAAAAAAATTAAAGAGTAAATCCTGCAATATGCAACAACATGGATAAACATGGAAAATATCATGCTTAGTGAAATAAACCAGTCACAGAAGACTATTACACAATTCCACTTATATGAAGTACCTGATATAGTCCAACTCATAGAAGCAAAGCACAGAATAATGGTTCCCAGGGGCTTGGTGGAGGGGGAAATGAGAGATTTGCTGATCAATGGGCATGAAGTTTCAGTTACTCAAAATGAATGCTAGAGGTCTATATAATGTGCTTATAGTTAATACTGTATTATACGCTTAGAATTCTGTCAGAAGGGTTGATGTCATGTTAAATGTTCTTACTGCAATAAAAAAAAATTAATCTATAAACCTCAAAATCCAGAGACCTCTGGTTCTCTTTCTGACTTCTCAAATTCTTTGGGCTTCTTTTCTTGACTCACATTGACAACAAATGGTGAGTAATTCCAAGCCAGACAGGCTTGCTTTACAGGCTGACTTCATTAACGTTTTGAGGAAAAGTACTGTGAGATCCTAGAGCTCTGGAAAGGCAGCATGAATACTGAGAAGGCTCATGAGACGTCTTTATGATTCAAGCCCCAGTGTTCGCCGCAGCACAAAAAACATCCAGAGGCACTCTCATAATCCTTCTAATTCTTGGTGACAGTGAGCCACGAACACGGTTTGTGATGGTGGCCAGTCACTCCAGCGGGTGAGCAGGACCGCTGGGTGCCCCAGAGCCTAGTTCAAGGGAACTTACAAGCAAATGAGGTTGCTGATTATGGAGGGGCAAGAGAGACGCTTAGAGGGCCAAATCTGCGAGAAGGAACCACAGGCAGGAAAGAAAGGAGCTTGGAGAGCAGGGTGGTTTGGGGCTGAGAAGGAGCTGACACAAGACCACAGGTGTGCTGAGCAATTGTGGTAAACAGCATTCCTACCCGGTCAAGTTCATTCTGTCCATGTGACACCTGACCAGGAGATGCAACATGCAGGATGGCACAGGACAGTCAGCCTGCGTAACTGAGCAGTCTGGCTTTCTTTCCCATCCCCTCAACCTGCCACCGCCACAGAGAATCTGCACCTTGCCCTGAAGGCGGCTCAGCTCTGTCAGGCAGCCTTCCGGAATATTGGCATGCACAGTCTGGACACCAGAAGGATAGGAGAGGAGGGAGGCCCAAGTCTGAGGAACTACCAGGCTGGCGAGGCCAATCTACCACCTGCAGCACTAAATCAGAGGTGGGGAAGGGCGGGATGGGCCACGTCATGGGTGCCAAGTAGGAAAGAAGGTCAAGGCTTTTTTGGCCCGTCTATCCTAGGCAGCTTTGAGTTCTGCCAGACTGGGAGAGGTGAGAAAGAGGGATTTCTTGTCATCACTTTGAAGAGAGTGAAGATCCAATGACTCTTCTGAAATGACCTATGGTTGCTGGATCCCTCCCCCCGCCCTTTCTTTTTGAACCACTCCAGTACCCCTCCTGGACAGGTTATGTGGAGTACTGGCTTCTGAAGGTGATAGACAGCGCCGAGTCCCACTCTGCTCTGTGACCTGGGCTGCATGTTGTAACATCATGTACGAACTGCTGCTCTTTCCTGTACACATCACTTTTCAATGGGTGATGGCCAGCAAAGGACACGAGACAGGCACTAGGTTAATTTACAACATCATAACAGGGTGATATTTTGTTTTCCAGTTGATTTGGGTATTTCCTTCTTTCTCTGGGATGCAGGAATGAAAGTGGCTTGCTAGGAAAATCCATAAGGTAAACATGAGTACATTCAGTGCGTGAAAAGAAACTAAACTGAAGGGTGCTTGCGGCAGTAACATATACATGAATGAAAAGGATTATAGACTCTTCTTACAAAAAGACCTCACAGATTGGAAGCCAGGTTCAACCTCTCGGGGTTTACTGCTCGTTAAGTAATTATTTCATATGCCTAAAGTTAAAGTTTTCTTTTTTAAACAAAACCATGTTTGCTAAGTATTCTCCAGTGTAACTTTCTTTTAAAAAAAAAAATACTTGGTATGAATCCTATTTGTCCAAATGCTCCTCTATTTTACCCACTTCACTTCAAAAAACCATAGATGATGTCACCTCAGACCCCCGAAGCCCTGTTTCCCCCATTCCACTGCTCACATTCATTCTGCTTCTAGACTTATCATTTACTTCTTGTTAAGGGTGGAAGTTTCTTTAACAAACTACAATAAATATCTGACTCCAAAATTCCCCAATATATTATATTCATTTTCATGGTTATCAACTAAAATCTTTAGTGTTTTTCTACCCATGATGGGCCCCCATTCAACAATGAACTCATAATGAAATTGGACTTGAAAAGTATTTTTCCCGAAATAATGCCCTTAAAATACATGTCACCAGAAAAACTTACTGGAGTAATTATTATGCATATCAGAACACAAGGAAAAAAAGTCATTTTTAAAATTCCAAGAATTCTAGCCAAGCATAAAATGTTGCACGTTTTTTAGGCTTCACATTTTGCTGCTATTTTAGAATGCATGTAATTATCTCCTGCAGTAAAAGTCTGGGGAACAAGCTTGGGAAGAAAGGAATTAAAGTGAGGGAAACAGTTAACACAGTGGCTCAAGTTCTGGGGTGAGATGGATTTGGGCTCTAATCCTGCCTTTCTGGTTCGAGGATAGTAGGCAGGTGCCTTAAATACTCCAAATCCCCACCCTATACCTACAGCACTAGGATAACAAGGTCATAGCACAAATGTAATGTGGACATGTAAAGAAAATAATAGTATGAAAAATCATTTCAGGGTATATACTCAATATGCTATGCCTTCCCTATATGTTTGATCTTAACATAATAAAAACTTAAAATATATATGCACCATTTCCTCCCAATTATCTAGCATTTAAGCACATGATAGAAGTGCTTTTAAAATAGGAAATGTAGATAGCTTCTAAGGTGGAGTGATCTGAGAGCCACTGAAAGGAATTCAGCGTCCATTAATGTTTTCACTATGCTCCTGCTATCTACACAGCCCCAAATTTTACCATTAGGAATTAACTGCTTTTGTTAAAACACTGTACTCTTCAAACATCTTTTAACCACAAATAACCTCGTGGGGCCTCAGAGTAAGAAAGCTCTTACCATCATCCCCAGAAAAAAAGAACACTGATAAATGGCTGTCCTAAAGGGGCAACTTGGGGGGGGGGGGATGGGGAGGTAAAACAGGCCAGAATAGGGACCCTGGGTTGAGTGAAGGACAGAGGCTGAATGTTTGGGCAGAGTACAAGCAGGTAAGGCCTCGGGGGGGTCAAGAGGCACGGCTCAGCCAGGACATGGGGAGGGGGTAAGGAGAATGCTGGCCAGAGTGAACAGGCAGCTCTCCTTCAGGACCCACCCCCACAGGATGTGATTTCATAACCTCCCCAACCAGGGCGCCTCCCTCAGTTCCACTGACATTCAGATCCTGACTGACTTGCAAAGCCTTTCCATTCAAACAGGGTTCAATCTGGGACGTGTGGATTTAAGAGAGGCAAAACTTGCCAGTGAGAAATTATCCCAAGGCCCTCCCCAGGGAGCAGTCTTCAGAGCCGATGAGCCAGCACATTGGAAAAGGAAAAGGCCCACAGAGGCTCCTGCTGCTGAGAAGGAGAAATCAATACGGAGATTTAAAGCTGTTACAAGACAGCCTGACTCTGGTGCTGGCTTCTCGTGTTGCTGGTGATGTCAGCCCGGCACTGCTGATGACCCAGCATTCTGATAACCTCCAGGGCCCTTCTAGACTGCAGGGAAGCCAGGCTCCCAGGGCTCTGGATCCCCAAGTGGTGGCTTGGGTGACAGCATCACCTTTTGAGATCTGGTTTTCCAACAGTTCGCTCACCCCACGTGGGTCAGTTGTGTCATCTGCCGCAGGATGACCCACGGTCAACTCTTCACCAGTTGTAAGCCCTTTAACATCTGCTGTCCAGCAACATGCTCCTGCTCTCAAAGCCTGACCCAGTATAAGAGCCAGGGCACTGGTTCACCCGCACAAGCCTGGAGAAAGGCTTCGGTGTTTTGGATGCAACAAAAACACTAAAAAAACAACCCTGGAATGGGGTCAAGACGACTTCATTAATTGACTTAGAAGAAATCAGCAACTTCAGTTTCAACCTGACTTATGTTAAGATCCAGGAGCCCATAATCACCATCGCGGTGTCTAACCAGATAAAAAGCCCGAGTGGCCATGACCTGGAAATGTCCCAGTTCATGGCACTCACCAACAAGGCATCCTCAGAGGGAAAGATGAAACCCAAGAGGAGACAGAGGCCCAAACTTCTGTGATCATACCCTTAGCTGGGCTGTCAAATACTGAAGTGAAAGAAAACTTATTTTTGTAGGCATTTTAAACACAGCCTCATGGTCAGTGGAATGGTCTAGAATCCCTCTTCTGATTTCAAATAAATTGAACAGGATCTGAGAGTGGATAAGGGAAATACGCTACAGTGTGTACAACTCCATTTAGGATTTGTTTACTCCTCAGACCAACCCTATCAACCCTACCAGACACCATGAAATGTATTTCCGTACATTAAGATTTATTCCCCCCATTTTTCAGGTTGGTTAAGTAATATGCCCGCTTAGGAGTCATACCACTAAAACTCAAGGCAGGACTCAAACCCAGAAGTTTTTAAACCCACCTCCCATGCTCAGTCCATGTTCTTTCCCTAAGAGACCATTTCATGAATCATCATGAATAGCAGCCCATATGACCCTGAGGTGGCCTGGAGAGGATGATTATCTTAATCCTGAGCTGGCCTCCATTCTTTGCCTGCTACATTGTACTGTCGCCCTAGAAGATAGGAGGAGAGAAGGGACAATGGGCCCTCCAGGAGAATCACTCCTTTCCTCCATCCAATCTCTACAACCACTGAATGTCCTCACAGCCCACCCAGTCATTCTGCTAGGCCTGTCCTATTTAAATCATCCTACCACATCGAAACTGTAGAGGCACTTTACCTTCTATTCCTAAGAATCCACCATGACAATATGCCTCCCACAACATGAAATACACATGCAGGAGGCTTATTCCCTGCAGTAATTGCAACATACAAAAAACAACCTAAAGGTCTCCCTCACCTAAGAGTTGAATAAATTGTGGCACATCTACATAATAGAATCTGAGACTGGTGCAAAGACGATTGGGGAAGATTTCAATGAACTGATGGGAAGGGATTTCTATAGCATTCTCTTAAGTAAAGAAAAAAAAAACAAAGTGCAAAAGAGTATCCACAGTATTGCAACCTTTCATGTTAGAACGAGGGGGTAAGAAAATACTCCTGCATCTGTTCATTTGTGCAAGAGGAAGTACAGAATAATACATGAAAAACTAAAGAGGTTGGATAACTATAGGGTATACGGCTGGGAACAATGTGGCAGGAAGGGGGGCGGGTGGCAACACAACGGATTAAGGGAAAGTAATACTTCGGAGTGTCCCATGTTGAATTGCTTCATTTTTTTTAAAACCGTGCTTAGAGGGGCACCTGGGTGGCTTAGTCGGTTAAGCGTCCGACTTTCGCTTAGGTCATGATCTCGCGGTTTGTGGGTTCGAGCCCCGCATCGGGCTCTGTGCTGACTGCCAGCTCAGAGCCTGGAGCCTGTTTCAGAGTCTGTGTCTCCCCCTCTCTCTGACCCTCCCCTGCTCACGCTGTCTCTCTCTCTCTCTCCTAGAAATAAATAAAATATATATATATATATAATAAATAAATAAAACTGTGCTTAGTTTCTCACATATTCCAAAACAATTAATAATTAAAATCAGCCAAAAAGTGAGAAGAATCTGAAGTGAAGTACAAAAAGTAGCCAATAAACTTAAATGTACTACAAATGAATCACTTAACCACACTGAAGGAGCGGATAAGGAAATAAGTAACTTTGGAGAACAGGATTTTGACAAGACCCTGCACGGCTCAAGATAAAAGGACTGTATAGTAACATATTCTACTTAGCTTTTTTACCAAAAGTACGTGGGTTAGGGATTTAGAAGCCAGTCCACTTTATTCTGTTTTCTAAGACTGAGTAAATAGGTAAATATATTGTGGCTAACTAGACCCAGGTTTCTTTTTGATGGAGAAAGGACTTACATGTAAAACAAAAGGGAAAGACTGTAAGTAGTCTTGTGTAGGTAGACTAAAATCGGTCCTATCATTACAAACTCAAAGATTTTGATACATAGAGATAGGACAGTATGTGAATTTCCACACACACACACACACACGCGCGCGCGCGCATTCTAGCTCTGTGCTCTGAGAAGGTATAAAACCAATGACACTCCTGTATCACTGAGCACACCTAGCTTCTTGAGATCTTGTTCTCTAAACACCATTCTCTACTAAAGGAAACCGAGCTCCTTAGAGAAACAACAGCTTCCAGGACCAAACAAGGCAAGCACAAGAGGAGCATAAAGCATCTTGAGATGGGAAGAATTTTTAAGTCCAAGAAAATAGAGTAAGAGAATATCTAAAGGACACAGGAGGCAGCCTGTGGGAGAATGATCTCCCAATGGTCAAATCTGGAAAGACTGGACAATAAATGATAGTAATGGGTTAGAACCTATAGAATGAAACAGATATCACTAAGCTCATACTGATATTACTAAGTAGAGAAAGAAAGATGCTCCTCACAGAATTTCAATTCATAAATGCATATAAAATGATAGAAATGGAAAATTACTATTAGGCAAACATCACAGTAATGATTGTCACAGGCAAGAATTATCAAGGCATTTGAAAGTATGATGAGAAGCAGAATGTTTGCATCATCTCAAAGCACTTCCCAACAAGATGTTTATTAATTACAAAGGGAACAAAGCTTACAGATAGCACCTTACCCACGTGACCAGAGTCACCATCTGCAGCAGTGAAACTTACTCTATCATGTGCCTCCTCATCTGATGAACTGAGAAGGACCCAATATTTCTGTCAAAAACCTCTAACTGGAATTCAATCATGAGGGAACATCCAACAAAACCATTTTGAGAGTCAGCCTACAACATCACAGGCCAATATTCTTGAAATGTGTCAAGGTCACGGAAGAAAAAGAACTAAGAAATGGTCACAAAGCAGAAGAGACGATGGAGATGTTACAGCTAAAATGAGACGCTGGTGTGCAGGCTCAGCTGGACCCTGGGACTGAAGAAAGATCATGGGACAACTGACAAAGTTTGAATAAAGTATACAGAATAGTTGGTAGTATTGTCACAATATTAATTGCCTGGTTTGGATGTTTGTACTACGGTTTGTAAGATATTAACGTCTGGGGAAGCTGGGTGAAGGCCATACAGAAAATTTACATACAAGTCTTGTAATTTGGTGGGGAGGTCCCCAATTATTTCAAAATCAAAGAGTTACAATATAAAAATATCTTTCAACAAAACTTCCCCAACAAATCCTCATTTGGGGGGAATTTGCGTATATTTTTCTATACAACCGCATGAGGTAAGACAGAGAAACAGACTGAAAAAATAAGCCTATCAGCGTAAGAAGTCCAAATGCCAATGTAATAAAATCATCCAATAAAAAAAATCTAGGAGGGAAAATCCATTTATAAAGAAATGAGGAATAAAGCTCACTGCTTTTGAGCTAAATACGGAAATACATTCCTGGATACGATAAACATTATCACGAATATACTTTGTAAGACAAAGAAAAAAAAATAACAACAGAACAACTGTTATCCTCCAGACTATTTTCAGCTCAAAGAATGCCATATACTTAGAAGAATGCTTGAACCACTATCTTGCGAACACATTACATGAAACAGAGCAAACAAGAAGGGGGATGTGGGGGGCTGAGAGCAGGGAGGGGGCGACCCAAGAACACATGGAATGTCCAGTGTCTGCAAGTGGCTGAGTATTCCAGTCACTGGCAATGTCATTTCTAAGTTGTGAAAAATAATGACGCTCTCTCACACCATGACTCATAGAGGAAACACTCTGTAATCAGTCATTTTTTATTCTGTTCCTCAGCTTTATTCACAGACTTCCATGAACTGAAGTAAAAAATCCTAACTTAGCATAACTTGGCATAGCCTTTCTAATTTTGGCAGTGGGGGCAGGGGAGGGGGACACTTTTTTCCCCCCATCAAGCAACGTGTCACTAACTTTACCAAGGTCCCTTGTAGCTCCACCAAACAAATCTGATGAGTCCCCCAGTCTGAGGAGGTACATTGTGTTCTCCAGGGCAGGCACTACATCTAAAATGTGACGGAGAGCCGGTGCTGGACCATGTATAATTAAGGTTCATGAAGGCAACTGTGCAGCCCAGTTGTTTGAGTGATGCTTCCTCTGTGACATGGGGTTTCCCAATGTACCTCCTCTATAATGACTTAGCAATCAAGATGAAGGAGCCCACCAGAAAAAAACACTATGCTAAGAGGAATTCTGCCAGCAAGGGCTCTGCCTGCCAAAGCAGCGATCACACACCCTGCCCACAGCTGGGCTATCAGGGCATGTGTTGAAGTCTTCCAGACCCCCATTCAGGTCCTCCTGGTCTCCAGGTAAACTTAATTTAGACCCCAAGTCTCAGTCTGGTCCTCCTCCTCCATCTTCCCAAAGATCCCTGTGCTTTCACTTTTTCTAGCCCTTCAAACAGGTTAGTCTCTCAGCTGGAACTGAGCTACCTGAAGGCAGGTTCCTTCTGAACCAGCGTCTGACATGATGCCCAGCCCACAGGAGCACCTAATGCCTACCGGCAGCCAAGTAGAGCCTATGGCGAGTGGGGGACACCAGACCACATGTGCAGTCCGGCTATGGAGCACACGCTTCTTCACGTCACCCACTTTATGGAGCTCCCACATGTCAGGCAGCGTTCTAGGTGCCGAGAATGTCACACTGGCTGATGGAGGGGCCATCCTGTGGAATTGAGAGGTTCTCTAGCGGGGGAGATGGACTTTGAACACATAACTATGCAAATGATTATGTAACTACAGCTGCAAAAAATATCATCAAACAAAACAAAAGCATGGCAGGGCTATAAGAACATCTAACCAGACAGACCTGATCACGTCCATTCCCGATTTCTGAAGGTTATCCAAGGCAGTGCTGGGGCTTAGGGATGATCTCAGCAGACACAACCCCATTAGTGAAAATACAAGGGAAAAAAACCTGGAGGTGAGCCAAGTGTCAGCCTCAGGGGAATGACCACACATGGCCTTACCCGGGCAACCTGAGGGAACAGAACTACTGAGCCATTTAAAAATGACAAGTATGTAAACTATGTTGATATGTGGGAAGATAGTCAAAGAGTTTATTACAAATTGGGGGTTTTTTTTTTCCTACCATAAAGGCACTTAGGTTCATTAACAAAAATTTCAGAACCCAGCCTCAGCCACCCTGGCCCCAAGATAATCTACACCCCTGGGGACTAGCAGCAACTGGTGAGTCTCAACGTCTTGGTGGCAGTAAGTGGGAGTACGAGGAGAGCTTTGGAGGTTGGCTGGTGGAGTCGCTAGTTTTTAGATGCAGACTCAGGCAGCTCGTCCCAGCACCCGACCACGCCAGCACCTCGGGCCCTTCCCATCCCGTGTGCAGCCCCTGAAAGGGCTACTCAGACTACAAAGGGGGTTGGAAATCAGGGGGGTGACCCCGTCCCCCATCAAGAAGAAAAGGCTCCCCCCAGGTGAATGTAGACAGCTTCCTTGAGCTCCTACCACAGAAGGTAACAGCTCAGCCAGTCCTCAGAGCAAGTGGCCAGCTGAACTGGAACATCCCCGACCCATAGCTACTCTAAGTGTGAAGCCTGAACCAGCAACAATAGCATCAGCTGGGTGCTTGTGAGAAGTTTGTGCCACCAGACCTACTGAAGCATCACCTATGTTTTGACAAGATCCCTGGAAACATCACACACACACACTAAGATCTGAGAAGCAATGGTTTAGTCTTAAAGTACAGGAATTTTTTTAATTTTTATTTTTAATGTTTGAGAGAGAGACAGAGCATGAGCAGGGGAAGGGCAGAGAGAGACACACACAGAATCTGAAGCAGGCTCCAGGCTCTGAGCTGTCACCACAGAATCCAACGAGGGGCTTGAACTGTGAGCTGTGAGATCATGACCCAGGCTGAAATTGGATGCTTAACCAACTGAGCCACCCAGGCACCCTTTAAAGCACAGGAATATTGATTTGTTCATTCTTTAAGCATTCATTGACTTCTCTGCTCAATCCAGGGCCTGGGGCACTTGGATGGCTCAGTCACCGGAGGGTCCAACTTCAGCTCAGGTCATGGTCTCACAGTTTGTAGGTTCAAGCCCCACATCAGACTCTGTGCTGACACCACGGAGTCTGCTTGGGATCTTCTGTCTCCCTCTCTCTCTGCTCTTCTCCCACTAGCGCTCGCTCTCTCTCTCTCTCTCTCTCTCTCTCTCTCTCTCAAGAATAAACAAGCATTAAAAAAAAACTTTAAATAAAAAAAATCTAGGGGGGCAGATCCAAAGATCTGACAAGGTACCTAACAAGGTCCTCAGGAAGAGAAAGCCAAGGGAAGGAGTGATACAGATGCCCTTATGCAACCCCAGAGAGGAAGTCCATGGCGGAAAAACTTAAGAACTTTTGAGAAAGCCAGAGTCCAAGGTTCAGGATGGATCTGGATGGAAGTCTCCAGAAAAACCATTCATTAGCTGCAGTGAAACAACACTCTTAATAAAAACCATGAAGGGCCCCATACAGCTTCCATCAGTCAATAAAGGGCCATACTGTTCTTTCCGTTCAGCCTCCTCACTGGCTAGAAACTTTCTCATCCTCTTGCCCAAAGTGTCCATGATGTGGTGTATTCACTTTGTTTTGTTGCAGAAAACATGGACCCTCAACAGCTGTATTAGCATCTCACTGGTTGGCATGACTTAGAGTTCAAGGTCAACACAAAGTCATCCAAGGTGAACACGGAGTCACCTGAGGTGACACCAGACATGCTCAGGCCAGGATGTGGAGGGGTCTGGGCCTCACTCCGAGGCCACAGAGAGATCAGTTCATGATCAGAACTGGTTTTTTAAGTGAAAGCTCAGGTGGGACAAGTGGAGGGGGAGCTAGAGGAGAGCTCTTGGGGCCAGAAATAGGGAGCAGCGGCTGTCAGAGAGTAAGGGCCAGGCCGACTCAGGCTGTGAACTGGAAGCAGAGAGCAAGGCTGGAGGGCTCCCGGGAAACGATGCCAGGCCTGGGTCTCCAAGACTGAGTGTGTGGGCAGGGAAGGAAGCCAGCCAGACGCGGGACCACCAGCGGCTCTTGCCGACAAGACTGGGACTGAACTGTGGATAGGCTGAGTCCGGGGGGCCGCTGGTATCTGTGAACTGATGGAGCTGCAGGCCAGCGGGGAGGAACTTGGGTCTGGTTAGAAAGGCTACTGAAGCCCTAGCTGGAGGAGAAGGGACATAGTAAGACCTGAGGAAAGGGCCAGGGGAGAAGGTGACCCCAAGTAACCAAAAGAAGACCCACAGAAGCTGCCAGAAAAGAGAGGGAGAAAGCAGGGAAGCCTGTTATCTGGGGAGCAGGGGAGAGTGCAATTTAAAAATCACAGATGGCAAACTGCCTCCAGTGCTTCAGAGGAAGGGAGGACACAAGAAAAAAGGTCCCCGCATTTGGCAAGTATGAAGCAGCATACTTCATAATGCATGCTAATATATATTTGCATATTTCATAATGTGTGCATAATGTAAGCGCATTCCCTGCTGATGGTGTCAGTGAGGAAATGGGGACACAAGGCTTGGGAGGGTCTGTCCCCAGAACAGAGGCAGACGAAAGCAGTTGTGGACAACATCTGCATACTGGTCCACTTGGTATACCTGACATGAAGTGTATTTCTGAATAATGCCTTCTAGTGTCCAGTCTTCACTGAGGCTCCCCACAGCCTCCTCCTATCATGGAACCTTTTAGTAACACGCCCCGAGGCACCCCTGGGAGCCAACTCTGTATAGGTGAGATGTGGCGAGCAGTCCAGGGGACTTGCCATCTAATGTACATGCTCTCAAGGAAAAAACAAAACATTCACTTAAGCACTTCTCTAACTATCCATGTTAAGGAACAGCTTTTTTTTTAGGTAATTCATTTCCAATCCATCATTGACCAACACTTTAGTCAATTACAACAAAAATATAGTGCTAGTAAAGGAAATAAAACAGGACATACAATACCAAATGTTTTATCATTAGACTCAATACACAAAATTCCATATTAATAATCTAAAAAACAGAACACAAAGAATAGAAGCAACTAAAAGAAAGCATATGGGCAATTAATGTACAAAGTCTCCAGGACTTTCATGGCTTTGTTGTAGTGCAACACGTCACAAGTGAAAATATTCCCGCATTAAAACCTAATACACACAATGAAGAAAAGCTGTATCTATCAGTATTCAAAGTCTTTGAGAAAATCTAGCTTTCACTTGTTAATTTAGCCTGGTATCAACCAAATTACTCTTAAGGGATAATATGTAGTCAATGTAGCTGAATTGTTTGTATATTTTGTTTAGTAACGTTCATCATGGCAAACAGTCTTACAGAGGTATGTTGACAGAAAGGGGAGGGAGAGAGAATTCAGTATAATTGTGACAAAGTCAGAACATTAGTTTTTAGCTTTTATTCACAATGAAAGCAAATGATGCTGTATTTCCAAACTGCCTCTTTATTCCTTCAGCAGTTGCCATTTTCCCAATCCATCCTCTACAGTTATGGTTCAATTTAGAGTATCTTTCAATGAAATAAGTACATACCAGATCCATAAATTTCCCAAGCATGAATTCCTTTGATAGAAAATCATATTCAAAATGTTCAAACTCATAAGGTATTCAGTGTTAATGTTTCCTAGATATTCAATGTCAAGATCATTATCTACTTCACTGCTAACTGTAGCTAAGTCATGGAATATAACATAGCAATCTGTCGACTCTGTTCTTATAAAGTTGTTTTTGCCCTTTGATCTTATCTGCCATTTAAAAATATGATGCATTCCTTTGTTGTGTGGAACTTTTAACACCTAGGATATCAAACAACTCAGGAATCTGGCTAAGCCCTATCTTTAAAGAATTGAGAGCAAGCTGGTTCCTGGTCTTCAAGAAACACTGACAACTTATTTCACAGTTCATTTTCCACAGAATTTTTCCAGAGATAACCATCATACCTCAGCATGCAGTAACAGTTTTTAACGATTAGCATCCATACTTCATATCAAAGGAGGATAATCTTTAACACCTTTGCTTTTATGTAATTTACAATTCTTACATCATCACTAAGCACACCACATAGTTTAGATGACATTTTTCCATACTACAGTTTCTCAATGGAGGAAGAGTTGCATGATTTACATTGTGTTGCAAACTCCTTAATCCATGCGGCTGCTCTAGAATATTCTCTTATTCTATCAGAACTCATTCTCTTACACAGAACCAATTCCAAATTACACTTGTTGACCACGTAATTCTTCAGCATTATATGGTCCAGAGTTAGTTGTGTTAGTCAGCAATAAGGCTGAGAATGCTTCCCATTTCTACATCATGCTCAAATTACACATCTACAGAATTGCCATATCAGCAAATCTGCATATTTTTCAAGCTGTAATGAAAACTTCTCTTCTATTTGTTCTCTGGCTTGTTTTCTGTACCACTAGCCAGTTTCAGAATACATCATTGGCAAGTGATACTTGGGCATCTTCTTTGCCCAAAATCCAGCCAATATTTCCACACCAGCATTTTTTATGCTGGTCTTGATGACTGTAGACTGTCTTTGCATTTTCAGCAAATTAAAGTTATTTAACGAGAAGCCCACAAAGTACTAATGTTGACATATGAAATGTGAACACCTCTCTGTCAACTCTCTTAACTGGATGCTTTCAAAGAATTCTTTTTGTTTTTCAATGTATTTCTTTGGTTTATCTGAAAGTACTTTAAGTATCAATACTCTTATTTCTTCACCAGCCAGTACATTCTCACAAAATCACACATTGTGCTTACGCAGTTTATTTGGCTTACTATGGCTATAAAACTAGATGTGTGAAGGTTCAAACTGTGAATTAAAACTAATATAACATCTTTTGTTCTCAAAATGGCTTTCACCATCACCACTTTGTTTACAACTAACTGTGCATTCAGATAAGGAGGTTTTTCTTTGCAAAAAAAAAAAAAAGTTCAGTGGCGTGTGCTTTGCCATCATTAAAGTTAGAATTCATTTACATTTACTGAAAAATATTTAGCTAAAATGAAGCAATAAGATACTATCTAAGTTAAAAATATTTTTTAATGTTTATTTGAGAGAGAGAAAGACAGAGAGCATGAGCAGGGGAGGGGCTGAGAGAAAGGGGAGACATAGAATCCAAAGCAGGCTCTGGGCTGTCACAAACTCAACAACCACAAAACTTACCAACCACGAAATCATGACCTGAGCTGAAGTTGGATGCTTAACTGACTGAGCCACCCAGGTGCCCCTAAGATACTATCTTTATTCACATAGTATATAATTATGTATTGAAAATATACTATGGAATTTTAAAAAGCTGCTGGAAAGGAATGTAGCAAAACTTCAGGATATAAAGCTAAAATACAAATCGTTTTTTTTAGTGTTTATTTATTTGAAAGAGAGAGAGCCTACATTCATAAGGAGAGGAGGGGCAGAGACAGAGGGAGAGAGAGAATCCTAAGCAGGCTCCATGCTGTCAGCACAGAGCCTGACACAGGGCTTGATCCCACAACCCTGGGATCATGATGTGAGCTGAAACCAAGAGCTGGACACTAAACCGACTGAACCACCCAGGCACCCCTATACAAGTATCCATTTTCTTTCCATATATAAGCAATAAAAATTGGAAATTTAAATTTATGCTAGCATCCAAAAATGACATACCTAGGGATAAATTTAAAGCACTGGTTAAGGCCTGTATCTTGAACACTAACGCACTGCAGAGGGAAACTGAAGATGGCCTAAATAAATGGAGATACACATCTCAATAAAGGCATCGGAAGACTCAACATTAAGACATCGATTCTCCTCGAATCGATCTATAGATTCACTACAATCCCAATCAAAATCCCATGTAGTTTATTAGCAATCCACAATCTGATTCTACAATGCATATGGAAATGCAAAGGGCATACAATAGCCAAAAGAATGTTGATGAATTGGAAGACTTACACTACTTCACATCCACCTGTACTACGAGGTGGCAGGGAAGACAGTATGGTATTGTCCCAAGCACAGACACACAGAGCAGGGGAACAGAATCCCAAATCTGCACCTAGAACCTCACATACACTGCAATTGATTTTCGTCCAAAGTGCCAGTTAAATTCAGAAGAAAAGGACAAGGTTTTCAACAAACAGTGCTTCAACACCTGCATGTCCATACCTGACGTCATCCATCAAAATGAACTCACAGCTGGATCACAGAGCAAGACACATAACTAAAAATATTAAGCTTCCACCAGAAAACAGAGAGAAAGAATGTTCAGAAGAGCAGGATAGGTAAACATTTCTTAAGCAGGATACATAGAGAAAGCTAGTACACTGGACCCCAGCTTAAAACCTCTGCTCTTTGAGAAGGGGTACAATAAACATTTAGCAAATAGATTGTGCTGGTTGTTGTTACATGGAGATAAACATTTGTCAAAACTTACCCAACTGTCACTTAAATGGGTGCATTTTTCTGAATGTAAAATATTCCTCAACAAAGTTGATTAAGAATAAAACAATACCCTGAAGGCTAGTTGTAAAACACATGACTGATGTACAGCTTATGGGGTATGTAACTCTACAATACCCAATCTGTTCTAGACTCTGGTGAACAGGATTTGTCTACTGATTCCTTGCGTGAATACTATAACAATATTAAATTATTCCATAGGCATAACCTGGAGAGACTGCAGATTCCATTCTAAGCCCACCCATAAAGTGAATATCACAAAGAGAATCAAATGAATTTGTTGGCTTCCTAGCACATATAAAAGCTATGTTTACATTATACTAATCTATTAAGTGTCATAGCATCATATCTAAAAGAGAGAGAGAGAAACTAAAAAACTTTGATGCTTAAAAAATGTTAACCATCATCTAAGCTGTCAGTGAGTCATAATTACCAATCACAGATCACTGTAACTAATAATGCAACAGTTTGAAATACTGCAAGAATTCCCAAAATGTGACACAGAGACACGAAGTGTCCCAACAAATGCTGTTGGAAAAATGGCACCAGTAGACTTACTCTTTGCTGGGTTGTTACAAACCTTCAATTTGTGAAAAAATGCATTATCTGTGAAGTACAATTAAACCAAGTGTAGTAAAATGAGATGGGTCTTTTTCAGATATGACTGTTTCTAAATGCTTACTCTCAGGTTCTATACTTATCTCACTTTGACATGCCAGCCAACAGTTCACAAATCAGCAGTCATCTACAGAGGACACTTTGAGTAGCCTTGCCCTGATCACCTGCCCAGAATGCTTTAGGTTCAATAAAATCCCAACATGCTTTAAAACTGAACAAAATTGTTAACTTCTTCTCTTAAGCTAAAAGCAGTGCTGAAGCCCATTCCTTTATAGAAATGTGGGCGACATTCCTAATAAAGTACGAATGAGTGAACTTGAGGAGGAAAAGAATATAGGCTCCGTAAGGAAAAACTGTTACTACCCTGGTCCAATTCTTTGAGGCTTAAACAGGCAAATGTTTACAGTGGCAGATAGAATTTTAGGATGGCCTCCCAGATTCCCTTCCCTGCTATACAAATTCTATAATCCCCTCTCCTTGAATGTAGGTGAGACCAGTGAACAGGACAGAGTATCACTCCCATGATTAGGTTACACTGTAAGGAAGAGAGGAAGCGATTTTTCATGTGGAATTTACGTCTCAAATCAGTTGGAGTCCATCAAAGGGGAGATTATCCTGGGTGGGCCCGACCTAATCAGACGAGTCCTTGAATAGTGGTTTGAAGGTAAGAGACAAGTAGCAACAGAGAACCTTTCTTATTGGGCTTGAAATAGTGACTGCTCTGTTGACAAGAGCCACATGAAAGGCAAGGGCAAGTAGCCTGTAGAGGCTGAGGACCTCAGTCTTACAACCTCAAGGTATTGAATCCTGCCAACACCCAGTAAGCCTGGCAGAGGAAATTAAGCCTCAGATCAGAACAAGGCGTGACAGGGGCGCCTGGGTGGCTTAGTCGGTTAAGCGTCCAAGCTTCGCTTAGGTCATGATCTCGCGGTTCGTGGGTTCAAGCCCCGCGTAGGGCTCTGTGCTGACTGCCAGCTTAGAGCCTGGAGCCTGTTTCAGAGTCTGTCACTCCCTCTCTCTCTGACCCTCCCCTGCTCACGTGGTCTCTCTCTCTCTCCCTCTCTCTCTCCCCTAGAAATTTAAAAAAAAAAAAAGAGCAAGGCCTGACTGACACCTTTATTTCAGCCTAGTGAGATCCCAAGCAGAGGACCCAGCTAAGGGATGTTAGGACTCCTGTCCTATGTAAATCGTGGGAAAATAAATATGGATTTTTCAACCACTAAATTTGCGGTAATTTACTATGCAACAATAGGAAACTGGAAGAGGAGAATCCAAAATTATAATTCACATTTATACACAAATTTTTGACAAGTCTTCACACCAAGGATATGGGAGTATACAGAGATATCTTCAGGAAAGAAAAGCAGATGTGACCAAGTTGTCACATAGAAACAAGCTGCCTTAATACACACATGTGCGCATGGAGGGAGGCTACATGGCCAACTGGTGAGAGCCATCTCTGGTGCAGGCCCTATCTGGTTTCCAGCTCAGCCTCTACTCTTATGGACCCGAGACCTGTGGAAAATCACTTAATTTTCCATACCTTATCTTGCTTATCGGAAAGACAAAAGGTTAATCACCTACTAAATCAATTAAGTCTCTAGGGCCGCAAGCAAGATAGTAATTGGCTAAAATAAACAACAGAGACATGCATGAACAATAAAGCAAAGCCCTCAGAATCAAAATTAAGTCTAATGGCTGGGCCTTGCAGAGTGCTAGAAGGACAGCAGCCCCGCGGATGCGGCTAACTGATGACCAGCGAATTTTCCGGAGCCTCTGCTGTTAGATGAATATGCTTGCCCCGCCCCTTGTTTCACTCCCCACAAGATCAGGATTCCAAAGAGGCAGATGACAGATGTCCCAGCAGGACCCAGAGTCAAGGAGCCCTGGTCAAAGATTCACATGTAAGCCTCCACAGGACCTCCCCAAACATCAGGCCCTACAGAAGGGTGGCCACTCAACTGGGAAGGGAGTACTGTTACCAGAAGAGGGACAGGGAAGGGGAGGGAGGGAGTGGTTGGGGTCGGGGGGGGGGGGGGGGGGGGGGGGGGGGGTAGGTGGAAACATCAGAGCCCCTCCCCCACCTCCCCACAGACTAGAAAGCATGGAAACAAGGCTTTACACAGGCCAAGTGCTCAAACGGCAGCAATTTGTTGTCTCCACCAGACAGCCGAGTTGTCATAAAGAGGATTTGGAAATATAATGCAACTACACATTGAAGTTACATGTTGCTAGACAATGCTTGCTAGCTTTTATAATTTGCAGGTTCTCTTTCTGGCCCTGGTTTCTGTGTCCTTCCACAATCCCCAGCATCTATCCCACATGAGGTTTGTGGCTCTGTGCAAGTTCACATACTTGCATCCACCTCGCAGTACAGAATTCTGCCTTTGGTTTTGTTACCCTGATGGTTAAACTGCCTATTGAGGATGTAAATGACTTTGATTTTTTTCAAGCCTCTTTTTTCTTAGCATCTTTTTATTCTTTCACTTCAAATTCCTTCTTTTAGGTCTCCAACAGTTTTAAATATATTTCATATTCTCCAGGCAACAGTCCATTCTTTCAGCTTATAGTATTTGAACCCCACTACTGAGCGTGTGTACGGATTCTCCAGTGCCATGGCTGGCTCCCTGAGGCATTTAGAAGTTTGGATTGCCAGCCCGTCTTCAGGAGCACTCATCCATTATGTGACAATCCTGTGTCGCCTGAGCATAGTGTATCCCTCAAGAAGGCCATCACCAGCTTGGGACCACCAGTCTCACATTGATTTATCAGCTTGAGGATTCCTACACCAATTAGGTAATTCAAATCCCAAGCCCCAGTGAGGGCCACCCTGAGTTTCCCAATCCTACCACAGCAGCCCCAAGCAGGGTGCATCATGTTCCAGGTGAACTACCCAGTCTGCTGAGCATATTTTCTAGGGTCCTTTCTTTCATCAAGGATGTAATCCTGAGAGTCTTTAAACAGGGGTTCCCACCGTCCTTGGGCTTCAGGGCTCATCTTTGCTGCCCATAGCACACTAACGTGACCTGAGATTACCAAGACTGGCCAACTTTCCTAGACCTGCACTAGCATCACCTCACTGTTCTCACCCATGAGAAGGTTTTTGGATGGTGGGGATTTCCTCTGAGTTCTTGTCATCTCTGCACACATGTAAAAGGATTCTCAATGTTTTGTAGTCAGAAGTATTAAGCATTCTATAAGAGGAGGGTTTTCAAAATACCCCATTTACCAAACTGCCAGAAACAGAAGCCCCAGGGTATACATTCAAAAAGCAGGAGGTATTTTAAATCAAGCCCCTCTTTTCTCCATACACAAGCTGTGCACGCAAAGTAATTTAAACCTCATCTAGTCCTAGCCTCTTACCTATAAAAGATCCGGTCCCATGACTTGCTGGAATGAGTCAAATGAACACATTTAACAAGATGCTAAGAAGTATAGACAAGTGGAAAGAAGAAGTAACATCCATCCCCTTACCAATGGACAGAGAGTTTGTTTACACTATTATTAGGATTCACTATTACAAATAATGCTTTAAAATAGGCATGTTTAGGGTTTGCGTTTCATAAGATTTCCTTAGGATTGATTGATTCCTAGAACTTAAATTACTGGGACAAAGAAAAGAAACCTGTAAAGCCTTCCTCTAAGTAGAAAAAAATAGCTAAATACACACTGCTTAACTTGCTTTTCTGAAAGAACGGTGCTTCCAGAGCAACAGCAGATTCAGGAACATCCACTTCACAAGGTCCTATTAAGTCTGGGTTGTAGAAATGATTTTGTTCAAAAGTCCATGTCCAGGCCCAAGAATTTGAATAATTAAAGGGAATGGAAAAGAACAAGATAAGGCTTCCGTCTAAACTGAAAAGGCAAAGCGGTTCCTGAGCGGCTCAGTTAAATGTCCAACTCTTGGTTCCAGCTCAGGTCATAATCTCCAGGCTCGTGAAATGAAGCCCTGTGTCGGGCTCTGCATGGGCAGTGGGAAGCCTGCTTGGGATTCTCTCTGTCCCTCCCCGACTCATGCTCTCTCTCCCTTAAAATAAATTTTAAACAATAAACTTAAATTTAAAAATAAGCTGAAAAGGCAGAGAATCCTAAAATCAAAAAGAAAAGCCACCCTCTGCCAAATACAGTCCAAATAGAAGATAAAAAACACTAAAGAAAAGACAGAGCCATTATTATATGTAAGTTAAGCATTTGCTTTTCAAAAGATGTCACAAAGTGCCATTTACTGCCCTCTGTGGTTGACCATGACCCATGCACTGTCTTGGCCCCACCTGCCTTCCACGTGTGACCCCAATATACCCAGAGAACAGCAGGGCCAGGCACCCAGTGCGCACACGCACACACGTCCCCTGAGATCACAACTTCTCAGGCTGTAATCAGAGGACCAATTCCAGAAACCTGCTGGTCCACCCCTCCTCTAGGTCAGATGAACTTGGCAGAGGTATCCCTACCCTTTTTCAACATAAATCTTAAACTGGTGATTTTGTCTTCAACCCTCCCCATCCACTGAAGTTAAGGAGACCAAAAGACACATCACACCAATTTCCAAACAGCACACACCAAAATTGACAGTCCTATTTAAAATTTTAAAAAATAGAGAAAGAAAAGAAAGTCTTTAAACTGACATCCAGCTGGCACTCTGTGGACTCTTTGTATAATGGATTCTAAATTACAGATCAGAGTAAAACAACACAAGCAAAAATACGAAGTAATCAGAGTCTCTTTCTGAAGAAAATCTCCAGGCCGGCCATGGGCCATGGGTCTTTAGCCACCCATGCCAGCTGTAATAACCGCTCTGGAAAACACAGCTCCCCGAGAGGCAGAGCATTCCACGGAAATCAAAGCTATGATTACTGGAAAGCGGACATGCGCAAAAAGAATTACCAAAGGGAGAAAGACCTTTTTGTTTGATCTTCAAGATTTATCGAATGGAGTCAACCTTTACGGACTAAATGCAGATGCATCCTCAGGGAATCGTTCCACCCACCAGCGCCACCCATGTCCTCTGTCCTCTCCCCACTCGCTATCCTATTCCAGTAACACGCTTGTTTGAGCCTCACCAGTACGTTCTACAAGACTCACTCTGTGCAAAAACAGACATGGTTTCTCTCGCTTCTCTGGAAATTTCCTGGAGCCTTCCCACTTAAAGGACAGTCATATCACAGTTTCCTTTTATAGTATTACACAACTCAAATTATAATGATAAACCCATCTCTAAACCATATGGTAGTGACTCCAAAATTAAAATGTAGAATGTCCAGTGCTGCAGAATCTCCGATTTAGAGAGGCTACCGAATTTTGCCCTCCACCCACTAAAGACACACCCTAACCCAGCCATCAAGCTTGCTCACAACAGAGTTTAATCTGTTCACCAGTAACCTTGACCCACAGAGGTAGCCTCCTCAGGGGACAGGCCTGCTGCTTCCCCGGCACAGATGTGACCATCAGGAAGAGGCTTCGTTCAACCCTGCCAGGTCTCCAGGCCAGGCCTTCCCCGGCCGTCTGGCTGTCCACTATTCTCCCACATGCTCCTCAGTGAACCCACCAAAGAGTCAAGGCACCCCTAACATAGGGCTTACAGGTCATTGCAGCTGGTGGCACTATATATCCCTTTAACGGAAAATACAGATTTGCAGGCCATTTCATTCTATGAAGCTTTATACGCTGTCAATGTAGTCAACTAAAACATACAGGTCTTTTACAGACCTGCTGTTTGTTCAAGTCTCTATCTATACTCCTGTCCAAACGTTTGACCCAAGAGGCAACACATTTAGTTCAATTCTTTCTCACATTTTCCGTGGACTTCAACCTCCCAAGATCTCCACTTTGTCATGCAAGTTTAGATATTCCTATCAGCTTCCTAGCTCTTGAAATTTTTTGACTCTGTCCTCAAAATATTGGACAGGTTTTCTTATTAAATGAAGACATGACAGACTTATGGCATCCATTGGGCCTGCCTCTTCCATTCTGATGTCTTTGAAGAACAATTTTTTTTTAAGAAATGGTGATTTCTTCAACACTAACATCTAGACCACAAGGACAATAGAAGAATCCCTATCAAATCTATTCCCCAAAATTAGACCTACCAACCCACTTTTATCCCTGATCTGAGGTTGGCTTAGCTCAATTCTCCGCTAACCCACAGTGGTTCCTACTAATTCTCTATCATTCAGAAATGCTCACAATATGCTTATCACAGCTTGCTTCAAAATTTCACTCTTTATTCAATAAGTTATTATCTACTAAGTGCTGAGTGGTATGACTTTCACTAGAGACTGCTGTCAGACTGCCAAGAGCACAACATTTTGACCTTGTTTATTTTCCATTTTTAAAAACTGGCTATTCGCCCAACCTGGTCTTCTGGCAAATAGCGATCAGTCACCATGAAATAGTGGTAATTTATATCAACACCAATGAGCTGTCAGAGTCCCTTATATCTTTGTTCTCTTTCAAATGAACATCCTTCAACTGTAAGAAGAGATGAAAGTATCTCCTGTGCTCTGAGATCTCTCAGCTTCACACCCTGAACCTTGAGGTCTCAGGAGATAAACCCAGAGGTCTAGGGCCTGCATGAGGCAACAGCTGTCTATTTCCGCCCAGCGAGCTCTCCGAGTCTGGTCAGGCTCTCCGCACCCCCTAGGCCAACAAGATACGTGGTCTGCTAGTAAGTCAGCTCTCTCCACTGCTGCTTCTCACTTTTTCTTGCTGCAAAGCAACAAGACTGCTTCCCAGTGCTGGCACCATCAGGCTACCTTCTGGACGTTTCTGGACTAAAAGAGGCCACTCACTCAAGAAACACACTTTCCCCTACAGCTCCACAGGTGCTGGGCCACTTTTTCCCTCCCTCAGTTTGGCTGTGCCTTCCCCTTCCTGCCCTCTACATCATGTTCATCCCTTGTCAAGCCTTGGACTCCCTTTCACTTTGACCCCAATCATTTCTCCACTTCTAACAAGTCTCTAACCTATGTTAATAAGATAAAAACAGATATTTTAGAAGCCATTTTGTCCCCACAGCAAAAGAATGAACTTCATCCCAAACAGTTCTGAGGATTGCTTCAAAGTATGAAGGTAGTAAGGAGGCCCCTCCCCAGCAGACCGGTCATGCGTTAGAAGGGAGTCCCGTGTGGCTCATACCACTGGGGCCACAGAAAGCTGAGTGTTCTCTACACCTGTTTGGCCAGTGCTCTGAGTATCACTCGTTAGAAGTCTACTTCATTCTTCACTTCCCTTTTCCCACTCAAGTGGGCTAAGTGACTAATTAAGTTGGTAGCAATTAATACCATACTAGCTATCACTCCCATCCACCTCCCACAAACATAGCAGACACACAGCCCACCATGAAGAAGCCCTAGGCCTCAGAGCACTGCCTTTCATAGCACAGGAACCCACCTAAATGGCACTTCTGTTACTATCTGCCCTGCTACTTTGTTTTTCACAGATGCCCCTACCACGAGCAAGTCTGATCATCTTTAATTTCTAGTTAGACATCAAAACCCCTCATGAGGTACCCCTTCCTAGGCCTGAGCATCATGTTCCAGCACGGTACATCCCTACCTGAAGTCTGAGCCATGTGGGCCCCTTAATTTAAACATTCTCCTTTCAACAGACTCCTGCTGAAACGTTTTTGCAGAACTAGATCAACTTTATTCCACAGTTTTCAAAATTTACTCCTGATAATAGTCAATGTCAAAGTTCAAAGGTACTAGATACATATACTGGCTAGAAGGGAGTCAGTCTTCTTTTTAGTTAAGCAATGCCCACATACAACTCTAAGAGTTTTATATGCATTCTTTAATCCTCCCCCACAATCTTCATTTAACTCAATGAATACACCTGTCCTTGTGAAACTTACATTCTAAAGGGAACAGACCATAGCGACACCAAAAAGTGAATAATCTAGTTTGTCTTCAACTTCTTTAGCAGTGACCATGAGCACTGGATCCAACGGCCAGTGGCTATTAATCAAGTTTCATTAGAGAAGCCTGGGGTGTCTCAATAGAAAATCTGCATTACTGTAAGTACACTTTTTATTAAGCTTTATGGAAATGTAATCACTTCTGTTCAAAACTCCTCCCATATTTTTTCCTAGAAACAAGCCTCAACTCACCATGTGCCTTATTTAATAATGGAAAAAGAACAGCTATTAAAACAGACTAGAGTTTAAATGCTAACCATACTGCTTTCTCCCTGTGTGTCCCCTTTTCTCAAATCAAATTTCTATCTCACTGGCTGGCGCTTGAGAACTGAACAAAACCAAAGTGATTCTGGACACCTTCTATGAGTTTCATGGAAGACGCAGATAACAGAACCAACCTCAGAATATCATAAAGATTAGATGAAACAGAACAAGTAAAAGCTCATATCACAAGGTGGGGATCCAAAATTATCAGTTATTAACTCAATGTGTAAAAAGAAACTAATCTCAAAATGAAGTAGAGATGGAATACATGTTATTTCCTTCCTGCATATACATGCCTGTGCATTCTTTGAGGGGTGAGGGGTTGGCTCCTTTTGATGCAGGCCACCTTCGAAAGCACCTGAAGGCTAAAGGGCCCACCACATAAAGCAGGTAGGTCCCTGCTCCCCAGCCCCACATTCCTCCTGCTCTGCTCCCATGGGTACCAACCACACGGTTATTTCTTATTTACATCTCCATATCCTCCAAGGGAGGGCAGGAGGCAAAGATTTTTCATTGGAATCGCCAGGGCCTGTGCAATGCCCTCAATGCACGGAGACAGGGGCTCTGAATCCCGGCTCTATCACCCACCAGCTACATCATCCTCTCTAAATTACTTAGCATCTCTGGGCCTCAGTGTCCTCATCTGAGAGAGAACAACAGCTGCCGTAGAGGGCTATTAGGAAGAAAAACGGAGATCAGCATAAAGAGCACTTCCCAGAATTGCAGCAAAGTTACCTGTGTGTACGCATGTTATACGTGAGCACATATCTCTAGATCTACAGTTCTGGCCAACAGTTTTACATGCACAGTCAATCCATGCCTTTCTGGAGCACTAATACAGACATATTTTAAGTACACATGATAGGTGTTAAGGCAATGATCGAACGACTTAGGAATTTTAGTTCAAACAAACTTGGGTCCTTCCTAATAAGTGATCAAAGTGTCTTTCTTAAAATCCTTTTTTCATTTACTGAATTCTTTCAGAGTCAAACACCACCACCATTAAGATCTCTTCCCTCCTCCCCCCAACTATTTTTACTGAATGAACATAACCTCTTTTTCAAAGGTCTAGCCACTGTTTAAATACATAGTCAGGCAAAGAGCCAGATGTGTTTGCCCAACTCAATCACTACACTATATCCCTTAAATGTAATAATTTTAATAGGGCCATTACTTTGCCACAGAATGTGGCTAGAATGCTATTTCAATAAAACACCTCTTATCTCACTCATTCAACTGGCATTTGTTGAGCCCCTACTCTGTGCCAGACACTGTTCCAGGGGCTGGGACCCCAACAGTGAGCCAGTCATCAACACACCCTGTCCCCCTGAACTGACACTGTTGAGGGCAGTGGGCAGAGACAACATAATGAGCATAAATAAGGCAGTCAGACTCGGTTCTGTGAGAACATCACATGTGCATCCCCTAAAAATCAGCATGCTACTCCAAAATCACACCATAAACACCAAAGGCCAGATGAAGGGAAAAGGCAGGAACCTAATAAATCTAACACAATTTTAAACACGCCGAATGATTAAGGAATACACAAACACTACAATAAACACGGCCCTTTACTGCAAACAAGCAAACAAACAAAAAGAACCTGAAATGTACTGGAGAAAGCAGACACGGACTGAGCAATTGTGGAGTGGTAGGAGGAGGATCTGAAAGCAGACAGAAAGTTCTAACACATGGGGACAGAATGTGCCTCCTGAAGCAGGATGTAAATTGAGGCAGTAGATGTGTGCGGGGCATACATGCTTAAGCCGCCAATTGCTGTGTGTTGTGGCCCAGCTGGGTGCATTTTTCTGCATTCATCTAGTGCTTTTGCAGAGACAATCACACAGAAGCAAACATAAAACCCATGTTATGCTCCAATGGTTCAGTAATATATCAAGCATGTTGGAACAAATATGTATTTTAAAAACAAGTGTTCTACAGAACTGAGTGTGTAAGGTGAGAATTGCTGTGAATAACTATAGCAGGGTAAGGGCAACGAATTATTCTATACTGCTGTTTTCACTCTACACCTGTTTTCTTTCTTTCCTTCTTTCTTTCCTTCTTTCTTTCCTTCTTTCTTTCCTTCTTTCTTTCCTTCTTTCTTTCTTTCTCTCTTTCTCTTTCTTTCTTTCTTTCCTCTTGCTTTCTTTCGCTTTCTCTCTCTCTCTCTCTCTCTCTCTCTCTTTCTCTTTCACATTAACTTATTTTTTTTTAGAGACAGAGCGCAAGCTGGGGAGGGGTAGAAAGAGAGAGGGAGATACAGAATCCAAAGTGGATTCCAGGCTCCGAGCTGCCAGCACAGGGCCTGCCATGGGACTCAAACACACAGACTACAAGATCATGACCTGAGCCAAAATCAGACTCTTAACTGACTGAGCCACCCAGGCTCCCCTACACCTACCGCTCATAAAAACCTACACGTGCACTGTGTTTACGCACCAGCCTGCCATCCTTCTGGTGCTTCTTCCCATCTTCAGAAGTACGTGCTGTGGTCAGAGGGCCTCCCAACACTGTGAGGCCTCACAGCCCTTCTATGGGGTTTTGGGTACTTTCTACCATTTGTCACTATCGTAAGGCAATAGGATTCAATTCACTGAAACAACAGAGTATTTCCAAGTCAGCACCGCATGTGATGTGTGAGCCTGAACACATTCTGAGTGTCCAGCATCATGTTGTGTGTTCAGGAATTTGCAGATTTGCCCTGGCCAAAACTGGTAGACTATCTTCTCTTCACACTTTCCCGGTGGTCAGGACTCTCTTGACCTATTTCAGCTGTTCCATGTGTTCTGAGAACTTCCTTCCAAATCAGTGAAACCCATTTCCAATTTCCTTTTCCACATCTTCTTCCTCATTCTAACCCAAACTAACCTCTAGCAAGATTCGAAATTATAATCACAGCTTTCAATCCAATACTGCACACTTTCTATCATAAACACGTATTGCTCTTATTACCAGAAAGTTTTCAGTTCACGCATTTTAAAGTTCACAGCAGAACAAGGATTTGGACATGAAGGTTCAGGAGGAAGAGAAGCAGGCAGAGGGGTTGGGGGAGCATGTGTGCAGTAAACCCCCAGGAGGCAGGATCTGAAGCAAGGGATGGCAGGGTGACACCCAGGAAGACTCCCTGAGCCACGGCTCCTGCTTGCTGGTTTCTTGTCTTCATGTTACAATGATGCAAACATTCAACCTTTTGTGTTGTCAAAATACTGAGATTTGAAGATGATTGCTCATCTCCCTGCTACGCCCTTCTTACACAGCTGATCAAGACAGCTTCTGTCAGTGTTTAATTAAATCAGATTTGATGAAGGGCTTACTCAGGGACCCTACTTTGTGTTTTCTAATCTGAATTGCATCCTTTTTTTGTTGTTCAAAAGGCTTTTTCAGCCACAGCTGCTGCTGGAGGATTAGAGAATGATGCCCCATCTGGGCAGCCAGCAGGCTGAGCTGGATCACAGGCCCATTCAAGCTTTCCCAGGGAGCTGGGGGAGGGGGGTGTCCTTGAGCAGTGTACAACAAGCAACACTCTCCAGGGTGGGCTTCTCTTACGTGACATCAAGACTCAGGGGCTCTTCTGAACTGTTGGCAGGTACTGTGATCCCATTTCCTTTTTTATTTTTTCTTTTTAATTTTTTTTTAATGTTTTATTTATTTCTAGGAGAGAGAGAGAGACAGCGTGAGCAGGGGAGGGTCAGAGAGAGAGAGGGAGTGACAGACTCTGAAACAGGCTCCAGGCTCTGAGCTGGCAGTCAGCACAGAGCCCGAAGCGGGGCTCGAACCCACGAACCGCGAGATCATGACCTGAGAGAAAGTCAGACGCTTAACTGACTAAGCCACCCGGGTGCCCCCTGTGATCCCATTTCTGATGGTCCTTTTGGAACCACACATAAAATATGTTTTTTCCATTACTATTTGACACCCTAGAAAGTATTCCAACCCATTTCAAATTTATGAATCTCATATTGTCAATGGTAGAGAAAATAAGAATGTGTCCTATGAAAGGAAATCTGGCAACATCTATTCAAATTCTAAGTGCACAGACCATTTGACCCTGGAATTTAATCCTCCAGATGAACTTGCACATGTGCAAAATGGCGCACGTACAAAGCTATTTATTGTAGCATTGATCGTTATAGGCAAGAAGAGACAACAAACCAAGTATTCTTCCAAGAGGAGGTATATTGAATAAAAGTTTCTACCCACATATAATGCAGTATTATGCTGCTGTTAAAATAGGAAGTGCTTTATTTGTTAATATGGAAAGAGCCTCAAGAAATATTAAGTGAAAAACACAGCATATGACAGGTTCTATTTTTTTTATTCTGAGGAGGAGGTGAAGTGTATTTTTTCTCCATGCATAAAAACCCAGTAAATTAATAACACTGATTATGTGTGATGGCTGACTGTTGAGTTTTAAGAATGAGAGTAGAGAACATAGGCAGAGAGAAGAGGGTAGAATATTTTACTGTACTGTGCATTTTTTTAATTTATTCATTTTTTACTTTACATCCAAGTTAGTTAGCATATAGGGCAACAGTGATTTCAGGAGTAGATTCCTTAACGCCACTTATGCATTTAGCCTCCCACCCACAACTCCTCCAGCAACCCTCTGTATGTTCCCCATATTTATGAGTCTCTTATGTTTTTGTCCCCCTCCCTGTTTTTATATGATTTTTGCTTCCCTTCCTGTATGTTCATCTGTTTTGTGTCTTAAAGTCCTCATATGAGTGAAGTCATGTGATATTTGTCTTTCTCTAATTTCGCTTAGTATAATACCCTCCAGTTCCATCCACAGAGTTGCAAATGGCAAGATTTTATTCTACTATGTATTTTACTACACCATTCAAAAGTCATAGCCATGTCAATATGCCACTCCTTTTAAAAAAAGTTTTCTTAAACAACTTTTAAAATTAAAATAAAAGCTGTACACTTTATTGAAAAGCCATTCCCACTCTGAAAGTGATGGCTGTGCACCAATCCAGAAGGGAGGCTCCGGGCACACTGGGGTCCACGGGACCCCTGCTCTCTTCTTCCTATCTCTATTCTGGCCCCGCCCGTTCAGAGGTTGACTCCTTTATAATTCTTCAGGTAGCACATGCCCTCTCGCCATTATAAACAGCCTACTCACACGGGTGCTGCCACCAGGGGTCAGGTACACCCTGCTGTACCCTAGAACTGGCACGTGACTCCAAACCACCACCGACATCCATGGCAGCCCTGGTTGGATGACAAGGTTGCATGTCACTACTGTGTTCTTGTCAACTGCTAGTTCTGGAGAATTATCCCAGAAGACCTGCCAGCAACCTCCACTGGACTTGGATCCACTTTGTAGGTTTTCAACAGCACATACAACACTTAGTGCTCTAAAATATTTTCTAAAGAAGAAAATTAAGCCAGTCACCACTTTACTTACTGTTTTCTTCCTTCTAGAATTTAATCCATACCAAAAAATTAACTATATACAATCTTGGTCTTGCTTTAGGTTGCATTATTGAAGATCTTTGAAACCTCAGCAATTGAAGGTCTTGGTTCAACTCAAGTTTTCAAGACCAACTACCTTCAGAAGAACGACAAGTCTCACAAAAGAAACTATCCAACTCCCCAATTGGTTACGGCTTCCATCAGTATTTGAAAATTCAAAAACATTTTTCATTATCTAAGCCTGAAAGTTAGACTTTCTTCAACTGTGTGTATTTATTCACACATAAACATCACATGGCAAATCAATCTTACCTATATTTTTATTTCAAAAATGTTTTAGAGCTATTAGCTACTCGTCAGAGTCAGTTATAATAACAAGCTGTTAAAACCTTAGTGAAAACTCAGAACAGTTCTAACAGGACCTGTGACTGCAGTACCATCTTTCCCAATGGTCATGACTGGGCTTTCGCCAAGTGCTGGCTGAGTCACGGCCTTATTTAACCTCACCATTTGTCTTTCTGGGTAAGGAATGGGTGGGAGTGATAGAAACCACGATAAACATCAAAACCCCAGCACTACTGGGGAGTCAGCAGCTGAAATCAAAGACCAGTGAGGCAGGTCTCCACCTCCTATTTACACTACCCAGACTGTTGGCTTCCTACTTGGTAACCTCGACTGCCACCAGACAGTCAGACCCCAATGGTCATAAAGCTGCTGAAATTGGAAAAGAATTTACCAAGCATCTAAGCTAATCACAGATAACTAAGGAGGCTAGCCAAATACTAGGGCTTCTGCCCAGCCCATTCCCAGAAGCCGGTTCTACCTTTAGGCAAACACTACCTTTTAAAAAAAATTTTAATGTTTTATTTCTGAGAGAGAGAGACAGACAGTGTGAGCAGGGGAGGGGCAGAGAGAGAGGGAGACACAGAATCTGAAGCAGGCTCCAGGCTCTGAGCTGGCTGTCAGCACAGAGCCCGACGTGGGGCTCGAACCCACGAAAAGTGAGATCATGACCTGAGCCGAAGTTGGACGCTTAACTGACTGAGCCACCCAGGCGCCCCAGCAAACACTGCTTTTTAAAAAAGGCCCTCAAGTGTGAGGATGAGAAATATTTGACACTCAGTTTCTAACTGTTGGTATCTAAAGGCCTGTTACGAAGCCAGCTGTCCTGCCCTGCCAAGGACCAGCCACATGTACAACCAGGAGCTTATTTATTCAACAGACCTGTTCCCAGCCCCACGCGTGGATCTCACAGGACCACCATCCCAAGGCAGCAGACAGCACTGGGGCTCCAACACGGGTGAGCAGACTGGCCCTTACAGGGGCGCATTCACACTGGAGGGGAGAGCACCACACCGGCGAGCGAGAGACACGATTCTAGGCGGGTACACAACAAACAATCCATTCCCAAAGTGTCTGCAGTAGTCTCATGATTTTCAGGCCCTACTTCTCAGTCCACCTCATACCTGACTGTATGTGCTGGTCACAGACAGCCCTCAAGTTGTGGCTTATCTGCTTCCAAGTGAGCACCATCCATTAACTCAACAATGACATGTGCTGGGCACGGTCATGGATGGATCCGTATAAATCCACAACCTTAAGGAATATCCACGGCCTACCTCCTTCCTCTCTAGCCCCTACATTCAAAGAGAAGATCTGCTTCATAAAGTAGGGAGCCTGGAAAGAAACAAAGGAGTCAAGCATCACTTAACTCCTGTTGGGAGCCTTCTGATGCCTCTAAAGTCATAGAAGCCAGTACCCTCAAGAAAAGGGGCAAACCCTTTCTCGGTCCTAGAGCTTCCCAGTGGCCTGCGCCTCAGAGCTTACACTCCTCAGCAGGCGAATTTTGTAACTCAGGCATCTGCTCTCTTGATACGGAAAGCAAGGGAAAACAGAGAGCACCCTCTTCCCCTCAGCCACATGGGCCCATGCTGGCCCAAGGAAGCCCTCCTGTCTGAGGTCCATCAGACACACAAGCTCACTATTTATAGATGCCCCGTCCACCCATTACTCAGGCACTTAAAAGAGCATGGGTTACTCCTAATCTGGGGTCAGCACACATGCGTGGCTGGCTTTCAGCATTTGCTCTTACAGTAAACCTAAAAATTACAAGTAACAAGCTGCTACAGGATAACTATGGAGTATCAGCATTCTTTCCTTCCATGGTTTATGTCAATTCATGAAAACATGTGTGAAGCATCTGCTTTTTTATTTAAACAGAAAGCAAGAGCTCAGATCCCTATGCGGTGGCATTTGATGCAAAAACCCAGCAGCTAAATTGGGAGCTCCATCGAAGGGAGGGGCACACCAGAGTTAGGTCAGCACAGCTGCCCCGGCCACCAGCTGCCCAGGAGGCCTCCCCGTGAACCCAGAGGGGAGACAGTCAACAACAGAGCAAGGCCAAATGCTTCCAGAAAGAAGGACAGTTCCTTATGACTGCACTGCTAGGGAGTCAGATTCCAAAGTACTCTTGACTAAAGAGAGGACGGCAAATTATAATTATTTTAAAATTCCTTTTACTGCATCCAGTGTTATTTCACAACATTTTCCTTAAATTTGATACTGGTAAGAATTTAACCTGTTTATGGCCAGACTGACTGTAAAACCAGTAAGCCTTCATTCTATTCCAAGTTCTTCTGAGAGCCCTATGCTTTTTCTTCCCTTCCTCTCCCAGTGACATGGAGAATTCCCTTCCAGACCACCATTTCAATCCTAAATTCAAATCTGGCAAGAGAATATAGGTGCTGAAAAGGGGTCTGACTTCTGCATGCCTTTCCTGCACACATTTTCATCATAAACCTCGATTCCAATTACCTCAGTTTCACTGCAGTGTCCCCCAATCTCAGCCTACTTGTGGTATACAAAGCATTCAAACTACCGTGAAGAATCTTCAAACTGTTTTCACAAAAGCATCTTGTGTGCTTTAAAAAAAACAAAAAGAAAACAACAACAACAACAACAAAAACCACTGCAGTAGAGAATAAAGCATCTTATTCCATCTTTCTACCCTTTAGTCTTCACTTGGAAGGAGACACATTCTAGATGCTAATCTCTGTGAAATTCCTTTTCAGAACGCATTAAAATGTGAAGCTGTGGGGAACATCTCTTGACACTGTGGGCTAACCCCACCATCCTGAACCTAATCAGAAGTGGGGATGCTTGCATAAATGGAATGAGATACAGCATTTCCAAATTCCATAGAACAACCTACCTGCTGGAACAAATCATCTGAATCGCTCAGATGAAAACTGACCATTTCTGGTGGGAAAATCAAACAATACGATCGCTTCCTATGATATGCTTAATTATATGCATTAATGTATCTAATGCTTTTCCTTTGTCAAAAGTAACATTTCCCAGCTTGAATTTTTAATTTCTTTTAATGTTTATTGTTAAGAGAGACACAGAGCATCAGTGGGGGAGGAGCAGAGATAAAGGGAGACACAGAATCCAAAGCAGGCTCCAGGCTCTGAGCTGTCAGCACAGAGCCCGACGTAGGACTCCAACTCATGAACCATGACATCATGAAGTGAGCTGAAGTTAGACACCTAACCACCTGAGCCACCCAGGCACCCCAGCCTAAATTTCTTGAGTTCATAGTTATCCATTAATTTTATCCATTAATTTTTTAAAAATTTAAACCAAAAAATCTCCCAAGACAGTAAATAGTACTTGATTAGACACATTTCAAGGACATGAAAAGTTGGTAAAAGAAATTAAGGCCAACATTATAATCTGCTCTAAGGCAGTTCATTTTTTGAGTCGCTTAATTGTTCTCCAAGTATCTGGGGAGAGAATGTCACCGAAAGTTCCATACCTGTCTTATTCCCTTGCTTCCCTTGCTAGCTCAGTAATCTATACAACGGCAGTAAGAGACAAAGCGTGTAGTTAAAGAAGTTTCTAAAGTATATAATCCCATGAAATAAAAACATGTGTGTACAGGCATCTCCTGGTTGCTCCAGTACCTCTCACCCAAGGGGAAAGAAACTGAAATGGAATAAGGAAGTAGGCCTCTTTGGTTTTGAACTTTTTGACAGACAAGGGAAAGCTGGACGGCCAAGGAGATAAGAGGTGAGGATGTACCGCTTGGCAGAGGAAGAAGCTGGGGGGGGGGGGGGTGACAGGACACTGGCCAGCAGGATCAAGTGCTTGTGCACTAGCCTAAGGGCACAGATGTGACTGGAAGGCAAGGGTAGGGGTGGGCCAGGAGAGGCTGTCAGCAGCACAATGTTCCGATCAGATCAGCATTCCCGGAAGATCACCTGCAAGAATGAAGTGCTGGCAGGGAATCCTGCTGGGAGAGAGAGAACCCAGGGGGAGTATTACCAATATCCCAGACAGAGGTGTCAAGACCCCAAATTAAAGTGGTAGCAACTGGAATGGAGAGAGGGAGCTCATGGGAACAGCTGTACAAATCAGATTTATTTTTAGTAAGTAGAAATTAGAGATCAACCAAAGTAAGCACTATTAACCCAATAGTTGTGGAAGGAGGGTATGCTAAGGAGTAGATGACAGCTAACTCCATCACTGGGGTCCAAAGCATAGCCCACAGCCCCCTCATGCGAAGGAGCATGACCAGGATGAGGGGTCCTGAACCTACTTCCTAAGTGACATCTAACCCACCTTTCTCATATTTCTGTGTAATGACAGACAGTTAAGAAATGACACCCATAAAATTTTTAATTTAAAAGTAAATAAAGAAAACACACACAAGAAATGATACTCATGTCCCTCAAACCCCCGACACTGAGGGTGTTTGAGATTCGCATGAAAAGCCAACTTCCTTCCAGCTGATTCACAAGTTAAGCAATATGAAAAGAGATCATCTGATGCCCATTTAATTAGTTCATCAACCTTAATCAGACCAGACTCCTTTCTCTTCTGGGGGGAGGCTGCAGCATGGAAAGCAGCGACGCCACCCTTATCATGTGGTCTTGGAAAAAGGATTGCTTGTTGGTAGAACAAAAATGTCTGTCTGAAATTGAGAATAAACAACTGTAAATACCCCAGAGTTTGGTATTTCTTTTAGGGTTTGAGAAATATGCTGATAGTTTTAATCCTATTGGAAATGACTAACAATGTTACTGGAGTTTACGCTAAATATAGATTTACTGCAGTCTGGTAAACTTTAAAACATCAACCTATTAAATATTTGTTGCCCTAATAAAAACAGTTCCAATGAAATGAACTGAAAAGATACGGTTTGTCCTCAGTGACAACCTGAATCATACAATTTAAATTTTAATGATGTATGAATAAATCCTTGCATACTAACTCATTTTTACAAAGCCCTATTTTCCCATCTTTTCTCCCCCTTTCTCTGACAGCCAATCAACTCTCCCTGCACCCCTGCTTCTTGCTGTTGTGACTGTCCAAAGGAGCTTTACTCCCAATTTGATTTTGCTGATATTTTGTGAAGGAACGAAATCAAAGCTGATAGAAACACATGCACGATAACAAACAAGTGTCACCTGAGAACCTTCCCCATGTGCATATTAGCACCAAAATCTAGAATTGTGGCAGATGACTTCAATTTTCTGCTTCATTTTCCCTGGCCAGGAAGCCTGTCCCCAAATCAGCCTGTGCCATTGACAGGGACAAAGGAACACTTCGCAGAGGCCCAGCATCTCCCTGAAACCCTGAAGATCTTCCAGCCCAAGAGTCTAGAAATGGAAACGTCTAACACCCTCCCCTGCAGTCTCTGCCCAACCAGGCCCCCAGCATGGCCCTCCTGCTGGCCAGGTCCCTCGGCTACTCAGGTGTCTGTCTCGCACAAAGGAGTGGCCTGTGAGAATGGCCCAACTCCCCCCCCCCCGGAGCACAAGAAGGAGTGTAGCTAGCTGGAAGGCTGGCAGCCTGAGGCCCTCCTGAGTCCCATGCTGCCACCATCAGCCAGGTGCTCTCCTGACAGCTTCAGCTGACTTCTGGGAGTTCCCACTGCCCCGTACTCCATCTATTACCATCACTCTTACAGGCTGTGTGAGTTCTAGAGAATGCTCATGAAACGTCCTTCCTAGACCCAGCCCATCTGATGTGCTTGATAAACATGGGGGGGGGGGGAGCTGCTCCTGTCCCCACTGGTGTCATCACCATTGACAGTCAGCTGGGGCCATTAGCTCACCTCTCAGGGCCTGGCATCAATGACTGACCTGGGAGGAGCTGACATGGGTGGACAAGTGACAGAGTGGCTTCAGGCAAGGCAAAGACCCCCCCTCGCATTGTCCTCGGTGTTGCTCAGGCCCTCCCTGGCACTGCCACCACCGTGCACTCTGGAATTCACTCTGCCAGATTTAATGATGGGGAGAAATGTGTGGTCCCCCCTTATAAAATGTCCTCTACACTCTCTGGAAGACAGAGGAACTCAGATGGACATGTTCAGATCAGCAGGGTTTTGTTTTGTAACTCCTCTATTAATAGCACTTTTATATGTCAATGAATTTCACAATGAAAATCAGTTTGATCTTGGTAAAGCAGGAATGACTCCTTGCTGAGGCTGCCATGAGGAAACACTCAGATGAACATCCACGCAGTTCCTCCTGTGCTTGGAACATACCTCCTCCAAATTTCCGCCCCCTTCCCTCCATCTTCTGTTTATCTGTCCTGGCAGTAGCCGAAGTGTGGAAGTGCAGCGGACCTGCTGATTTACATGTGCTCTGCTGACAAACTGTAAAACCTGAAGTGATTTTTGAAGTTTTGAATTCTTATATAAACTTAGTTTCTAAAACCAATTTAACATAATATTTCAGGGGCGCCTGGGTGGTTCAGTTGGTTGAGCATCTGACTTCGGCTCAGGTCATGATCTCCCAGTCCATGAGTTAGAGCCCCACATCAGGCTCTGTGCTGACAGCTCAGAGCCTGGAGCCTGCTTCAAATTCTGTCTTCCTCTCTCTCTGTTTTGCGTTTGCACTCACACTGGCCCGCGCACGCTTTCTCTCTCTCAAAAATAATGAATAAACTTTTTTTAAAAATTTAGTATTTGAAATTAGGTTTTAAATTATATAGGCAAATCCATAAAGTCAAAAAATAGATTCAAGTTACAGGGCTGAGAGAGGGGAGAAGGGGAGTTATTGCTTTTGGTTACAAAGCTTGTTCGGGAAAATGAAAGCTTTTGGAATACAGTAGTTGTACAAACTTGTGAATGCAGTTAATGCTACTGAATTGCATGCTTCAAATGGCTAAAATAGCAAACTTTGTTAGATGTTTCTTACCACAATAAAAGTTAATTGAATCATACATATGGTAAGTCCTGGAGAATAAGGAGAACATATAGGTATTTTGATAAATTTAAGTGGTGTGCTTTGGAATTGGCCATGAATGAAATATAAAAACGGGTTGCCTGATATTACGGCTATGATTGATAAATGGAGATCTGATATGGGACAGTCAATCTCAACTCTAAAAGCAACCCCCCATCCACAGGGAAAGCAGCCCTTGTCATCCCAGGCAGTGTCATCCAAGCAGTAAGGGCTCACCGACCCTGTCGGCACATCTGACCTCGGGGCACAGCTCACAGAACCAACTGCTCCATGTTCCAAGGCTCCCAGTTAGGACATGTCACACTTCCTACTTTTCAATCAGGAGCAATATTAAGTCTCTGGGAGGGGCCATGGGTGGCTCAGTTGCTTAAGCATCCAACTCTTAATTTTGGCTCAGGTCATTATCTCATGGGTTCAGGAGATCAAACCCCACATCAGAGCCTGCTTGGGATTCTCTCCCACTCTTTCCCTCTCTCTCTGCCCCTCCCCGACTTGCACACAAGCTCACTTTCTCTCAAAATAATCTTTAGGGGCACCTAGGTGGCTCAGTCAGTTAAATATCTGACTTCAGCTCAAGTCATGATATCGCAGTTTAAGCCCTGCATCAGACTCTGTGCTGACAGCTTCAGATTCTGTCCACACACACACCCCCGCCCCCCACCTCTGAAATAAACTTTTTAAAAAATTATAAAAAGAATAACTGTAAAAAAAATTTTTTTTATTAAAAAAAAAAAAAAAGGGAGGGAGCCACAGGCTCCCAGGGGTCTCTGCCTGCACCCTGGAGGGGCATCTGAACACAGGCAGTACTAAGCCACTCACCTGAGAAAGAAGCATCTTTACCTCTGGGCAGGTAGGACATTGCCAGCCACACACCACCAAGACATGTATTCTTAAGGTCTCTTTTCCAAACACAACCAGATGATAACTGTTAACTTATGATGGAAAACATGAAGAGCCATCCTCTTTGATAAGCTTCTGATGAGTATTACTAAAAACTAGAAGGTGTCAATTATACAACTGAGTTCCTGATAGAACGCAGTCCTCTGGTTCCGGCCCTGCCCGAGGCTGGCCGCTCTGTGGACTCTCTCACAGAACCAAGGTTCACCATGTGGCTGGGGTAGGCAGAGGCCCTGCCAGGCTCAAGGGTCAAGCTCAGCAGGGAAACATCTGGGACACGCGTGCCATAGCAATGGGCCACCAGGCTGTGAGAAAATTCTATCATTCACTCTCTTTTCACATACTGGCCTTTTGTGCTCTTTTCACTACTAGATTTCCACATCTAGTATTTTTTTTTTTTTTACCATTTTTTTCAGTAGTGAATTTTTACTAATGAAAACAAAAACTCTGAAGTGACTGTGGTAAAAGCTATTTTGACTTTGTAAAAGTGCTTTAAAAGCAAAAACTTCTCTCTAAAGCCTTGCTTTATGGGTGGCATAACTTCAGCTGGGCACCTTTTCTCCAGAATCACATCTACTTCCATGTGAGGGGGACGTCGAAACCTTCCAAGACGTGTAGATAGCTTTCCCAGCTGATTAAGAATTAATGCAATTTTTTTCTGTATCCCTTGTCAATCATCCTGATTTTAAGTTATGTGCAGCAGGGGCACCTGGGTGGCTCAGTCAACTGAGCCTCTGACTTGATTTCAACTCAGGACATGATGCCAGGGTTGTGGGATCAAGCCCCACATGGGATCCCCCACCTCCCACCCCCATGATGAGCATGGAACCTACTTAAGTTTCTCTCTCCCCGCCCCTCCCCTGCTCACACATTCTCCCCCTAGTAAAATTAATAAGTTTTTAAAATTATATACATTTAAGCAACATTTGGTTGTGTTTTAAGAATGGCATCACCTTTTCCCCTTAGAGTAAGCTACATTCCTATAAATTCTACTTTAATTTTAAATAAACTAGTTTTTATTTTCTTGGTAAGTAGCTTTATCTCAAATTGTTCTTTAAATGCACATATTGAACACACACACGGAAGGCCCTTTCATTTGTGCACTCTTATTATAGTTGTGCTAAAAATGCTTAAGAAAGGACTCTGCTTGAGAAGCTTTTCTGTCCCCGTCACCCTCCCCCTGAGGCCATAGCCCCAGCACTGTGTGGGGTAGGGGTGAGGGGCGGTTCTGGTTATAATTAGGCAAGTACAGAGCACACTTCATACAAAGGACTCAATTCCTACTCTCCAACTCCGGGGATCCATTTGTCACCCTGCAGATGGCCCGTCAGAGCACTATCTATTTTAGGAGCAGTATCCGGGTGGGAGTGAGAGGGAGCGGGCACTACTCAAAGGGAGCAGGTCAGCAGGCAGGCCAGTCTGCCAATGGCTGAATGGTAGCCTTTGTTTAGGTTCTAAAGCAGAAAAGTGTCAGGAAAGTCTGAAATAAGTTAGGTACTCTCACTTTGGGAAGAGGAACCAGAATCTTGGTTCTGCTCTTTTTGAGACTTGACAAGCACAGTATTCTCCTGTGTCTCAGAGGCTAGGTTTGAAGATAAATCCATGGGCTCACCTACTCCATGTTGTGCCCCCAACACTATAAATGAGGGCATTCTGTATCATACCCACAGAAAGCAACAGCAAAGAAGCCATTCAACATGGGACACAGTGAATAAGATAAAAACCACCAATGAAAAGTAGAAACAAGGTGCCCTGAGTCCAGACCTTTGTGTGCTTTAAGAACTAAAATTCAATGATTTTTTTTTTTATTAATGCTAGTTAAAATATAAACAGAGCTATGAAATTGATTCTTCCTTCAGGATCACATTATTGCCCTTTGAGAAATAACATTATTTTTAACAACTTTCTTTAAAAGAGATCTCAAGGAAATTAACAAGAGCACTCAAGTTCTAGAAGCTAAACTTAAAAATATATTTACTGGAAAACCTGGGGCCGGGGCTCAGTCAGTTAAGTGTCCAACTCTTAATTCCAGCTCAGCTCATGACTTCACCACTGGTAGGATCCAGGCCCACATCATTGGGCTTTGTGTTGACAGCACGGAGCCTGCTTGGGATTCTCTCTCTCCCTCTATTTCCCTCACATACTTGCGCATGCATGCGCTCAATCTCTCTAAATAAACATTTTTAAAAGTAAATACAATAAAATACGTTAATTGGGGCGGTGGCAGCGCAAGCCACAGCGGCAGGCCTGAAGCTCCTAAGTTCCCCGCACGTGGTGCACGGAGGCCTCGGATCCCAGGTTGTACAGCCACTTGACCCCAGTGGATCTGTGGCTGAGACACTTCCCCCACCTCCCACTCAACCGCTGGCAGCAGGGAAGCATCAACCTGTGGGACTGTTTCAGGCGGTATAAACAAAGCCCAGGGACTGGGACCTGGAAAAGAGGCGGCGCATGGGGCAAAGAACTCAGAACACCTTGGCTACCTCCTCAGCACAGAGAGATTGGACGGAAAGAAGTGATTTGCAACGTTCGGTTGAGAAGGGACTGGGGCGTTCTCCCCCCAACCACAAAGGCAGGGCCTCAGGAAGCCGCCAGTAGGACACAGTGGAGGCAAGACCTGCCTACACCAAACCACACCCATCCCCTCCAGATAGCTGTTTTGTTGTTGTTGTTGTTGTTGTTTTTACCTGAGCCTGGGTTTGCCTGTTTATTGCCTTTGTCTGTGCATTTGCATACCTTTGTTCTTGTATGGTTGTCTGTTTTCTTTTTCCAGGGCTACCTCAAGAAACAAGCCAAAGTACACAGGGAAGAGAGTCCCAAATACCACTACGAGTAGGGAAACAAAATAACCAAACTCTGAACAAGAAAACCAAGAGACACCATTCAAAGAACACTTCCTGAATGGACAGGCCCTGAACAGTCAAAGAGCCCTCTTTAATACAGCAGAACTCACAGGGGCAGAGTGTACAACAAGCTTTTAAAATTAACAAGAGATAGAAAACTAACCAAAATGATGAAATGGAAGAACTCTCGTCCAAAGAAATTCCAGGAAGAATTGACAGCTAAAGAACTGCTCAAAACAGATATAAGCAACATAACTAAACAAGAATTTAGAACAATAGTCATAAAATTAATCGCTGGGTTCGAAAAAAGCATGGAAGACATCAGAGAAACTATTGCCACAAACACCGTGGAGCTCAAAAATAATTATGATGAATTTAAAAATGCTATAAATGAGATACATAATAAAATGGAGTCATCCAATGCATTGAAGAGGCAGAAAGGAGAATGAGTGATGTAGAAGACACAATTATAGAAAAAGAGGAAGCTGAGAAAAAGAGATAAACTGATCCAGGAACACAAAAGGAGAGTTCAAAATCAAATGGAACAATATCCATATCATAGGAATTCCAGAAGAGGAAGAGAGAGGGAAAGGCACTGAAGTAGTCCTTGAACAAATTATAGCAGAGAACTTCCCCAATCTGAGGAAGGAAACAGACGTTGAAATCCAAGAGGCCAGGAACTCCCCTCAGACATAACTTGAATCGATCTTCTGCACGACATATCATAGTGAAACTGGCAAAATATAAGGACAAAGAGAGAATTCTGAAAGCAGCTAGGGAGAAAAGGGCCCTAACATACAAAGGGAAACCTATCAGAGGGGTGACAGACCTATCTACTGAAACTTGGCAGGCCAGAAAGGCATGGCAGGAAATCTTCAATGTGATGAACAGAAAAAATATGCAGCCAAGAATCCTCTGTCCAGCAAGCCTGTCATTCAGAATAGGAGGAGAGATAAAAGTCTTTACAAATAAACAAAAACTGAAAGAATTCGTCACCACTAAGCCAGTCCTACAAGAAATCCTGAGGGGGACTGTATGAGGGAAATGTTGCAAGGGAAGCAAGATACCAGAGACACTACCACAATCATGAATCCCACAAAGGACATGATGACTCTAACCCACGTTTTTCAATAATAACACTGAATGTAAATGGACTAAATGCCCCAATCAAGAGAAAGAGGGTAGCAGAATGGATAAAAAAACAAAATCCATCTCTTTGCTGTCTACAAGAAACTCATTTTAGACTGGAGGACACCTTCAGATTGAAAGTAAGGGGATAGTGAAATATCTTTCATGCTACTGAAAGTCAAAAGAAAGCTGGAGTAGCTATACTTACATCAGACAAACTGGACTTTAAAGCAAAGACAGTAACAAGGGATGAAGAAGGGCATTATATAATAATTACAGGGTCTATCCATCAGGAAGAACAATTATAAATGTCTACACACCAAATATTGGAGCACCTAAATGTTTAAAACAATCACAAACAGAAACAACCTTATAGATAAGAATGTGCAGATAGCAGGGGACTTTAATACTCCACTTACACCAATGGATAGATCAACTAGACAGAAAATCGCTAAAGAAACAATGGACTTGAATGACACTTAGGACCATATGGATCTGACAGATATATTTAGAACTCTACATCCTGAAGCCATGGAATTCACTTTCTTCCCAAGTGTGCATGGCACCTTCTCCAAATTAGATCACATACTGGGACATAAAGCAGCCCTCAATAAATATAAAAGAATTGAGATCATACCATGCACACTTTCAGATCACAATGCTATGAAACTTGAAATCAATCACAAGAAGAAGTCTGGAAAACCTCCAAAAACATGGAAGTAAAAGAAAACCCTAATAAAGAACAAATGGGCCAAAAAGGCAATTAGAGAAGAAATTTTAAAATATATGGAAACACACAAAAAGGAAAATACAACAATCCAAACTCTATGGGATCCAACAAAGACCGTCCTAAGAGGAAAGTACATTGCACTCCAGGCCTATTTCAAGAAATTAGAAAAAGTGCAAGTGCAAAATCTAACAGCTGACCTAAAGGAACTAGAGGGAGAGCAACAAGAGCACCCCAAACCAAGTAGGAGAAGAGAAATTTAAAAATCAGGGCAGAAATAAACAATATAGAAACCAAAGAAAAATCAGGGCAGAAATAAACAATATAGAAACCAAAAAACCAGTCGAACAGATCAATGAAACTAAGAGTTGGTTTTTTGGAAAAACTAAACAAAATTGACAAATCTCTAGTCAGGCTTCTCAAAAGAGAGAGCACTCAAATAGACAAAATCATGAATGAAAATGGACTTATTACAACCAACCCCTCAGAAATACAAGCAATTATCCGGTAATACTATGAAAAATTATATGCCAACAAATTGGACAACTTAGAAGAAATGGACAAATTCCTAGACACACACTCACTACCAAAATTCACACGGGAAGAGATAGAAATTCTGAACAGACCCATAACTAGTGAAGAAATCGAATCAGTTATAAAAAATCTCCCAACAAATAAGAGCCCTGGGCCAGATGGCTTCCCTGGGGAATTCTCCCAGACATTTAAAACAGAATTAATACCCATTCTTCTCAAGCTATTCCAAAAAATAGAAATCAAAGGAAGACTTAAAGACGCATTTTATGAAGCCAGTATCCCTTTGTTTCCCAAGCCAGACAGAGATCCAGCAAAAAAAGAAAACTACAGGCCAATATCCTTGATGAATACACATGGAAAAATCCTCAACAAGATACTTGCAAACCGAATTCAACAAAACATAAAAAGAATCATCCACCAAGATCAAGTGGGATTCCTTCCTGGGTTACAGGGCTGGTTCAATATTTGCAAAGCAATCAATGTGATACATCACATCAACAAAAGAAAAGATAAAAACCATATGATCCTGTCGATAGATGCAGAAAAAGCATTTGACAAGATATAGCATCCCTTCTTAATAAAGACTCTAGAGAAAGCTGGGATACAAGGAACTTACTTAAACATCATAAAAGCCATCTATGAGAAGCCTTCAGCTAACATCATCCTCAACGGGGAAAAACTGAGAGCTTTTCCCCTGAGATCAGGAACAGGACAGGGATGTCCACTCTAATCACTGCTGTTTACCATAGTGCTGGAAGTCCTAGCATCAGCCATCAGACAACAAAAAGAAATAAAAGGCATCAGAGTTGGAAAGGAAGAAGTCAAACTCTCACTTTTCACAGACGACATGATACTCTACATAGAAAATCCAACAGACTCCACCAGAAGCCTACTAGAGCAGATCCATGAATTCAGCAAAGTTGCAGGATACAAAATCAACGTACAGAAATTGGTTGCATGTTTATACACCAACAATGAAGCAACAGAAAGAGAAATCAAGAAACTGATCCCATTCACAATTGCACAAAAAAACATAAAATGCCTAGGAATAAACCTAACCAAGGATATAAGAGATCTATATGATTAAAACTATAGAAAACTTATGAAGGAAATTGAAGAATACACAAAGGAATAAAAAAACATTCCATGCTCATGGATGGGAGAAATAAATATTGTTAAAATGTCATACTACCCAAAGCAATCTACACATTCAATGCAATCCCAATCAAAATTTCACCAGCATTCTTCTCAAAACTAGAACAAACTATCCTGAAATTTGTATGGAACCACAAAAGACCCCGAATAGCCAAAGTATATTGAAGAAGAAAACCAAAACGGGAGGCATCACGATCCCAGACTTTAGCCTCTACTACAAAGCTGTCATCATCAAGACAGTATGGTATTGGCACAAAAAACAGACACATAGACCAATGGAATAGAATAGAGAACTCAGATTTAGACCTAAAAATGTACAGCCAACTAATCTTTGACAAAGCAGGAAAGAATATCCAATGGAAAAAAGACAGCCTTTTTAACAGATGGTGCTGGGAGAACTGGACAGCAACATGCAGAAGAATGAAACTAGATCATTTTCTCACACCATACAGAAAAATAAACTCAAAGTCGATAAAGGACATGAATGTGAGACAGGAAACCATCAAAACCCTAGAGGAGAAAGCAGGAAACAACCTCCTTGACCTCAACCACAACAATTTCTTACTTGATACACCCCCAAAGGCAGGAGAATCAAGAGCAAAAATGAACTATTGGGAACTCATCAAGATTAAAAGCTTCTGCACAGCAAAGGAAACAATCCATAGAACTAATAGGCAACCGACGGAATGGGAAAAGATAGTTGCAAATGACATATCAGATAAAGGGTTAATATCCAGAATCTGTAAGGAACTCACCAAACTCCACACCCAAAAAACAAACAACCCAGTGAAGAAATGGGCAGAAGATATGAACAGACACTTCTCCAAAGAGGACATCCAGATGGTCAACAGACCCATGAAATGATGCTCAGCATCCCTCCTCATCAGGGAAATGCAAATCAAAACCACACTGAGATACCACCTCATGCTGGTAAGCGTAGCTAAAATGAACAAATCAGAGGACTCTAGATGCTGGCGAGGATGTGGAGAAAAGCACCTTCCTACACTGCTGGTGGGAATGTAAACTGGTGCAGCCCCTCTGGAAAACAGTATGGAGGTTCCTCAAAAAGTTAACACTAGAACTCCCCTATGACCCAGCAGTAGCACTGCTAGGATTTTACCCAAGGGACACAGGAGTGGTGATGCATAGGGGCACGTGTACCCCAGTGTTCATAGCAGCACTCTCAACAACCAAAACATGGAAAGAGCCTAAGTGTCCATCAACAGATGAATGGATCAAGAAGATGTGGTTCATCTATACAAAATGGAATACTACATGAGAAAGCATGAAATCTGGCCATGTGTAGCAACATGGATGGATCTTGAGGGTATCATGCTGAGCAAAATAAGCCAGGCAGAGCAGGACAGATACCATATGTTTGCACGTATAGGTGGATTAGAAGGAACTTAACAGAGGACCATGGGGGAGAAGAAGGGGAAAAATACCAGGGGAGAGGGAGGGAGGCAAACCATGAGAGACTCTTGAATGCTGAGAACAAACTGAGGACTGATGGGGGTGAGGGGAGTGGTTGGGGGGTGATGGGCAGAGAGAAGAGCACTTGTGGGGATGAGCACTGGGTGTTATATGGAAATCAACTTGACAATAAACTATTAAAAAAACGAAAATAAATACATTAATTCTTCAAAAATCTATGACGATACTTTTTTCAACAAATCGAAATATAACTGGATATTAATATGCCAAACAATAGGTTGGACCCCTACCTCACACCATATGCAAACTCAGTGGATCAAAGACCTAAATTTCAGAATTATAATAAAAGTCTTAGAGAAAAACATAGGAGCAAAACTTTGATATTTATGGTTACAATATTTGATTAGCCAATGATTTCCTACATGACACAAAATCAGAAGCAAGAAACACATAGTAGGGAATGGGGCCCCTAGCCAAGGATTTCTTCCTCTGATCATCTTTCTCGTAAGTATTATTGCTCTAACTGCTATCTCTCCAACACTAGTGGTTGAACTGACAGAGGCCTTGAGGGCCAAGAGGACATCCATTTCCAAATCTGGGTTAAAAGTTGGACAAGCCACCACAAAGGTACCACCTTCCCAACAGGAAGCAGGATTTCTCTGGCCCCACCAGGCCATACCAGCAGAGCTGTGGCACAAGCACCAAAGCTTTGGCTTTTCCAGGGGCCAGAAGTCTGTGCCTGATGGTCAATTCTGGAGGCGGAGGGCAAACTATGTCCTCCTCATTCATTCAAATATTTATTAAGCATCTACTGAATACCAGGCCCTGAAATATATCCAGTGCTTGCTGCTCAAAGCATAAAGGTTTTAAAGACAAAGTCAAGGAGCTCAGAGACTAGCAAAAGAGAAAGCAAGTCAACAACAATATAGAAGGGCACCTGAGGACGCATATGTGGGGCATGCAGACAAAGCAGATGAAATGAAGGAAGTTTGCTAGAGGAGCAAGCATGGAGCCGAACAGTGGGACACAACGAGGGGTAATGAGGTGAAGAACGCAGGGATGTGTGATCAGCATGGAACAGACATGACCACCAACAGCATGGATGAAGAGCTTTTATAGACTCTTGGAGCTGCCAACCGTGTGTTATTATCATGCCTTAAAACAGCCACTCTGGTCTGTTTATTGATATCATGCCTACATGCTTCAGACTAGCAGCTTAATTCTTCCAGGTCTTAAAAAGCAGGAGCTCAAGGAAATGAGCATATGCCTCAGCCACAGTCGAGGAGGAGTTACTCATGGTCAGTGGAGGATGGTGTTTCTGATGGTCTCCTGGGAGGGAAAGAATTTGGCAGGCTGCCAGGCTCAGCTCCATGAGAAGCACTGGCAAGGCCCCAGCTGAAGTCTTTGCCCTGATTTTAACTGGCTATAGGACCTCAACCCAGTGGCTGAAGCTCCTCAGCAGGCAAGTAAGCAGAGCTCCAGGAGCCCCTCCCAGCAAGACCAAGGATTGCATGAACTGGACAACTTATCCACAACGGACCACCTGCCCCAGTCCCCTCTCATACACACTTTACTTAGCACAGTAACGCGTCCCTTTCACTGCAGAGTCACAAGGCCCGCCATTTCCAAGGAGGTGGTCCACCACACACTCTGGGCTTGGCTCCTGGGCCCTGGACATCCTGGTCTTCCTCATGATGGGCACTCTCTAGCCCCTGGCTGCTCCCTGCCAGCTCCCCAACGATCCAGCCCTCACCCCTGGGTAGCCACTGGCACTGCATCCTGGATATGAGCCAACTCCATGTGTCAGTCCTCAGCTTCATCCTCTGGTGAGGCTTCCACCTCTGTCTGCCAAGAGATCTCTTGATGGCATCCTTCCCACATGCTGCCTCACCACCACCCCATGCTCCCTACACCCTTCACATCTCCTTCCTGGCTGCTCTTTAACACCAGACAGCCCTGTCCACAGCACCTCCACCTAGAGGAATTAGCCCTTACCTTTTTAAACACCCATCTCTGGGGTATGCAGAACTATCCACCAATGCAGGCCCTGCCCTGGACATCCTGCCAACTAGGACCGAGTTTCGGCAGGCTCATGTGGGCATCTCCTCCTAGTGACCAAGATAATCTTTAAGATTCCACATTCACATCCCCCAAATTTGCACACCATTCAGCTCTTTTCTTCCTTCACAAAAGAACATCACCACCACCAACTAAACTCCCTATAACTGTTTTTAAGGTTGGTAAATGGACAGGACAGAGGATTACCCTGGAGAAGGTGTCATCAAGTACAGCTCAAGGGCTCTGCAAAATGGTCTCAGAGCTGCAAGGTTTTTCTCCTCATGAAGCAGAACAGCCAAGGACTCATGTTCCTCAGTCTCAAACACTCCCAACATCATCTGCCTTTCTGGTTTCTTCCTAAGAAAGGACTGTGCTACTGAAAATAATATCTGACAATCGGATCATGTAACCCTGCAAGAGTGATCATTACCCTTTTACAGATGAAGACAATGAGGGATACAAGTAGGATGTTCAAGACTCCAGCCAGGAAGTGGCAGAGCCAGGTTTTGAATCCAGTCCACACTCTGAAACCTAGTATCCATGGAATGTGATGTAATGTAGGAAGTCTGCAGAGCTCAAACCTGGGTTTAGCAAAGCAGCCTAACATACAGAAAGAATATGGCTTTGGAGTCAGGCGGACCTCCCTACAAATTCTTGCTCAACCACTTACAACTGTATCTTTGGCAGTGTGTGAATCTTTTTGAGCCTCGATTCTCATCTGTAAAATGGGGAAGCCAATACCTATTTTTCAAGGCTGACAGTGTTGAATTAGACTGAAATAATGAGTGGGAGCCTCCCAACACCATGCAGAGAGCCCACGGCAGATGTGTTTCTCGAGCAGCAGCACCATCAATGTTCATGAGCATGGGTAACAGAGACGACACCAGTGGCCAAATGCAAAATTAGGGTGGCTCAAGGAATTCATGGAGACAGGAGCCAAAGGAGATTTGTGAAGCAGTAATTCTTATTTTGATTGCACCCAGGAAGCTCTGTGGCCTTACAAAAGCCCCCTGCTGCCTGCCTTACATCTCCTTTTTCAAAAAACTCCACATACTCGGGGAGGAAGAAGGTGAGAGACAAGTAGAGAGGCAGACCAGAGGATGGCAGACACAGCCTTGTCCCTGTGTGATCCAGGCAGACCACACACTTATGCCGCCCATCGATGGACCCTGGGGCCTACTATGCACAAAGCCCGGGACTCCTACATGACCTCATCCCTCAAAAGGCACATAAGCTTGTATGCTTAGTACATGTCTACAGGTGGGAGGGTGCCAAGTGGGTGGGTGGGTGATGTGACAAGCCAAAATGAAAAGTCACGGGTGGTCTGATTATGCCCAATGAGAGTCCCAGTGGTGGGGCCAACCATTAATACATAACCTCCTGCCAAAAGCCCTTCCTCTTCACCAACCCGTGAAAGTGGTTTATAGACTGTTCTCTCAAGCTGCCAGCCAGAACATGTAACATCATTAACTCCAAGATCCCAATAATATTCCGAAAGGAAGAGTGCCCGGTCCCAGTGGGCAGCTGGTCTCAGGTAAGAGACAATCAGATCAAATTTCATTCCAAGGTGAGAATAGCTGCCAGACAAGAGAAGGCAGATTTTCAGAAGCGTCTGCTAGTCCAACAGTACCTCCCCTTGGTGTCACGTGTCTGAGCTATCCATATCCCACTCCACCTCCCACCCCCCCTAATGCTATGCCAGAGGGTTCCAATACAAATACGCTATGCTCATCCCCACACGTGTCCAAGGCTATGTTTAAAGGCACACGTAGAAACACTCAGAAAAGAAAACTCTTACAAAGATGTAAGACTCAGCTTTCAGAAACATGAGAATACCCAATAGGGCAGGAGGGAGGGTGGGCTTGTGAGCGGTCCAGCTCAGAGAACCTCAGTCCTTGTCTCTGTGCTGGGCCACATCTCCATGAGTCCATTTGCAGCCACAATGCCTGTTCAATGCTGAATGCAGCCCACATGTGACCCGGGACCCGCTGGCAGCATTCGTGAAACCAACACAACTTTCCCACTGCTTCCAAGGGCATCTGCAGGTGCCACCCTGCTTTTAAAAACAGACATGGCCACAATATGGGTTTAGGGCAGATCAATGCCCATCCAAGTATGTACACTCCTGAAATCAATTTCCCATCAGGCCGTCACCAAGAACTTACTTGATAGCACTTGGTAAGGCTGGGCAAACCCCTGCACAGCCGATTCAACTTCGGGAACCCACAGGCCAACTTGACATACCATGTTTAAATACAAACAGAGTCTTGCTTCATTTAACCAACAAAGAGAAAAAAGGGAAAATAATTATTATGCAATTCCCAGCATACATGAACCTTAGCCACAAACAAGTTAGTCCTCCATGTGGACAAGAAACACATCTGTTCCATATTTTTACACGTTCACAGTCATATAAAAATGTCCTCACAGCTGGCTCCTTGGGAAGCGTATGAAGATGTGTTATTTGTTCATCCCAAGTTCTATAAACAAGGTTTCTGAGCTTTCTTCCCCTGGTTTTTTATTATCCTATTTTTACCTGCACCTTATATGTTCAAAAAATCTTTCATTAAGATGTCACATATCCATCAAATAATATAGGCAAAAAAAATTTGAATGTTAAGGTGTAAACTGTATCCTGCAAGCATCCCTTATCAATTTGTCTCTTGGCATGACAGCACAACTCTCCTCCCCCCCACCCCCAGTTACTGCCACCTTCTGAGAAAGCAGAAAGGGCAAGAAAGGAAGACCTCCAAAGCTTTAAAAACAGGTTTTGGTCAATCATACTGAGATACCACCTCACGCCAGTCAGAGTGGCTAAAATGAGCAAATCCGAGGACTCCAGATGCTGGCGAGGATGTGGAGAAACGGGCACCCTCCTACACTGTTGGTGGGAATGTAAACTGGTGCAGCCCCTCTGGAAAACAGTACGGAGGTTCCTCAAAAAAATTAACAATAGAACTCCCCTATGACCCAGCAGTAGCACTGCTAGGATTTTACCCAAGGGACACGGAGTGCTGATGCATAGGGGCACATGTACCCCAATGTTCATAGCAGCACTCTCAATAGCCAAAACATGGAAAGAGCCTAAGTGTCCATCAACAGATGAATGGATCAAGAAGATGTGGTTTATCTGTACAATGGAATACTACATGGCAATCAGAAAGAATGAAATCTGGCCATGTGTAGCAACATGGATGGACCTTGAGGGTATCATGCTGAGTGAAGTAAGTCAGGCAGAGCAGGACAGATACCATATGTTTGCACGTATAGGTGGATTAGAAGGAACTTAACAGAGGACCATGGGAGAGAAGAAGGGGAAAAATAGCAGGGGAGAGGGAGAGAAGCAAACCATGGGAGATTCTTGAATGCTGAGAACAAACTGATGGCTGATGGGGGTGAGGGGAGTGGATGGGGGGTGACGGTCATGGAGAAGGGCACTTGTGGGGATGAGCACTGGGTGTCATATGGAAACCAACTTGATAATAAACAAAAAAAAACAAACAGGTTTTGGTCTTTGAACTAATTCCTTCTGCACGTTGAAACTTTTTTCCCTTAAAATAGAATTAGACCAAATGGTAGAATCTGTGCCTCTGGATTGTTTCCATTTAAAACCCAGGACTGTCAGGCCTATTTCACAGATGCACAAATGGAGGGCAGGAGAAGTCCAAGGAAACAGCTACTAACTGACAGGGCCAAGAATTAAACCCACAACTTCCAACCTCATGTCCAGTGCTCGTTCTGTTTGATGGGAACGGAGGTTTCACAAGACAAAAATGAACAGCAATGACTTCACAAGAGCCAAAAATTGAAAAAGAGCCTTAGATACATCATTTAGTAGTCCATCAGTTTCATATCAATGTGTAAATAGGTCACAATTTATAATCCTTCTGGTGATTGGTAGGTAACTCAAGGTACTGAAAACCTTCAGGCAAAAGTTAGAAGCATGCATGGCCACGCCACAAGGAAAGCAAATGGCAGCCTCAGATCCAGGAACATGAGGACCCGCAGTGGGAACACACATTACCTCAATTCCCGCCCCCCCCGCCCCCAGCTGTGCCTGCAGCACCCTGCTGGCCACTGTGCTGGCTGCGTGAGGATCCCAGGAGCAGAGTCAGGCAGACTTAGTGTCATCCAGGAACTTGTCAGAAACACAGCATCTCAGGTCCCACGCTAGACCTACCCAATCCATGTCTCCAGGTGACATGCAAGCACCCGGAAGGGGGAAAACTGCCCTTCAGGCATTTGCAGCCTTGTAGGAGGTCGGGCCACATTACATACAACCCTCCTCTTTGTCATGTATTGGCCACTATGCTAGATCCTTCATACTTCTGGCTCACGTAATTCCCATAAACCCCATAAGGTGAGCACTACAATCCCTGGTTTATGGATGAGGGGGTAGAGCCCTGAAGAGGTTCAGTGAGGCCACACAGCAGCAAAACGCTAGGTCCATAAACCACGCCAGCTCCCAGGCCCTGCCGCTTTCCTCCTGGGAGGCATGTCACCAGTACCTAAAGCAGACAACACCTTGCATCTGCCTGACCTGCGGAGGGCTTGGTGAGGGAGACGGTCTCTGCAGGAGGCAGTATGACCTCACAGCTGAGGGAGGCTCGGGCTAGGAGCCAGCACTGTCCAAACTTTCAGGGGGCAGCTGGGGGCTGGGAGGGGAGCCTTAAGTTACTTAACCTGGCTAAGCTCAGTTTCTGCCTCTGTATGGAAGAAATAATGAGACCTCTCTGCTAATGAGGCAGAAATGTGATCCCCATAAGTAGAATGGTTAGCACAGGTGGGGCACAGAGCAAGCAACGGGGTATAGTTACCCTGAGGGCATCTGAGCTTGTATTAGCACCCTTGAGAATCACCTGAGGAAGTTAAATTTTTTCCAATGTTTATTTTTGAGAAAGAGTGCCACAGATTTTGAGCAGGGGAAGGGCAGAGAGAGAGAGAGATAGAGAGAGAGAGAGGGAGGGAGGGAGAGAGAGACACAGAATCTGAAGCAGGTTCCAGGCTTTGAGCTGTTAGCACAGAGCCCAATGCAGGGCTCAAACCCATGAACCTTGAGATTATGACTTGAGCTGATGTCAGATGCTTACCGACTGAGCCACCCAGGCGCCCCCACCTGGAAAAGTTTTAAAAGACACTAATACCCAGGCCCCACCCTCCGAGAGTGGACTAGACTGCAGTGGGGTGCAGGCCCCAATTCTTTTTAGACATTGCTCAGGTATCCTAACACAGTTACTAATATTCCTACCTTAAATTGAAGTGTCTTTGACAGGTGCTAAAGAAACTCTGCAATAATTTACACCACGAATTATTCAATGAAATTCGTAATTACTGCACTAACATCTTGTACATTTTTAGTTTTGTAGTTTTTAATAAAATTTCCAGTGTTTGATATGACTACATGTTAAAACTCTTTCTTGGGGCCTATCTTCTGTTGTGAAGATGAACAAAGGAGGTCCTTAAATGATAAGTTCTACTTTAAGAGTGTGATGTATTGGGGTGCCTGGGTGCTCAGTTGGTTAAGCATCTGACTCTTTCTTGGTTCAGGTCATGATCTCTCAGTTTGGGAGTTTGAGCCCCATGTCAGGTTGTACAGAGCCTGCTTGAGTTTCTGTCTCTCTCCCTCTCTGCCCCTCTCCTGCTGGCACACTCTATCTTGTTCTCAAAGATAAACATTAAAAAAAAGAAGTGTGCATTATTGGTAAAAATGCCGTGACACTCAGGAGGGCTTCTGATGTCCCCATATTGGTAGGTGGCACAAAAGGAAGGCTTGCCACATATCCTGCAGATGGTCTCAGAGACCTATTTTGTTAAAGGTAGGAAGTGAATTGTGGGGCTCTGTGAACTAACGAGGATTCTTCTTTCTACACTGACACCCTCGGGTCCACGTCACCTAAAGCGATGCCCTAACTCTATTCAGCCAGAATCGTTCCAAAGGGTGGGCTGCGGGAAGCCTGCAGAGTCCAGAGGACAGGCTTGGCCAGCGCCCTGGGGAAACAGGAGGGCGACCCAGGTACTCTCACCTGCAGCCACTTGCCCAGGGCTTCAGCTCCAGGGCTGGAGGCCTTTCACTGAGCCATCCATGCTCTCTGCACCTCCACAGTCCCCTTCCTGACCAAACTGTCCCAGCAGATTTTCACTTCATTGTCATGACTTAGCAGAGCCTAACCAAGGAGAGCTTTCCTACCGGAGCCAGCTGCAGTTTCTAACTTGCGTCACGGCTGGCCACAGCCTCCCAGCCTCGGGCCGGCAGACACGCCCCTCGGCATATGTGAAACAAAAGATGCTGTGAGTAACTGTTGGGTTTTCTGCAGCTGATGGAAACTCACTGTGGTTCAAGCTCAGATATTTGGAAAACTGGAACAGATTTGTTAAGGCCTTAAAATTCAGAAAGACAAAATCCCACTTGGTGCAAAGCCATTTCCCTTTCAGACATGAACGAAGGGAATGGCTCACAGAGGCCCCAGGATATCACATCAGAGGAGCAGCAGTGGATGTCAGGCTAAGAGGACTGACTGAGTATCACAGAAAAATGGACCCCCGTCCTGGACTTGCCAATTGCTAGTTGTGTGACCTTAGCCAAGGCGCCTCTGCTCTCAGGGGACTTGGTCATCCTATATGTAGATACTGACCAAGAGGAGCACTCAGGCTCTTCACGATCTTCAGAGCTTATGAGAATCTTTACTGAGGAAAGGCCTCTTGGCTGTCATGAAAGAAAGGGAGACATGGTGGCCTTCTTCAGCCCTAGACTTTCCTGCTTTTATAAACAAAAAGGCAAAGCCCTGTTGGGTCAGTAGTTCTATCCTACCTGCCCCAAAGGCCACTGCTTCTGGTCATCTCCTGTGCTCAGGGCTATCTGCAAATCATGATGACTTCAAAAGCACCATGTTTGAAAGACTTCTGCCTTAAGCTAATGGATTCTTTCAAATGAATTTTAAAAGCATCTACAGAAGAAAACTGAAAACACATCCATATAAACCCTCATACATCAGTGTTCATAGCAACGTTATTCCTAATAACTGAAACAGTGGAAACCACCCAAATGTCCATCAACTGGGAGATGGATAAGCAAAATGTGGTATATCCATACAGTGGAATATTGTTCAACCAGAAAAAGTAATCGAGTACTGATCCGTGCTACAACACAGATAAGGCTTGGAAATATCCTCAATCAAAACCAGACACCAAAGGCCACATATCCAACAGTTTTTTTTTTTTTAAATATTTTTATTTATTTCTAGGAGAGAGAGAGAGAGACAGCGCGAGCAGGGGAGGGTCAGAGAGAGAGGGAGTGACAGACTGAAACAGGCTCCAGGCTCTGAGCTGGCAGTCAGCACAGAGCCCGACGCGGGGCTCAAACCCACGAACCGCGAGATCATGACCTAAGCGAAAATCGGACGCTTAACCGACTAAGCCACCCAGGCGCCCCTCCAACAGTTCTTTTTATATGACATTTCCAGACTTGGCAAATCCATATAGACACAAAGTAGACTCATGGTTGCCAAGGACTTGGGGAGAAGAATGGGGAGGAACCGCCAGTGGGTACAAGGCTTCTTTCAGCAGGTAATGAGAACATTCTCAAATTAGCCAGTAGTGATGGTCATACAATTCTGAATATACTAAACAACCAAGGAGAACATACTAAATGCTTCTTCAGAAGTGGGAAGTTTTACGGTAAGTGAATTTTATCTCAAAACAGAATCTTAAGTAGATGTACCCGGATGTATGGGACATGAATATAAAATTCTTCACAGTTCTGCTGGCAGCATCACAGAGGTGAAACCTGCCCCCTACCACAACCTTCAGTCTCTATGAGACAGGCCAGTCATGCTGAGCTGCTCTCCATCTGACACCATCAAATACCTGAGTCATGCTGCTAATGAAGCTCCCCCAAGTACCCAACTGACTTCAGCTCCCCACCAGTAGAACTATGAGGACAGAAATGAGCTGGCCACATCTGTGTGAGAATGGTCTCCTGTTTAACTTGTTTTTACACGTAAATTCGTAAGCTGGCAAAACGGGCATTCAGCTTTGTGTAGCCAATTAACGGCCATCCTGAGGTGCACCGCATGTGAGAAGTCTTGTAGAAGATGCCTCATCACTACAGGCTGCAGACTAGATAAAATGCTTCACAGGTTTCCAGCACTCTCACTTCCTTTACCACTTCTGATCCTCATGAAAGCCCAGAGAGCACAGGGTATTATCGTACCCCTTTCATAGACTGAGAAATTGAGGATCAAAGAGGTACAATGACCCAACCAAGGTGGCACACAAGTGTGAAAGGTGCCCACATGAACCTGGGGACCCAGCCTCCTAGTCCAGTGCTCTGTAGATAACACTTGCCTGCCCCATCTTCCCGTGTTCTTGACAGTTGAGAAGGACCATTCATCGCCTCCAAAATGCTCCCTCACCATAATTCATATTCAATGGCTCACTTCTGGAATGAAGAGTCATCCCACTGTCCACCTAGATCAAGAGGCCAGCCACACTTCCATCTTCACATCTGAGACACAGAGACAGAAGCCTATGGCCCTATCTCTCCTCCTTAAAACTCTTCCCTCAATGCCCAATGCCTTCACAATCTTTCAATCTTTTCTCCTCTGACCATTCAGTCTACTTCTGAACTACATCTTCTCTGCTCCATGGAGAGAAAGAGAAGGATTCCACTTCAGAGTAGATGGCCATAGACATTCGCCTCTGGATTGCATTTGGTTAGACCTCCACCCCTCCCACCCCATCACCCTCACTGTCCCAGGGCCTGTCCTGCTGTCATCTCTATGGATACCCTAAGAAAAGTGACGCACTTGGGTGGCACAGTCAGTTAAGCATCCAACTCATGATTTCGGCTGAGGTCATGATCTCACAGTCATGAGATTTAGGCCTGTGTTGGGCTCTCTGTGCTGGGCGTGGAGCCTGCTTAAAATTCTCTCTCCCCCTCTGCCTGTCTCCTCCTCTCTATAAGAAAAAAAAGAAAAGAAAAGAAAAGAAAAAGCATCTCCCTCCTCCCTCATGCCAGGGCTTCCCCCACACTGCAGGTCTAGGGCCACAGCCTCACAGAGACCTCCCTCACAAATCAGCCCAAGGGGCACTTCTCAGGCTTGAATGTGCCCACCACTCACCCAGAGACCTGGGGAAAAAGCAGACTCTTGGTGGAGCCTGAGGAGCTGCACCCTAACCTGGTCTGGTGGCTGCATTGTGAGTAGGTCCTGGGGTCTCCACCCAAGAGATATGGGGTAATGGGCAGAGAGCAACCAACCAGATATTTTTTAATGCCCTGCCCAAATACCAGGGAAGTGGGAACAGTGTTTCCATCTCTTTGTAGGATTCCACTTGCTTGCTTATAGGAACCTAAAGTGGTCAAATTCTTCAAGACAGAAAGTACAACAGTGACTGCCAGGGGCTGGGGGGCAGCAGAAATGGGAAGTCATTGTTTAATGGGTATGGAGTTAGGGTTGGCAAGCTGAGACTATTTCTACAGATGTGGTGGAGGTTGCACAGCAATGTGAAGGTACTTAATACCACTAAACCAGACACTTAAAAATGGTTAAGACAGTTACCTCTGTATATTTTGCAGTGTAAGTGGTTAAAGGGATAAATGGTCCACAACTTGCTTGCAAATATGTGTGTCCTAAAACCAGCTTGCCAACAAGTGTGGCTTAGGTTGGGGGGGAGGGGCACATATCAAAATAATTAGACTAAGCAAAGGGAACGAGCAAGGAAAGACAGGGCACAGGGACAACAAAACAAATTAGGAAGAAACTGAGGGCCAAGATATACTGTATTAGAAGTTATCTACTAAAAAATTCCAACTTTTCTATGGAAGATTCTGGGTGTTTCTGACCAAAAGACTTAATTTGTATGGTCACTGAGGAACCTCAACAATTTCCCCCTCCCCCCATGAAAAGGATATTGAGGTATTAGTTACATCACAGCTTCTGCTGGGAGAAAATCAGTATGGATATTACAGTAGTCAGAGCCTAGGATCTCACCCACTTAAGCAGAATTTTTATATTCAAACTTTTGATAAACAGTAAATAATTTTTAAGCAAGCAATGGCAAGACCTTCACATATTTTAATTTTTTTGTTGTTTATTTTTGAGAGAGAGAAAGAGAGAGAGAGAATGAGCAGGGAAGGGGCAGCAAGAGAGGGAAGAGAATCTAAAGCAGGTTCCAGGCTCTGAGCTGTCAACACAGAACTTGAGGCAGGGCTCAAATTCATGACCCATGAGACCATGACCTGAGCTGAAGTCAGACACTCAACCAACTGAGCCACCCAGGTGTTCCAAAACCTTTGCATTTTTAATAAGCTGAAAGATTTCCATTATGCTCCTAAAGACTTCCTAAACTGGTACTTTACCTTAGCCTCTGTGTTCCACTGTACTTTTCACAAAAAAGATATAGCACAACTACAGTGCAGTAACAGTTTCAGTAAAGAGTCGAACAAATGACTCCATGAAGCACAGAGGCAGCTTCTTTCAGCCCAGCTGGCAGCACTAGACCACCTGAAAACCTGTAATATTCCAAAACAAATCTCCTTTCACCACAGAGAATACCCTATGATTTCTCCCTTTAAAAGAGTCAAAGAAAAGACTCAAAGATATAATAGCAGAAATTCAAATTAAAACTTCAATGAAAGATCAGCTCATATCCAATAGAACTGCTATTAAAAAAAAAAATTAAAAGTGTTGATGGAAATGTGGAAAAAACAGAATCTCATGCACTGATGGTGGGAATGTAAAATGGCGCCACCACAATGGAAAATCCAGCTATTCCTCAGGAAACTAAAAATGTAATGACCTCTATGATCCAGCAACAATGCTTCTGAGTATACACCCACAAAATAATTAAAAGCAAGGTCTCAAAGAGATACTCACACACCAGTGTTATTGTAGCATTATTCACAATAGTCAACACGCACAGAACAGCAAGGAGAGTGTGCTTTTTCATTTACCTAAGTCACCGAAGACCATCTGTGGCTCCTCACACTTTACAGAAAAGTGAGCCCAATACAAATTTTGCCAATGTACCATCAGACTCAGATTCTGCCAAATTCTTTGACTCTAGTTAGTCTGGGAACTGCAAAAACTCCCATGAGGACATCCCAGCTTCAGTATGAAAGTGGAAAAGACACCCAGCACTTTTCCCATGGCACAAATGTTTTAATGGCTATACGGATGCTTACCTATCTAAATAAAGAAACCACAGAATCCTTCAATCCAGCCATCCCAGTGTGGATGTACTCAGGGTTTGGCATTATACCACAGTGAAAAGACAGACTTGGGAGTTACTACTAGAAAGGCAGAAAGGAGGGTCACCTGTACCCTCCCAAGAGACTCAAGATCTTCACTGGGAAGCCAAAAGCTTCCCAAGATTTGTCCAAAAAGTTCAATGCATAGCACTGAATTGTTTTCATTTGCAGAACAGCATAAACTTAATAAGAAAAATATGTTAAAGATTAAGATCATACTCAAAATGTCCTTTTAACTTCCGACATATTTATTCACTTTCTGTGTGTATGTTCATGCACGCAGCGGGAAAGTCCCGTTTGTCTGAGTTGCTTACTCCAGTATTCACTCTCCCTTTCTTTCTCATGAGAAGATCCCCAGTTTTACTGAGGGTGGCCCTGAAGCCAGTTAGAAGCACTTCTTTCCAGGGCTCCTTAGCAGCTATCTGTAGCTACAGAACTTCTATGGGCAGAAACTTTCAAAAAGGCCCTTTCTTAGAGCTCCCTCCTTTCTGCTACCTAAAATACTGAAGCGATGACTCAAGCTCAAGTGGTCATCCTGGACAGTGAGGGGTTGTGCTGAGAATGACAGAGACAACAAGAAAAAGGGAACTATGTCCCTGATGACCTTGGAGCTGCCACACTGGCTCTGGCTTCTTTTACACAATAGGGAAGGAACCTTCTATCTTCAAACCATTCACTATTGTTTTGAGGGCTCTGTTATACAAAGGTAAACAGAATTTTAAGTAACAATTTAAAGGAAATTCAATCTTTAAAAAAGCAACCAGACAAAACAAAAACCCCAGGAGCACCTCTTCCAATAAAATGACTAATATCAGAAACAAGTGGGCGAGGGAAAAGAAGAAACCCAAAACACTAAAATATAAGCGGGTGAGGACAACCACCACTACCCATAAGGCACACATGGTATTGTCATCTGCTTAGCATAAATAGAGGAAACAATGAGACATCGGATAGACATGAGAACAGGAGAACCCAAAATAGCCGACAGGTATTCACTGGAGAGTGTGCTAGGCCAAGTTGAGAAGAGCAGCAGAAACGGAGATGGGTATTGACCAATCCAATTCCAGGCGAGTCCACGAGCCCATGGTCAGGACTGAATGATCTGGAGCAGTCTAGCCCCTGTGAACTCTTAAAACTGGCTGCCAAGGCACCGTTCCAGGATAGGAGAAACTGTTGGGAGTGGCATCAAAACTAAGCAAGATAGGAATGATACAAAGGAAAGACATGATCCAGTTAAAAATAGACAGGAACAGAGCCCAGAGGTCTAAGAATGCATGTAGCCATGTCTCTGAACACTATACTGAAATAGATATGGAAACTCTGTGATGTTAGGAAAACAACACTGAACAAGCTGCTTTCTCAAAGTTGAGGAAAGTTAGTTTCACATAAAAATGAGCAACATAGGGGCGCGTGAGTGGCTCAGTCAGTTGGGTGTCCGACTTCGCTTCAGGTCATGATCTCACAGTTTGTGGGTTCAAGCCCTGCATTGGGCTCTGTGCTGACAGCTTGAGCCCGGAGCCTGCTCTGCATTCTGTGTCTCCCTCTCTCTCTCTGGCCCTGCCCTGCCCATGCTCTGTTTCTGTCTCAATAATAAATAAACATATGAAAATTTTTTTAAAAAATGAGGAACATTAATGTATAAAAGGCCAAATAACATGCAGACTCACTATAGGGGAAAAAGTGATTAAGGAGCTGAATGACCTCCTTACAGACCATGTAAGCATGCAAAAAGGCACATCTCAAGAACAAATATATGACCTACTTTTTTTTTTTTTTTTAGGAGATCAAAGATACAGAATTAATGTAATACAAGAACAATATAAATCAGAATTAGGAAAACTTCTAAATAGAATGACAGAACTTGGGTGTTTGAAATGAAATCATTTCAGAAGTGAATACTAAACTGGAAGAAACACAAGAGTAAATGAGCACAACAGATAATGCTTAAAATATGTAAGTTTCAAGGAGAACTTTTTGTTAATTCAAAAAGAAAAAAAGATTCAAAACGACGTGAATTACTGTGAGGAGACAAAGAAGATCTAACATAGAGAAAATTGGAGTCCCTGAGGCCAACAAGCAAAACGAGAGAACCAATATTAAGAACTATAATGGAAGAAGACTTTCCTAAAATTAATATGTATATTTGAAAATACATATTGAAAGAGCACACTATATACAGGCCTGGAAGAACCTACACCAAGATACAGTCTAATTACTGAATTAGAATTAATTTACTGAAGAAAATATGGGGGTGGGGGGTGTCCAAGCAAAAACAAGTGACTCATGAAGGAAAGAAAAGCAGAATGTCACTAGACTTTTTTTCATTTTTTTAAATTTATTTCTGAGAGAGAGAGAGAGAGAGAGAGAGAAAGTGTGAGCAGGGAAGGGTCAGACAGAGAGGGAGACATGGAATCTGAAGCAGGTTCCAGGCTCTGAGCTAGCTGTCAGCACAGAGCCCGAGACAGGGCTCGAACCCACGAACCATGAGATCATGACCTAAGCCAAAGTCAGACGCTCAACTAACTGAGCCACCCAGATGCCCCTCACTAGACTTTTTTAAAGCAACATTTTATATAGAAGGAAATGGAGTAACAAGAAAACGAAAGCCAAGTGTATTACAGAAAGCAACAAATTTCAGTATCAAGTGTACAAAAACTGTTAATGTGCAAAACCTCAAGTCCCTTCCTGAAGAATCTACTAGAGTGAGAACCCTCAAATTTTCATCTCTGACTTTGTACACTATAAATTATTGAGGAGCTCAAAGAGCTTAGTTTATGATAAAAGACAAAGGGGGGTGATATCTACATCTTTTACCTTTCAGAAATTAAAACAGAATTTTTTAATGTTTTACTAGTCAAAAATAACAGACTCATTTTATGCTAACATAAATAACATTTTACAGAAAATAACTGTTTTCCCAAACAAAAGTAATTAGTAAGTAGAAGAGCATGGTTATAATTTCTGGTAATCTCTTTACTCTCTCAATACACAACAGCCTGACTCACTTACCTGCTTATACCGTTTGTTGGGAGATTGTAAGTCATATCAGCATCTGGAAAACTCTACTGCATCCTCTTAACAAAAAGAGGTGGGGTTGGAAAATAAACATTTTAGAATTTTTACAAAACCCATTTTCACCTCAAGGACTCCCTAAGTAGGGAATGAGCTTTGGACACACAAAACAACTAGAAGGTGTCCACATATGCATTGGTGGTTAATGCAAACTGCAAGATACTGTCCAACTGTAAGTGAATGAGGACTGAAATGGAGAGGATGGTTTGAAATGGCTCTATCATTTGATAGTGTAATTCAGAACTATAAAAGTGAGCAAAGTAGAAGCAGAAAAGAGAAAAGAAAAATTTAATTATTCTAGGTAATTATATTGCTGGTGTTAGTAGTATTGTTATTCTGGTACCTCCATGGGTCTGAGTGTGATGTAAAGTGAATGGGTCAACCTGGGCTATTGTAATTATATGGACCCCTGTGTTTGTGGGCAGCATCACAAGAAACCCTAAACTCATAGTCCACTTCTCCCCTCTCATGCCTCCAGTACCATCTTCCTAGGTCAAATATCTTGTCCTTATATAATCTCAACTCGGTCTGCCCTCAATACTATATGCACAACCATCTCCCCAAGTCAGCCATCCCACCCAGGCTGGCCATGTTCCACTGGGCACCAGCTGGGCTTCAGAAAGGGATTTGGAAGAAAAAAAACAGAAATGACACCACTAAGACCAATTAAGCAAGATTTTTCAATGTGCCTTCATTTTTCCAAAAATAGCTCAATATAAGAAATGCCCATTTTAACAAGGTTTGGGTGGTTTTTTAAAACAAAGCTAAAAATATTCTGTGCCTTTGTATAATAATCCAAATCAGAGCCAAAACACTGGTTTCACGGGCACCCTCCTACACTGCTGGTGGGAATGTAAACTGGTGCAGCCCCTCTGGAAAACAGTGTGGAGGTTCCTCAAAAAATTAACACTAGAACTCCCCTATGACCCAGCAATAGCACTGCTAGGAATGTACCCAAGGGACACAGGAGTACTGATGCATAGGGGCACATGTACCCCAGTGTTCATAGCAGCACTCTCAACAATAGCTAAAACGTGGAGAGAACCTAAGTGTCCATCAACTGATGAATGGATCAAGAAGATGTAGTTTATCTATACAATGGAATACTACATGGCAATGAAAAAGAATGATATCCGGCCATGTGTAGCAACATTGATGGAACTTGAAGGTGTTATGATGAGCGAAATAAGTCAGGCAGAGCAGGACAGATACCATATGTTTGAACATATATGTGGATTAGGAGGAACTTAACGGAGGACCATGGGTGGGGGAGAAGGGAAAAAATAGTAGGGGAGAGGGAGGGAGGCAAACCATGAGAGACTCTTGAATGCTGAGAACTGAAGGCTGATGGAGGTGGGTGAGAGGGCAAGGGGGGTGATGGGCATGGAGAAGGGCACTTGTTGGGACGAGCACTGGGTGTTATATGGAAACCAATTGGACAATAAACTATCTTTAAAAAACACACACACACATACTGGTTTCATCCTCTAAACAAAAGGTTTAGATACTTTTGTATCTAAAAAGATACTTCAAACAAAGGGAAACATCTAGGTTCCAAGGCACTGGGCACCCTTTGCAACTCCATTGCCAGCAAGTTTAGTGCTATCATTGAATGACCAGCTATAGTAACTATTTCATCCCACGTCCTAGTATTGTTTGTTTCTTTGTTCTGATTTGTCATGATCCCTAGTTGCTTAAAATACTATTATGTGTTGTTCTAATACTATGTATCACTTCCAATGAATCTGGGAAGCAAGAAAAGTATAACCATACTCAGTTAATCATGAAATCAGGCCAACCATTGCATACCTCAACCACACTTCTCAGTTATAACCCTGGAGCTCCTTCCTACCACCTAGAACCCTCGAAACATTCTGGCAGTGAGGGAAGTTGGTCAGCTACACCAGCCCCCTCTCCTCCACCTGCACCTTTTGGCTTCTTTCTGTCCACTTCATTCTATATACCATTTCCACAATATTCTTCTTTACAGTCTATTTCCATCTTTTTCCCCTGTTAAAAATCTTGTTTCCGTGATTCCTGGATTTTCTATTTAGTGAATAAAATTTAAATCTCATCTAGTTGAAGACTGTTTATATGAGGACCTTAATAATAATCTTTATTTGAGCAACCCAATATTTAAATTGATATTATCTTGCTTGAACAAAACAATGAAGCCTTGAAGCAGATAGCATCCTCCCCCGGCGGGTAGGTCAGAAAACCCAGGCTTTTCTCTGTCTAGTATTTCTCACCCACACCCACCCCACCGATGGGGTTTCCTGCTTTTATCTTCTGTCCAAGTACAGTGGACTCTCTCTGCTGCCAAATTCACTCTGCACCTGCACATACCCTTTCAGGTGTCTTTTCTCCAAGTGCCTCTTCAACCACCCTCTATGTTACCTACATAGATCCTTCCAGGCTTTTATCAAATCACTCACCTCTCAAGACCTTCCCTAAGACCAGTTTATGTGTAGATCCTAGGCCTTCATATCTATGTGGCTAGCTCTCGATGCTCACATAGGATATCCACAGAACTCCTTTTTCTGAAGGTTGGGGGCCACAGTATCAATGCACTTAGGAGTTAGGAATAGACCCAGTTAACACAATTTAAGGGCATAAAGCCAATTCTACCACCCAAGGGATACTTAGCAATGTCTGGAGGCATTTTTCCTGTCACAACTAGGGGTGTTGCTACTGGCATATAGCAGGCAGAGGCCAGGGATGCTGGTCAATATCCCACAATGCACAGGATGACCCACAATAATTAAATATCACGCCCAAAATGTCAACACTGCTGTGGTGAGGAAATCCTGCTCTAGAAGGACCAAGAGGAAGTGCCCAGGAGACCCAGGCCCTCTACAAGTGGTGGAACATCACCACATTAGATCCAGAGCCATCACAAATGCTTTGAACATTACATTACATTACAGAATTCTGAACTTAAGCAGCCCAGCGTCCTGCCCCACAGTCATCCCAGAAGCATGGGGCAGGCACGGCACACACTCCAGAATGACCACATCACAAACTACGGGAGCTGGCTGCCGCATGGTTGCCTACTAATTTTAACCTCCCTTTCTCAAAGGTCATGAATATTTTCAGACCTCTTAGCACACACATATTGTGGACAGACTTGATCTATGTTGCTTCCAGTTGGCAAAGGATTCCATTTGCCAACACCCTAAGCTGAGTTACAGGCTTAACTTTGTCCCTGTCACTTTCCAAGGGACTTTCTTGCCCATTATCCTAATTGGCAAATGATACGTAAGTACCAGAAGGCTAAGTGTCCCCAATTATATTTATAATGAAAGCTTAATCTCCAAAAGAAAACAGTAATTCATTAAAACCACCCTTCCCATGTGCCATTACAGTAGCCAGAAGTACAAGAATGTGCTCCACGGGGAGGTACAAATTAGCTGCCTGAGCATGAAATGCAGACTAGGCCAGAGGGGAACCAAGAGAGGCATCCTCCTGGCTCCAGTAAAGCTCTGTCCTTGCTGCACGCAGCCTTGCCGCATCCCTAGGGGAGGGGAGGAGGGGACAGAGGCTGAGGGTCAGGGTCTGGGGTGGGGGGTGGGGGGTGGGAAGCAGTCCTTCTGTGGCCTGCTCAGCAGGCTTTTTATTTATTTATTTTTTTTTAGCAGATACATCAGCTTTGGCTTCTCTAATGCTACAGGGAAACTGGAGAAGGTTTCGGGAAGAAAAGGAAGACAACTCTATGGTCTAATATTTCAGCCTGACTCACCATAATCGCCAATTCTTCTGCCTTCTTACTCATATAGGTAAGCTAAACCCCACCGTGTGCTGTGCCTTGTGCCAGGGAAGCGAATCCGGCTGCCCCACCATGCTTACACAGGTCTTACCATGTGCCCAGCGGGGGTTCTCAACACCTGACGTGGATCAACTCATTTAACGGCAACAAACTTATGACTGTCATTTTATAGGTGAGAAAAGGGAGGCAGAGAGAAGGGACTTGCTGAAGATCACATAGCCTTTTAGTGCTGAAGCCAGGGTGTGAACCAGGTGGGCTAGCTCCACCCCCTGCCCTCCTACACGAGGACCAGCACCACCACACAACAGCCACGTGCAGAGGTTTATGACAAGCACCCGACGTACCCCATCTCAGCCATGGGGGACATGGAAGGCCACATGTCATTTCCCTGTGGTGGGGCGGGGCAATGGAGTGAAACCCGAAAGTTGAATAGGAGTCAGCAAACAGAGGACTCAGAGTCACAGGCCACATGGCCTGTCTGGGAAGTCCCCAGGAGTCCTGCAGAGCTGAAGCTGGAGGGGCGGGACCTATGGCACCTTATCCCCAGCCCAGATCCCCAGCCTGGCCCATGCGATGCACAGAACAAGGACTCCCCCTTGACACGAAAGTCACCTGCGGCCTGGGGAGATTAAGTAACCTCCTCAAGGTCACCTGCTACTGGAGTGGTAAAACCAAGACTCAACACAGGCATGTCTCAGGACTTCTTAAGACCCAGGCCACGCCCCTTGTCGTTGGAGGCCTCGAACTTGGCTGAGCTCCAATTCCCTGCATTTGCCGTTGTCCACAGGACCCCCTGTAGCACCTACTCCTGTAATGAGGAAGCCTCCCTGGGCAAGACTGCCCCAGCCTGGCTGAGGGATCCCTGTCTGGACTCCCCAGCACCCATGAGCACCTCTTCAGATGCAGGGACCCTGGTGCTTGTGTGCAAAGAGGGCCAATCCCTGGCAAAATGATCCCTCTCTGCCTGTTCCATGAGCCCTCTCCCTCAGAAGCAGGTTGCTTATGTGCCAAGGGCCTCTAGGTCCTCAAAACCCACTCTAAGGAAAGGTTCTGAGCCTCAACATACTGTGGGCCTCTACCCATAGCACCCCATTCTCAGGAGTATTGGCCTCATATGAAACCAGGCCTTTTGTTCATGGAAGATGCTCCAGCACCAGAAACTGAACGCTGACTACAACTAAAGTTCTTGGGCTGTCTACACTCCAGTCACTCATTTCCCAGCGCAAGGGCAATACCACTTATTGGAGAGAGTACTCACGGGCCACATTTCATAGGCAGGAGGAGTGAGAGCTAAGACAGTGTCACTTCCTGTCCACACAGGTGAGCTCCTGATCTTTCCAAGTTGGTTGCCTTCATAAATGACACAGGCTATTGATCTATCCTGTCATATTTCCCCCCAAATTTTGCCATCAGTGAGTACTTCCATAAATTCTGTTCCCAGGATTACTCCAGGTCACGGAGTTTGAGAGTTTAACTTCCCACTCTACCCTGAGAATGCAGAGTGGAGAATCCTGCCAGGCATACTACATCCACCACCATCCAGATACCTCAGTCACTCAAAAAAGGGACTTTTCTGAAGCCAATTTGCCACAGAAGCTCTTGTCTTAAAACCATGTGGGGTCCCCACCTTGATACACCAAAGCCAGAGATCAGAGGACAATGTCCTAAATCGCTTTTGTTATTGAAAGAAGTGTTTACCAAAAATATCCGAGCATGGAATGTGCTCCCAGAAAAAAAAAAAAAAAAAAAAAAAACAAGCACAACTCAGGACAATGGCCATCATACATGTCAGAACAAGATCCCAGCACGAACCAGGCTCCATCTCTTCTAAAGAGCTAGCACAAAGAGAGCATCTGGCTGCACACCCCCAACAGAGTCACATTTTATTTTAGACTCACTCCCTCTCTTTAACCTCAAATACTCTAGCCTTAAAAAGAAAGCGCGGGGCACCTCCAGTTTTCATTTAGCCTGGCACAGCTGCACTTCTCCAAGCTGGAAACCCTGCACAGGCAAGAAAGGCAGAAGGAGCTGCCGGTCATCTCTGCTCTGGACACGTCATCCCTTTCTGCTGCGCACACAGCTCATCTCTAAGCTGCTTGGCAATGGCATTTCAGGCTTCTGGGAGAAATGGAAGAGCTCAAGTACCCACATCCCCGACTCCTGAGCCTTCTACGCACAGAACTTCTCTGCGGGGCTCCAGGGGTCCACAGATCACACGACGGTCTTTCCCTCCTGAGTTCAGAGGCACATGGGGGAAGAGCCATGCCAGCCACACTGACGCAGCCTTACCACTGATGCCCCCTGAAGAGACCTGGCCTCCCATCTGTGGCCAGACAGGCTTCCAGAAATTCAGGCAATGACCTCTGGCCCACAACGGGGGCAAGCTGCTCACCCAGGCTAAGCAAGAATTTTGAGGATCCTCACATTCAAAGAAAATGGAAAGCCTGGGCCTCACTGGATCACTGCCTTCCCCCATGTCCACCCATCTTTCCCAGGGCAGGAGTAAGGGCAGGTGAGGGCAGCCACAGTGTCCTCCTGAAGAGCCAAGTAGAATTCCCTGCTCCCACTGCAAGTAGGGAAAGCAGGATTTAAGGATTCCCCTAAGATGTACCCCTATCAGAGTCAAGTAAAAATCCATGCCACATCATCCCCGGGTCTATGTGGACAAGGAACTTTTTTTTAAAGGATTTATTTTGAGAGAAAGAGAATAAGCAGGGCGAGGGGCAGAAGGGAGGTGGGGAAGGATCCCAAAGAGGCTCCATGCTGCCAGTGTAGAGCCTGACTCGGCACTCCAACTCACAAACTGGGAGATCATGACCTGAGCCAAAACCAAGAGTTAGACACTTCAATGGACTGAGCCACTCAGGTGCCCTGGGAATGTATTAAAAAAAAAAAAAAGAAAAAATTCAATGCTCCAGGAAAGGACAATAACCAGTAACCATGTAAGTTCATTTGGAAACAAGGTGATGACTTCTTCAATTCTTGGGTCTGGGACTGTTGCCCTCTTGAAGGGGTAAGGAAGGGAAAAAATGTACCTTGCAGCAACAGGCAGGAATGAAGGCTGCCCATCCCATTCTGACATCCTGCCTTTTCATGGGGCTGAGCTCCACTCCGGAAAGTACATTTTGTCCATTTTCTCTTTGTATCTAAGAAGCAACAGACCAGGGGAGGCACTGGGGGGTTGTTTCTTCTCTGCTTAGCTTAAGGCTTACATCTAGTTTAAGAATCATAGAAGTCAGATTCTGTACACTTCCAGATCAGGAGAAATCAAGAGTACCATTAGAATTTTATGAGCAAACTTCCTTGGAGAACAACAACAAAGACAAGACTCAAAAGAAAGTTCAGGGGCACCTGGATGGCTCCGTCGGTTAAGGGTCCAACCTCAGCTCAGGTCATGATCTCATGGTTCATGTGTTCGAGCCTCGTGTCAGGCTCTGTGCTGACAGCTAGCCTGGAGCCTGTTTCAGATTCTGTATCTCCCTCTCTCTCTGTCCCTCCCCTGCTCATTCTGTCTGTCTCTCTCTCAAATAAATAAAAACATTTAAAAATTTTTTAAATGCGTGTGGAAAATTCTCCAAGTTTGAAATGAATTCTATCCCCAAGTTCAGGTGGAGAAAATGAGGCTCAGGGAAGTTCTAGGACTGGCTCCTTGAAACCTAACTTCATGTTCCTTCAAGCCCCCTTTACTCTTCCACCCTGAGAGAGAGGAAGGTCCTCCCTCTCTGCTCTTAAGGGTCACATAGCATCCCTGGGAAATAGGACACAGATCACACAGCTGGAGAAGCAAGAGGTGAATGGTCAGTGTTCCATGCTGAAAATGCTGGGGACACAAGGCATGGGTGAGCCAGAGCCCTTCCAATGAGGGTGAGGACTAGAAGATGGACGCTGGATTAAGCTCAGGTATCCAGTGGACACAGCACACATCTCCACAGCAAATCCAGAACTCTAAGAGAATTGGAAACTCCAAGCACACAGCTTGTAGTTAGAATCATGAGAGCAGATGGAAATGACTCACATTTTGTATTGCATGTGCTTACATGCTTATGGCACTTAACATGGTAGTGGCACCCAGTAGGCATCTAAGATGTGCTGAAGAGTCACTCTCCAAGGCAGGTGGAAAGCTAGACATTTCCAACATTACAGTAATATAAACAACAGTGATGTTGGCAATCCCACCCGCAAGACACTGCTGACTCTTGACAGCATCAGCATCAGAGCTCAAGCTCATGAAAATGGTGCAGGGCTGCCAGATACCAGGTTGTTGACCTAAGACAGCTGCGTGGCTCATCAGTGCTTTCTTCAGTTTGTAAGGGAAGCTTGAGGATCTCCCTTCTTGGGGAAGTCAATGCCATGTCCCAGGTCAAACTGCCTGACTGTGCTGATTCTACAATTAGAATCCAGCCTATCACTGTTCCTCCCTCACCCCCCCCTTAAACTAGGACACCCCAAAAAGGAGCCAACACCCCCAGCTACAGTCTGGATGCCCAGACCTCAGCAGTACTGCTCCAGACCATCTGCTTTTTTCATTTTTTATTTATTTTGCCTCCTAAGCCATTTAAGTAACACGAAAACATCCTAAAGGAGGATTAGATTTTTTATATATTTTTATATGTATTATATATATAATATATATCACATACAGTTACATTTTAAATATTTAATCTTGGATTTTAGGTACAACCTCATTTGGAGGTGACATCACAATTCCTTCCCACAAGGCCCCAAGACAGCAACGCCCCCACGCCCCACCCAGTCCAGTAGGGTGCTGGACTCAGTACTCCATATCCTCCAAGCCCCCGAGCCAGATGCCACAGCCTGGCACCACTTAAGAGTCCTGGTGAAGGCCAAGCCTGGAGCCAGACCCCAGAAAGGATGGAACTCCAAACCCTGGATGACAGCCGAGGAAAGGCAAGGCTCCAACTTGAACCCCAAGACCAAACAGCCCTCTTGAGCATCACCATCCCAATACGTGCAGCCAACACATATACCACCAGTTCACCCCTGGAGAAGCCTGGCCTGAGATCTTCCAAGACAGCTCAGCAGACATGCCTCACTTCTAGAACCTTCTATCTTCCATCAAAGAAAAAAGAAATAGTCCACAGCATGAATCTCATCAGTGACTCACTCAGGCCTTGGCAATTCCTAGCCAGGACAGCTCTGTGGAGCTCCTTGTCAAGTTCCCTAATGGGCTGGTAATTGTTTTTATGGCTTTCTGATGAGGTGTGAAGTTCTCCCTGCTCTCTGCATGCTCCCTGGTGGCTTCTGAAGCCAGGGAGCCACTGCCCAGTGACAGGGAGAAGCCCATCCCACCCTCACCGACCCCAGGACCCAAACTGCAGAACAGGAGGCAGAAGAGAAGCCAAGGCACGGCATGGTGGGACAGGGTTTCAAGGTACCCTGTGCCAGGCAAGTCATTTTAAGAAATCCTCTGGATACATTCAGCTCACAGTTACTATTAACAGGTTATTTATGTGTTAGAGTTTACCATCGTTGGTGGAGCTGTAAACAAAACCAACATATTCTATTTTTTGGTGCAGTTTGAACAGCTTATCTGATCACTCTGTAAAGATCAACTCCAAATACTTTGACTACTTTTATAGTGCTTAGGACATAATTTTTCCACTTTCAAGTTACACAATGTAACTAGCACTTGGTGTTATGTTATAGTATTTTCACTCCTTTTCCTGCACCCAACTGTTGTGCTTAGTGGCTGAGCACGTTCTCAGAAGCTTCACCCTCCCTCCTGGCGGTACCTTCAGGAGAACATCATCTGGGGACACATATAAGGGGGCTATCAAGCTGCCTTCACTTCCATGAAACTCTCAGTGGAGATTGGAGTATTTCAGTAAACATGATTAGCCGATGCTTGCCAAAACTGGAACATCCTAAAATGTATCAATACCAGGACAGCTGAAGAGAAGAAAACCACAGACAGACCACAACGCCACTAATTCAACAGGAATCCTGGACTCAGGATGCCAACTCCATTCTATAGCATCAAGTAACATGTTAACAGAAACATATTGACCTACAGTTTCAACCTGTCAGCGAAGCAGAAAAGGATAGCAACTAAATCATACTTGGAACTTGAGTTAAGCATTATTGAGGTTTTATACTGAAGAGCTCTTGGTCTCGTTTAATATTTAATACCATTCTGAGATCCAGTTCTGGATAGGGAAGGTCCTTCAAGAATTGGGGACAAGACATAACATTTCATCCAAGTGAGTTCTGTCTCTAAACATGGCAGACACTCTAAAAGTACTTTCCTTGAGGACCACTGGGTGATCACATCGCTCTAACAATGTGTAAAGCAACAGAACACAAAACTCTGCTAAGAACGACGAGGATGTTTACCACCATTTACCCAAGGTAGCTGGGCACCATGCTTGACTTGTGCCCATATGATCTCCATCACTGCCAGGAGGGAGGCACCAGGGCCCCCTTGACCTCCCCATTATAAATAAGCAGACAGACGTAACAAGGCTGAAGGTAGGAGACGTGGCAGCGGATGGCCCAGGCCCTACTCGCATTGCTCTGCCTCACATGGGTGCAGGCCACAAGCAGTCTCCAGCACTGCACTACTGGATCCACCAGCACCCAGAACCCAGGGCTCTCCTGGCAACTCCTGAAAATGACACTCCACCCACTTCCCCAGATTTGTTACTTTCTATTTACTTTCACATTCTACTCACTGCTTTTTTCTTCCTAAGAAAATACCAAACAAATTCATTTCTGAAATAAATGCATTAAACACACATCAGTACCATGACCCTTTTAGCAGCTCTTTGGGGTTCCTGGACCAGATTTCAACATATGTGTATGTAGACTTCCCCACACAACAACCAATTAGGCACCAGCTACCTGCCCTCCAATTCAACTCAATTTTGATACTATCTACCTGTAGAGAGAGCATCAGGTGCCACAGTTTAAGGGCTCAGTCTTACAAGACTGTGCACCCTACTTCAAACACTAGTAGTCAATTCAGGTTATCACCTGTGCTCCTGATAAGCTTTTGATCACTCCTTGAGTTTGATTCACTTGACACAGCAGCCCACAGAACTCAAACATTTTACCTGATTACCAGTTTATTATAAAAGGACGTATATCAGCAACAGTCATATGGAAGTAATGCATAGGGCAAGGTATGAGAGAGGGGTATGTTCCCTCCACCATCGCTCCAAACGTGCCACTTTCCCTGAATCTCCCTGTATTCACCAACCAGCAAGTTCTCTGGACTTCATCCTTTTGGGTTTTTATGGGGGCTTCATTAGAGGCATGACTGATTGGAATACTCACCAATGGCTAAGAGATCACGGATGGAATTGAAAGTTCTAACTCTCCAGTCACATGGTTGGTAACCCACCCTCATCCTTAGGTGGGGATCAAATCACTTCATTAACATAACAAGAATATTCTATTCCTCTCCTCACTTAGGAAATGTCACATGTTTTAGGAGCTCTGTGCCAGAAAGAGGATGAAGCCCCAATATTTATCCTCTCTCACTATCACAGTGCGGTTTCATTAATCAACAATTACTTTGGGGTCTGCTCCTGTGGGCTGGACACAAAGCAGCCCACCTTCAAAGGCTCAAGAGCTAACTGATACCTGGAACAGAAACCCTACCTCCTAGGTCTTCCCAGGTAAGGACCAGATCTCCCCACCAAGAGCAGAAAGACTCCCGGCCTCCCACCCAGAACACTTGTGTTCCTTTCCGGGAGTCCAAAAGCCAGAGCTGACAGCAGGTAGTTCTGCTCAGTTAAGACCCTTACTTTCCAGTTCTTTCCAAATAAGAAATCCAAAATGAGAAGCCAAGTCCAGCTGGTCAAGATGGAAGCCTGAAAGGGACACAGAAACCTCGGCTCCTTCTACAGCAGTTAGCAGCCCAGCTTGGAAAAAGGAATTTCAACTGCTAAACATAACCAGCTCTTGAAGGGTGAAATCCATTTTTTCTCAGACCCCAAGACCATCTATGAACCACACCAGAACTCCACTAGAAAACTGCCCTTTGAACCCTGGTCAAACTTTGCTGCGGGGAAGTATTTTGAAAGGCCTATCCAGAGGTTTTGTTAGCACTTAAGACCTTTCAGACCAAAAGGGTTGCACCAGGCTCTGTAACCACATGTCTAGACAAGGTCTGGAGACCATAAAAAAAAGTGTCCTAAAAAGCAAAGGAACAGGCCAGTCCAAAGAGCACTAGTCAGGAAATTGAGAGATTCAAGCCTTTGTTCCCCCACCTCCCAGGATGGGACCTTGAGATCATATCTGGATCTGGAGGTCTCAAGTCTCTTAGCCCCTCCCACAGCTCAGGAGGACTAGTGAGGGTTCGTTGAGACCAAGGGCGGGGAGAAGACCCAACGGCCAAGGTGCCACTCTGTGAACGTGGTTCACATCACTTTAAAAATGGCCAAGGCTAACAATCTACAATTTAGTAGATTCTCAAACTATCTTTGTGGCATTTTACAACTTAAAATACTTGCAAAGACATGATCTAATTTTCAGAGTGGCAGTAAGTTGACCATTGAATCTAAAGTGGAATCTTTTTAAAAGGCTAAGAAATGACTCCAGTATCAAGCACCTAATGCTGGACCTTGTCCCACAAAGATCTCCCTGAATCCCTGTAAAATGGATCCGCTCTTGCCCACACCACCACAGCCCAGTTACTAGGATGCAGATAAATCACATCACCTCACAGTACGTGTAACAGAATGTTTTCTTTTTTCAATTATAGTAACAAGTTTGCAATCATGCTCACCTCTTTTATCTGCTCCTTTGCTGTCTGTCACTATCACTCTGGCACATGAACTGAGACTCCAGAACTTGTAACCAATTCTCAAACACCTTTATCTCCTTTGAATTAGATCTTGAACCAGCTGCATGTCTTGCTCAACTACTAATGCTTTCCATGTGTTTTTATTCCCAAATTAAAATACTTCCCCTTTGGGATTTCTAACGCAACAGGAATCAGTAAAACACGCCAAGAATCCCCACCCAAGAATCTATTATCTCCAAGTCCCTCAGCAAGACCTGAAACACACAGGTGTACACTCAATCCTCGAAGAGCCTCCACAGAGCAAGGTATCTACAAGCCATCCGACCTACCAGCTATCAAAATTTCTAGTAATCAGACAAATCACCTTCTTTCCCGACATGCTTTTTTTTTTTGTTCCATGACCAAAAATGAAGCGGTTTCTTCATGGGGAGGGCCACAGGTGCAGAGAGATCGCCACCAGAGCCTGCATTACATCCCCCAGCTCAGACCTGGAAGTAAAAAGCATCTGTGGCAACACTCTAGAAATTGTTCAAAAGCATGGCGGTTTCCTTACCAGGGCTTGTTTTTCTGGATAAAGCTAAAGGTTCTGCTGGATAGCAACTTTGCAATCTAGCTGCCAGTAGAGGGTTTAAACTTGTAACACTGGATACAGGTCTCCTCACCACGGACTCTAGTCTCCCGAGTCAGTTTCTCCCAAAATTTCATGTTCCTTGTTAAGGATATAAGCCATTATTAGGGCAGTGCAAAGTAAACATTGATAATGGTTCTAAGGCAACGCTCAAATTTTATACAATAATCTAGGTATCTTTAGAAGCAAAAGGTAACAAAGAGGCCATGAATAGTTTAAAGAAAAGTCAAAGGGGGAGGGTAAGGACACAAATGTGACCTTAAAAGACCTTGTGTAACTGCTTTTCTTTCTTGTGGGTCAATCCCCACATTTGCTCAGATTTCCTTCCTCTTAATTCCCATAGCTGATCTGAATTTCCAGCTGTATCTGGAAGGTTCTCAGGCTAATTTGCTCATAGGTGTGCCTCCTTTTCTTTATTTACCTCCTGTATTTATGTTTACCTGCATGTCTGTAAATGGTAGAGCCATTCTTTAAGTTCATTCTCTGCTTGTTCTTTTAGTTTTGGGCAACAAACCATTCCTGACTTCTCTATATACCGTCCCCATCTGTATGTGGACACATGTGACAGAACTGAATAGCTATGAGCATTTAAACACCAGACCCTGGGGCAGTTTAACCACCTAATGAAACATTCCACATCCTTCCTCTACCGTTTCTCCCTTGGGGGAGAGGGGCACAGGCACATCTGTCAATCACTGTTTGGCCAGAAGATACCTTAGAGGTAGCCACCCACAGAGAGGAGAGGTTGACAACCTGATTTCTCCCAGCCCAGACCCAATGGCCTTCTAGACACGTGGGCATCCTGTGGGGTCCACACCTGGGGGCTGAAGTAGACTAATAGAAACCAGATGCTGGGAGGTATTTATCTGATTAGCCCAGAGGGCCTGTTTTTACCTAGAGAACAGAACTCTGGGTAACAACAGATCACAGGCTTGATGAGGGTATAAAAGGGAGATTGTAAAAAATCTGGAAGTACTAGAAGTCTCCTGTAGCAAAAGGAGACTCTGGATTTCAAACCTGAGTACATACACTCTGTGCCAAGGCAGTGGCTAGCCCTTCGGGGCTCCCAGAAAGAAGGCTGGGTGAGATGGGAGGGGTGCCTGGGTGGCTCAGTCAGTTAAGCATCTGACTCCTTGTTTTGCCTCAGGTCATGATCTCGCAGTTTCGTGAGTTCAAGCCCCACATCAGGCTCTGTGCTGACAGTGCGGAGACTGCATGGGATGCTCTCTCTCCCTCTCTCTCTCACTGCCTCTCCCCCACTTGCGCTTCTCTCTCTCTCAAAATAAGCTTTTAAAAAAGGTGGCTGGGATGAGAGATGAGCTCCAGGATTTCTGGACAATTAGTTGATCCCTACATCGAAGGACAGGAAATGTGACCCACGGTCCCTAACCCCCACAAGGGAAGAGTATGACCAGGAAACTAGGAGCCTGGCCACTGTGACATCCACAAACGGGGCAGGAGGGAACGTCTGCCGAGGCCACAGAGACAGGCTAAGAGCAGAAGCTGGCACCTGTGAGAACACGGCAGCAAGGCAGCAAGAAGCCCAGGCCTCAGACGTGAAGTCAGCCAGGCAGGGCAGGGCGGCCAAGAGGAGAAAGAATTGGGGGGGTGGGGGTTGGTTCTGGTCAGAGAGCTGCCTATTTTACAGTTCACCCAGTCACCCAGCAGGCCATGGGGGCCTGCCACACCCAACATGGGGCCATCAGCACCCATGTGGACCCAGAGGGGCAGCACACCCAGGCTACAAGTGCTCCACATCCACTGCCCAGGCCTCCGGCGTCTCAGCACCCACCATGCTAAGGGGCTCCTCATCTTTGCTAATGTGCAAATACCACCCCAGTGTTAGGCCCAAAAAGGCCAAAAAGGAGTTTTGCTTTCTGCAGAAAGAAACCTCTGGTTTTCAATGGAATTCCAGAGCCAAGAGGAAGTGAGGACCATGTTGGAATCCAATTAATGGTCCAAAACCCAGTATCCTGTAACAGCCTACCTGAGTCCCAGGTACAACATCACAAAAGCTAGAGGAAGGCCTCTGTGCAGGGCCAGAAGGGCTCAGCCACACAAAACCCCAGCTCAAACTTCACACAGAGGGAAAAGCCACTCAGAAGCGGCCAAGTGGTACTCTGCCCAGTCAGGAAGCTCGTCAAGGGGGGAGAGGACAGGAGCATGCTTACTCATAGGCCTAAGGGGGCAGAGCCTGAGAAAAGGATTAGAGAACAAAGGGGGGGGGTGTGGTCAGGGGTCATGGTTACACTTCCCCTCCCCAACTTTTAACTACAGAAACCAGCTGTGGATAAAGATTCAGACACTAGACAGAATGTGGACCTCACCGGGAGCCCAAGTGGGCAGGCTACCACACAGGCTCTCCTGCCACCTCCGTCACCACCAACCTCCATCACTACCAACCAGAGCTGGCACTGATCCAAGACCCTGAACCAGCAAGACTGCACACAGCCTCAGAATCCTGCTTAACGCCATGCCCCGGGGAGCAGCCTCCTCTCACACAGCTAACATCTGAGCTGAATCTCCTCAATCATGCCCACACTAGAAGGTTCTTCTTGAAATGCTGCCCACCCACTCCATTCGTCATTAGCGCCTTTGCTGGAACAGTCCAGCACAAAGCACAGAGCTGGAGGACTCAGCTCCGGAGAGGAAAAGGCCTGGCCAATGGCACCTGGAGGCCTCATTCTGTTATCCATGTTGCTGGAAATGGACTCCTTTCTCACCAGTGGATGAAACAGCTTTCTCCTAATGTGCCTATCACCTCTACAAATGTCCACTCTCAGGGACTTGACCTTTAATGAGCAAGGAGACTAACCTCATCGAGAGATTAGCCACTTCAGCTACCTCGCAGTCTCTGCCTTCCTCAGCTCCATTTTGACGGGCAGACCTCATCTGCCTAGGCTTTGGGGAAACTCCTCTAAAGGCTCTAAAACCCCTTTGCACCAGGTCGTTCTTTGCAACTATAGTGTAGTTGTATCAGCCAATGCGTCCTTTTAATTCAATGCTGGATACTTCACAGTGTCCACCTTATGGGTCTCAGATCACCACTGGACAGCGTTTATTCATTCCCTTAATGAGAAGATAGGTCTTGGTCCAGAAAACGGAAGCAGTAGCTTTAAGCCCAACAAAATGCTTTAGAAGTATGCCAGTAGAAAACCCTCAGAAAGCACCTTTAGGATTGTAAGGGCTTCAAACCCTTTTTAAGTCCTCAATTCCATTTGTTACCCCTGCAATGATTCTGCTCCTTTTCTCTTTAAGGGGAGACTGAGTCAGCAGGGCCAGCTGGCCCTCTGAACATTTTTCTGGTGTCTGGAAATAAGATCACTTCCAGGGACTAAATAATTTTTCTCCAGCTAACCTCATAAAAATGCAGACTTTACATGCCTATCAGATGTTGTTGTTTTTTTTTTTTTTTCCATCCGTATCTCAGTTCATGCCTACAACGGAAGGGTCAGTTTAAGAGACTGAAGCTAGATTTGGAAGGCAAGTCATGCATCGTTTGCTACAACGTTACATCAAGTGGTCAAACCCAAAATGCACAAAGAAATCAAAATTACAGTGGAGAAGACAAAGAGGTACAAAGAGCTTAAAGGTCTCTCTCCACACTGAAATCCCATTCCAACTTCCTGCTTCAGCACCGTTTCACTATCAGAAAAGGCCTTCATTGGCTGCCAGCCATGACCTTCAAAGCAGCATCCGATGGCCTTCACTTTTGGGGAGGTTAGCTTGATTGCTGACCGCAAAGGCTCCACGCCACTCTTGTCGCAATCGGGTACAGAATTCCAAAGTTAACACTGGAGAATTCCAAGGGCATGTCACCTCCAATTCATCAACATGCAGTTCTGGATTCTAAACATTCTTATACTTAATAAAAACAGGAATGAAGGAGGTTGTAGGGTGTAAAAAACACTTTGGAGAAATTGACTTGATAGCATTTTAAACCCCTGAGACAAAACTGATCCCGTTCCCTCCAGTCCAGTTGTGTGGTGGGAAAGGGGTCATAGGGGAAATGGCATATGGTGCCAGGCCTAAGAGAACAGTCATTGTCCAGTGCCCGTAATAACTTAACCATTGCTTGCATGGCAAGGAAGGGAAACCATCTGGGAAGGAAACAAGGACTCCACCAACTGTAATGAAAAAGGTTTTCTCCCCACTTGTCATGTTTTCTTTTCTCATTTCAACTGAAGATCATTCCAGGTTTGGTTTATTCATCCCAAAGAAATCTCATCTAATATTGCCATTTGGAAAGGGAAAGAATATGTCACAATGGGGGTTGGTACTTCATACACATCACACGTACATTCCATTTTCTATACATAACCAAAGGATAACATTTAGTGCTATTATAACAAATCTATTCCAGATCTTGCCAATAATAGGAAATGAAACAAGAAAGTTTTTTTGATACAAAGAAAAAGCATTAATTCTTGGGTACCCATGTTGATTTATACAAACTCTTCCACCTGACGTAATTAGGGCTGAGGTAATGAGTGGTGAGAACTAATTAAAGCACAAAATCCTTTTAAGGTAATAAATACCTTAAAGCTTTATTTAACATGCAGCTACAAATTGCAGTCAATTTGTGGAAATTGACCATCCTGGTTTGCCTGTTAGGAGATCTCAGACATACGGCATGGTAAGGGCACACACCTTCACACCTAGTTCCGAGCTATGACCTTTCTCTGACTCAGGGTCTACTAATTAGAATTCTCCGTGGACCAAATCCAGTAATGTGGTCTGGGATTTCCTATGTCCATTTCTGTGAAATCAAGCAAGAACGGAGATACTTGTGAAGACTAGAGCCCTTCTGGATTTTTTGCAATATTCCCAATTCTTAATAGTTGTCACAAACCACCTATGTTGATGAACACTTTTATAGTAACTCGTTTTCAATCTTGTCCAAAATATTCAATGAATTTTTGAAGCAGTGACTTTTTATACTCCTGTTTAATCCATGTATAAGATATTCACGTACCATTTCATCCCATTACTTAATTCCAATAGCAAGAGCACAGCTGGCCCAGGGAGGTTTGGGAACAAACACAGCAGTCCCGTCAGCACCCAGATCAAGCACTCCTGCAGGAAGATGTGCGAATCTTGAGAGAGTGCTGGACCAGCTGCTGGTGCTGGGTGTGCTACGAGGAGAACTTGTTTTACATCATACATGTATTACATGAAACTGTAGAATACCTAAGTTAACTCAAGTCCATAACACAGCTGTTTAAAAAATATGAAATATTCGTGTGCAAAGAAGTGCGTTTACTTCACAGAAATTAGTTCATTAGGATTCATATTGAGCTTATTCTAGTGTTCATCTGCTTCCGCCTGCCTTAGTGTCATGGAAAATACCAATGCATACTCCCATCCCCAATCTCTACTGGTTACCAGCTACACTTCAAGCAGTATGTAACTTCAATGATATTCAGCCCCTTACTTACTGGAATTTGTTCTAGATCTGGATTTGGGGGAAGGTGGCGTTATCCCAAGTCCTAGGTCACAGACCTTTTCATCAGGTAGACATGACTTACATATATGAAATAACTGGAAAAAGTGTCAAGAAGGTAGTAAAAAAGCAGATGATTAAATATATGTTGCCTATTTTTGTACTACAGAGTTCATGGTCACTCAGTGCTACAGGCGGTTGACAAACATTCACTGCTGAGGCTCCTACGGACCTCACAGTACTTCCAACCAGATAGGAACCCTCCCACTCCTGAGGTTTAGGACTGCTATACAATTACTCCCTGGCCACAGCCAGACAAAGGTGGTCACTGGAGACTCTTACGTCCTTGCACACCTAATACCAGCTGACCTTAAATTACATGGTTGCCCTCTACATTCAGCCCCTCCCTCCCTCCCTCCATCCCTGGTTCTCCAACAAAGAAATACGGAGGAAGACAAGGGACCGGAAACCATCCTTTCCACTTCAGTTACCACACTCCAGGTATAGACTGGACCTCTAGGAAAGGACTTCTGCTCTCATAATTAAAGTCCTGAATTAAGATCACAACCTGTAATAAGAACTGAACTTTTCAGATTTGGAAAACTTGTATGTATAAAATGATTTTTAGTTTTCTTTCTTTTTAAGTTACTAGAGCCTTGCTTCAACTTGGCCCAATGCAAGGAGGAAATCAGGCCACAGTTTTAGATATCCTTTACATAAAGATTGTTCACTTTACATAAGTAACTGCTTTCATTGCCATTCAACCCACATGTATAGATGGCAAAACCAACAGGTACAAGAAAATGGCTGCAGGAATGGGCCCTGTGGGGTCCCAGTGTGATCACTCACAAACCATTCTGAACCACGAATACATCCACTTGACACCATATTGCTTTGGATCTACAGGATGCCCCAGCCTACACTGATGCGAGATATCCCTTTCTGTCACCTGACCACAGCCTGGAGCCTCAGCCCCTGCTTCTCCACAGTGAGCTTCGTGGAGCCACCAGAAGGCAGGTGAAGATCACTTCAACTGGCTGGAGGTTCACACGGACACAGCCCCATCAAGAATCTCATCAACAATCTGTCTTACCTCCAGCTCTACTCACTCACCAAAAAGCGAAGGCCGTCGCAATGAAACAGGTCTTCAAAAACTATTGCCAAAAATGGCTTCACTAAACTAACCATCTGGGATAAAGACTAATCCCAATGGATAGCATGATCCTAAGTATTTTATTGCTTAATGACATTTCTCATCACACGTATCACTCACCAATGCAGGCATGGACCCTCACGGACAGCTGTGTCCTCAGGACGATGCTGTGTTTTTTGCCCCGCCTAATGGAGACAGGAAACAAAATATACATGGGTATCAGAGCAGTCACCGAGATGACACCTAGCTACATGCTATCAATCAACTTTAAAGTTCTGGCACACCCGCCTCAAACAGATTCTAGATAAGCAGGGACCTGTACAGAACAAGAATTTATCCTGAAAAAAACAGGAGGTCACAGGGCTTCACAGAAAATAAAACAGTCAAGTTTGATTCTGTTGGATGGGCACACAGCTTTTATTGGCTAACCTGGCCAACTTGTCTCCGCCACAGAGTTTGCACGTACCCATGCTGGGAAAATTCTAAGATCTGCAGCCACCAAGTGAAATCCCTGGAATAGAACACCACAAATCTGCTCAATCATGCCTCTGACCATGTTTACATTTTTGGATCTAGACGGAGGGCATATACATCACCAAGAGCTGGTTTGCTATCCATCAGGTCAATACTATTACAGCTTTTACTCTTCATTCACAGGAAGGTGGGAGTCTACCCAACAGCTTACAGGCTATTTATTCTCAGGAATGCCAATTTATGCCATGCTTTGTCTCACCTTTGCCTCCTTCTCACTTCAGGGAAGCAAACAGGATGGCCCTTTGCCCTAACTCTGCTCCTAGAGGGGCTCGTCCCACCCTGAGCCGAGAAAGATGGCAGTTAAGAGAAGCAGATAAGTGGGAGAAAAGAGCAGAGCTGTCTGCCTAAGGGTAACAAAGGCTTTGGGATTTGGAAAAAGTGGGGAGCCGATGGACAAAGTGGAGCCAGCCAGCCAGCACAGTGGCAGGTAACCTGCTGGGTCTCTCGGTGGCTGAAACCCCTGCCATCCCTCTCCTGGCAGCTCCTTTCTCCCCATCAGGGCTTCCCTACAACAGAGTCTGCCAGTGCTTTCCTGCTTCCTGGGTTTGTGGCTGTGCTGGAGAGAGGGGAACGAAATCTGACCAGGGCACAGGTTAATATCATGGTTATAAATTCACAGTAATCACCCAGTGTATTTTATTCTTGAGACCAGGTAAGAGGATAAAGAAGTATGGTTTTTAAAGTGGTTTCTTTCCCAGGAGAAAGGAAAACCCCTTGCCCAGTCCTGTAAGAGCAGGCAGTGGCCTCCAGCCCAGCAGCTGCCCATAAGCACAAGATGGGCATTTAGGGTCCCTTCAGATCCCGCCGAGCCCCTCCTTTCTACTTTGTGTTCCTCTGATGCTTTTACATTTGCCATGCGCAAGGCACTGGTCTCGAGCAGCTTGTAGCAAATATGCAACACTTGACTCTTCACAAGGTTGGATTCCTATTAACCCAGACTTCAAAACTTTCTACATGCGCGTGCACGCACACACACAGACACAGACACACACACACACACACACACACACAGCTTTTCCTCCTGACAATCCAGATGTTGATGCTCCTTCAGTTCTTGTGAGCATACTAGAAAGTTCCAAGTGCATGGAACAGAATGAATGAGAAGACTTCAGTGTGTTGTGGAAAAAGGCAACAGGAAAGGTGTTCTGGGATGGTGGGGGTGGGCGAGTAGGGGTGCAGTCACCAAGTGTGTAGCCTCACCCAGAGATGAGCAGAAGCCACGCTTTGAACAGGGACCCGGAGAACCAAGGAATGAAGGCCAGACCCTAATTATGAGTAACAGCCAACCCTACAACCATAGATCTGGAAGATTTTCTGTACTCATGTTATCAGCAGTTATGAGTCAATAAATAAAGCATGTAGACAAAGTACATGCTTTAGATGTCCAGATGTGGGGGGAAAGTATGGAATGGCCAGGGAAAATATTTCAGAAAACCTCAAGTTCTCGAAGAGTTCAGAAGGGCCAACTGATAGCCCCACTTTTATCTTCAAACAACTACAAAAATCCGATGCTGATGAAGTGCTTGTTTTCCCACTGAATTCTCTAGTCCCACAGAAGGCGTGTGACATGGTTGTCTGGGATTCCAGGCACTTGTGTACAAACCAGGATGGTCTTCCTGAGGAAACTGAGGCAGCCGCACCACCCTGGAGGGGCCTTCTCTCTGTGTATGTACACTGAGAAAGCAAGCCATCAGCTTGGTTTGTGCTAAACCCTAAGGGAATTTAAAAGGCCACAGAAAAGGAGCATCTGGGTGGCTTAATTGGTTAAGTGTCTGACTCTTGGTCGCCACTCAGATAACGACCTCACCACTCAGGTAATGACCCTGTGGTTCAGGAGTTCATGCCCCACATCTGTCAGTGCAGGGCCCGCTTGGGGTTCTTGTTCTCCCCCTCTCTGTGCCTTCCCCCTAAATAATCTTTTAAAAAAAAGGCCACAGAAAAAAGGCCTATTTTGTAGTTTTAGCACTTATAATTCCTCTGTGTCGACATTCTATCTCCTTCCCTGCCCACCCCTGTACACAAAATTCTTAGTGGAAGAAACCTGTGTAGAATTGGGGGCCACGAGGTGTGGAAGCCACCTGAGAGAAATGAGGCCCCAAATCCCAGGAGCTCCTAGCAAAGAGGACTAGCCTAGGCAGAGGGAAGTGGTGGTCAGTGCAGCCTGGTACACAGAAAGGGTCCTTCACCTCCCACCTCACCCCCGTTTCTCCCGCCTTTGACGTGGGTGCCATGGCTATGCCCATTCTGCAGATGAGGAAAGTAAAACTTGGAGAAAGGAGATCAACTGCATCAAGCCTCATCGCTGGTGGAACAGACCCAGGCTGAAAGCAGGGCTCCAGAGTCACCTGCACCATCTTGCCCTTTGCTGCAGGATCGCCCCACTACATCACCTTCTCTAGGGCTTCCGGACAGTGAGGAGTCCAGGTGTTCTTAGAGCCTGGTTTAACCTCAATGCTGAGAGCCTAACAAAAAGCACACACAGTAAAAAATTATGATGCAGGGCACCTGCGTGGCTCAGTCAGTGAAGCATCTGACTCTGACTCGGCTCAGATCATGATTTCACAGTTTGAGACACCGAGCCCCATGTCAGGCTCTGCACGGACAGCATGGGGCCTACTTGGAATTCTCTCTCAAAATAACCATTTAAAAAATAATGCGGGCAGAGAAGATGTTGTAAAAAATTGGGGTGCCTGGGTGGCTTAGTCAGTTAAGCGTCTGACTTTCGCTTAGGTCATGATCTCGCGGTTCGTGGGTTCGAGCCCCGCATCGGGCTCTGTGCTGACTGCCAGCTCAGAGCCTGGAGCCTGTTTCAGTCTGTGACTCCCTCTCACTCTGACCCTCCCCTGCTCACGCTGTCTCTCTCTCTCCTAGAAATAAAAATATTTTTTAAAAAAATTATGATGCAAGTGAAGAAAATATTGGCTAACCAAATCAGGTTTATTCTAAGAATTCAAGCATTAGAGGAAGTTTCAGATTTTATTTAAATAGGTCTCAAAGGTCAATGCATGGAGAGCATCCATCGTAAGGGCCCTTTACTTCTGATTGCTTTCCTCCCGCCACAGCTTCATTTTCTAACTGCTCGATGATGACATACTGGAGGAAGGTAGATCTTTGTTTCTTTAATATATGGCTCTCTCACTGCTAGTACTGATTCTAAAAATCTAGAATTTTTAGAATGTGGCTAATTCTTTTTGCTTCTTTTAGGGAAATAATCACTTTTAGGGAAATTAGATTATTCATCTAAGTAACAATTATTTTATCCCCACTTTTCCAGTAAAAATGTACTTGTCTGTTTCACTGTTCAGACTTTGAGGAAGTTAAATCACAGGTGTACTTTTCCTCTGTTCCCAACTGGATACTAGGTCAGTTTGGGTTCAGAAAATAATGCTAAGTTGTTAACATTTATGGAATGTTTATTATGTGCCAGGCATGGAACTACCCACTTTTTGATTAGGTTTCATTTTTAAAGATAAGCTTTAGGTTCAGAACTCCCTTCCTCCAAGAGATCATACCAGCCTCTCTGGTCCTTAATGCTTCTCGCCTGGTTCCCAGCCCTCTTTATATGCAGATTTAGTCTTCACAAAATTACTATGAAGTAGGTTACATTGCTGTTTTTAAAGGGAAGAACTTGAGGCCCAGAAAGGTTAAGCAACCGTGAAGTCACACAGCTAGAAAGTGACAGAGCTCGAACTCCTCCCGGCAAGTCTGACCCCAAAGCCTGAGCTACCACCTCCCTACATCTGCCTCCCAGATGGCTACTCCTCCATTCCCTCATTCCACCCACGTTCAGAGGGGTCTACTGTGTGCTGGAGAGTACAGGATATGCCAGGGTACAAAGTACATCCCGCCTCAGGACAGAAGCACAGAACTCCTCTCACTCCAAAGGAGTGAACGCTATGTGCACAAGGAATGGACACACACCCCTGCTAGCCTTTGCTTTCCCCCAGGCGGCTGGGATGCAGAGGAGCAGGTAAAAGCTGAAGCGATCACTCTGGATACAGAGATGGAATCCACATTTTGAGGATGCGGCAGCTGTTCCACCAGTCCTAAGGACGACAGTCTGCATTTGAACTCCTAAACAAGAAGCTGATCTTACTTTTTATTTATATTTTTGTTGCTGTTGAGAGAAAAAGAGTAGGAACCCAGGAGAGGGGCCGGGGGGGGGGGGGAGACAGAGAGAGAAAGAAATTTAAGCAGTCCCCACACTCCACATGGAGACCCAGGTAGGGCTTAATCCCATGATCCTGGGATCATGACCTGAGCCAAAACCAAGTCGGATGCTCAACCCACTGAGCCACCACCCAAGTGCCCCCAAACTTCTTGAAACCTTCCTGTTTTGGTTCAAGATTTACCCTAACCACTACATGCTCTCTTGCCTCAATGATACTAGAAGTAGCCACATTTAAAGAGTGATCAAACCGGAAAGATGGAAGCCACCCCCTAAGGATGGCAAAGTGGAAAGGTAAAATAATCCTGAGCTCCTAAGAGCATCTTGTCATCAACAGATCATCCTTCAAATGTCCCTAATTATCCTCTTTTTAATTGGACTTCATTTTTAAAGTTATAGGGTTACAACTCCCTTCTTCCAAGGGATCACCCCAGCCTCCCTGGTCCTTGATGCTTCTCACCTGGGTCCCAGGCCAATGTGTCTCACCTGGGCACCGCACACCTCGAATATGGCTCGACATAACCTAATTAGCATAAGCCTTCTCCCTCTGCCCAAGTTGCTCCCACCCCAGAACCTTGCTACTTTTCTAAAGTCACAGTTAACCAGCTAGTAACGTCAGGTGTTTATTTTACTCATGTTTTGCTGTAGTCAGTCAACTAGTACCACAGCTCTAGACTCACAACACCCTCCCTTCCTAACACAGAAGCCAAACTACCCCCAATCCCACCTTCCTCAGCCACCAGGCTCAGGCGCGCTAGGTCACAGTGGCCACCCTCCCTTGTACTTGACTTTTAGAAGGATTCCCTCTTTGCAATCCATGATTCTTTTGACTCCCACCCACACTTTAAAGCCCAGCGCCCACCTGAGCTCACCCACTCCCACCTGATGTCATCTTTGTCCTGGGATGCAATTTGGCGTTTGAAGCTACTTAGAGTGTTTCCACTCCCACAGTCCACTCAACACCGGAGTTCATTCTCTCTTGTCAGATTTCCTACAGAACAGTCTCTTTCATGCAGCCCTAGAGGGCCTTAAAAGGGAACATTGCCTGGGCCAACCACCCAAGTTCTTATTTCATTGGTCTGAAGCTGGGCAGGAAGGGAAACTATTAAAGTTCCTCATGTGGTGGCCATACTCTCCGATGGAGATGGAGAGCCTGTGCTGTAAGCTTCTGACCAAACATCAGACCACCTGAGGAGCTCTTGAAGAGGCCAGAATCCCAGGCCCCACGCTAAACCTGCAGTAGGCACCTAGAAGCCAGCGTTTCTTTTTTTTTTTTTTAGTATTTTTAAGTTTATTTATCTTGAGAGAAAGAGAAAGGGGGGGCAGAGAAAGGAAGAATCCCAAGCAGGCCCTACACCATCAACACAGAGCCCAACGCAGGGCTCAAACTCAAAAACCATGAGATGGTTACCTGAGCCCAAATCAAGAGTCACACACTTAACCAACTGAGCCACCCAGCTGCCTAGAAGCCAGCATTTCTAAGCAGATTTCCTCTAGGTTACTGAGAGGTGGCCTAGCGCTGGCCTAGGGCTGCTGTGCAAGGTTTTAGATGGGGAGAAGTTTCACAGCCTTTCAATAGATTCTCAAAGAGTTCTTTACATCCCAAAATGTCAAGTTTGAAGAAAGAGGTGGTCTTCCCATCCTACTGTCTGATAGGAAAACAACCTTAACCCGTCCCATGTTTACCTGTGTCTCCTCTGTTTCTAGGTCTAGTAGAGATATCATCTAAGATACATATTGAACCTAAATCTAAAACCTCTTAAACCTGAAAAACCAACCCACATACAAAACTCCTCCCAAGTTGAAAGAGACTTTGGTTATGGCACGGATAGGAAGCGATGAGCAGTTTTTCCCCCTTTTCCTCTTAAGCGATTACCTTCAGCTGAGAGTGCAGGCCTGTGGCCTCAGGCTCCTTTGGCAAATCAGTGAAGGTTATGGTCTCTGGTCTTCTCCGTGTGTGCAAGGCTCAAACTGCAGACCACCGAGCCACGGTGCCCCTGGTCGCCGTGAGGGAGACAACCAGCCCTTTCCAACCAAAGGTGCCATCCTGGCGAGTTTCATGCTCAGCTCCTCACTGCTGCTTTCCCCACCCAAAACTCTGCACATGCACAAACTCTGCAGAAACCTCAGGGGTTCATGGACCCCACACGCAGTTCCTTGGGGCTACAGGCTGAGAATCAGGCACCTAAGAGTCAAATGAAAGCTCGCCCCAACTCCCTGGGGTCCGGAAGCACATGGACTGCAAAGCTGACAGCATCGGGGCACCACGGCCCCGGCAGAGGGGCTCCTGCGCCTGCATTTGAGGGCATCTAGAACCTTCCCAAGTGCATGGTCTGCTCAGCGGTGGGCGGGGGGCTCATGCTCCATAGCTCAACTTCCAGCAGTATTTTCAGAAACGGTCTCCCAGGCAGCCCTGGAGGGCTTTAAAAGCACCTCTGCCTGGGCCCACCCCCAAGTTCTGACTTCATTGGTATGAAGCTGGGCAGGGAAGGAAATTGTTAAAGTTCCTCAGGTGGTGGCCATACTCTCTGAGGACCGAGCACCTGTGCTACAGGTTCCTGGCGGAACATCAGACCACCTGAGGAGCTCCTGAAGAGGCCAGAATCCCGGCCCCACGCCAAACCTCCTGAAGCAGGCACCTAGAAGCCCCCATTTCTAGGCAGCTTTGGCCAGGAGTATTTGGCTCTAAGCACCTGTGAATGCTCACCCCTTTCCAGCCCTGCCTGGCCTGACACCCTTGTGTCTCAGCCACAAGCCTCACACTGCTACTCTCTTTCTCTACCCCACCACCACCCCACATGGTTGCCCTTGACTTCCCCACCAACACTCAGCCCTGTGAGGGCAGGCCTGCGGCCCAGGGGTAGTTAGCAGCCCCCTGGCAGATGAGGAACCTGGGAAACTATCAAAGCTGACCCTCGGGCACAGGCCTGAACGCAGCCAAAAGTGAGTACCCTGAGTGACTGAGACAAAGCTAGGAGCACTCAGGGACGCACACCCCATGTGCAGCAGCCACAACGGTCCTCAGAGCACCCTGCAGCACTATGATTCCCCAACGGCCCCCTTGATCTCGCAAAGCCACTACCCACCTCGGGGCCCACCTCAAGTCCCACCTTCTCCGTGACAGACCCCTGTGCCCCTCAGTTGGCACTGGTTTTCTTTCAGAGGCAACGGGGGTGGAAATAAGCAAAAACAAAGCAGGGGCTCTCTGTCAGGCTCTGCCCTGCAGGCAAGGATCTAGCCCTGGTACCCTTAACTCAAAGAAATGAGATTTCAGAGTGGTTAACCTGCATGGACCCCTCCAGGCCTACAATCCAGATTCCCATTTCAGTGTATCTCCTCCTCAAATTCTGACTGTCATTATAGTAAAGGATACCACTTTTGAGCTTGTGTTCTATGCTGAGAACTAGCTTAATATTTCAGCTACTGCACATCATCATAGCTTTCCCTGCAACAACCCAACAAGGATGTTTTGGGGTTATCCCCAGTTACTAGGAAACTGAGGTTCAGAGAGGTGATGTAGCATTCCCATGGTGACACAGCCATGAGATGGCAGGGCCCATGTCCTAAACCACTACACCATTCTGTTCCCCGCTGTGCTCTCCTCTGGTCCCAGAGACCTCGTTGGGGTCCCTGCTGACACGGGGAGGGAAATGGACTTGGGTAATAATGTCCTCATTTTATAAATAAATTTTATAAACTCCCATTAGAGATAACATGGCTTGTGCAAGGTCACACAATGGCAGCGTCAGGAATAATAACCCAGGGGGCTCAGGGCTTCTGTTTCCCCTACACCATGCTGTGGTTGCCGATTTCCCTGGCCTTGGAAGGCAATAAAAAGACCTGGCTCCATTTTGGTAGCATAATAATTACTTCATCCTTCTACCTTCAAAGGTCTTTCTCTTCTTCTCCGATTAGCAATAGCTTACATGATAATTCTAAACAAGGAATGAGTTAATTTTTAGTTCTGGCATAAAAGAGCAAAAATAAATTTTTTTAGTAATGGACAAAAACAAAGCAACTCTTCTAGCAAGGAAAATTCTCTCAGAACACATTGTAAAAAAAAAAAAAAAAAAAAAAAAAAAACACAACTGTTTGCACACCGACTGCCACACATCTTCATTGTATGGTCACAACACTAGCAGATTTTTACTATAATTCACACAAATCAAGAGAAAGAATGGTTTCATTTGCCCTTTCCATACCTCAAAAAGGCAATTCTTAACTAGAAAGAAATTATGTTTTCACTGTCACTTGTGGGAGAAACGGCCTTTGCCAAATGCCACACCTCCTAGGAGAGGACTTAGTAGGGACACTCAGTGCAAATGACAGTGCAGATGGACCCAGACACGGCCCGTCTGCGCAGGAAGGCTCAGCCTGCAGGCTGCTCCCAGCTAGCTCCCAGCAATTTGCCATATGCCGCCAGGGCCCGGTGGTGGTCAATGACTCAGAGTTCACAGCGTGACCTGGCAAGGCCAGGACGGCATTACTCTGCAACCTAGGCCAGGTGTCCCCCCACCAGTGTCAGTAAAGGTGGCCTCTTTGTACTCTTCCAGACAAAAAGGAATGTCATCCTGAGTACATTCCAAAGGACAAGGGGCAAGTCACCACAGACCCAGACTTTTTAAAAGACATCAAGTCCCATCTTGGGTGAGTTTGGGGCCCACCTGTCAAAAGCACAACATGATCTGGCTACTTTCTCCTGTTCAGTTTCCCTCGTATGAGTCCTACCTTCTTGTCTTGCTATAATGCATCTTAGGTTTAGGGTGCAGAAATGGAGTCAAGGCTGCTCCTATGAGATGGTCCCACAGTCAGGTGATGATTCGCAAAGCAATGGAGTGAAAAGTAAAGCCCCGGGATCCCCTCTGGGGAGCATGCAGCAGGGTTCCTGGCTCTCGAGGAATGGCTGTGCCTGGATGCTGATGCTGACAGGGCCAGATGATGGCAGCAGATGTGTCTTCTCCGGAGCCTCTGTGCAGTGCACTTAAGTGCTCTTTGACTAAACCCACTGTTTTAGCCCGGGACCCATGATGTCCTTGCATGAACCAACCTATGTCACCCAAAGTGCCAATGTACATCCTGAGTAAACCTGAAATGCCTTTGCCCAGAAGCTCCGGGATGGTTGGGGGAGTACAGACTTGCACAGGCTCCACCCTCTACTGGCTCTGTCTCCTTGGACATGTAATTTAACTCCTGACCCTCAATTGTTTCAAATGAAAAACAGAAATAATCAAATCCAGTTACATGACCATTATGAGGATGAACTATTAAATATACAGGCCATGAATAGGGTGGTCGGTATAGCAGCTGGCATAACAGGCATTCTGTAAAAGTTATTTGCTTCCCCATTCTTAACTCTTGATACTGCTGTCTAACGTAGTGATGCTTTTCCCCCCAAGCTCCCAACTCCAAATCATTCAAATTTTGATAAAGAAAAAAATCAAAAAGGGCACAGTCTTCAACTATAACACCAGTAGAGATATTTTTCAGGTTGACAGTAATCTACTCATAACACTCCTGGAGTGAGGTCATTCAACTAGACTGTCATCCAGCCTGAATTCTGACATCTTATATAAAAGGATGTCAGTCAAATATTCAGTAAAAACTATAGCAATGGAATTTTCTCAAGTCTATCAATCTAATAATGTTATTTTTTAAATGATGATGAATAGAACCTGGTGTGACATAATAATGATACCCCTCCTGTGTGTATAGCCTATCGTAGTTTCCAGATGATGGCAGCAGATGTGTGTCTGTTCCCACACATGGCTGGGTCCTCAAAAAACCTTGCTGGTTCCTACCAAGGACCCTAGCCTTAGGGCTCATGGTCATGTTTTTCAGGACTTCATTGTGGGATCCTGCCATTTACCTGGCCACCAAGGTTCAGTAAATACCTATAATGTGTTGAGAAGATACTAGATGACAGATATTCAGATAGGTCCAGTTCTCACCTAGTAGAGCTTTAGCAGCAGACAACTGAGGGACAATTAAAGAAGAAAGGACTATAAATTGTGGCAGGTGTTAAAGTAGGGAAAGCTAGGGTCAGGTAAAAAAACTAAGAAGTCTCCCACTTTCCCTTATTTACTGAGCCGTTCATAAAGAATCAGCATTCTCAGATAATATTCATCTGGCTGTAATCTATTTTTAACTTGGGCAAGGTAGCTTCAAAGCATCTTTTGCAGAGGACTTCCAAAACCAGATTAATACAGCTAAGCATTATTTGGAAGCAACAAGAAATCTCTGAAGGTTTCTAAGGAGGAAGGTGATGAAATCAGAGATATACTTGGTTCAGAGTGGATGAGAACAGAAAGGAAGGCAAGGGGCCCTAATCAAAAGGCTATTTCATTAACCAATAAATATAGGAATAGCCGACTGTATGTTTATATTTCTACAGTGATTTTACTCTCTGTACACATCTCTGATTTTTTTATGTGTATTCGTTTATTCAAATTTACAGCAATCAGAAGTATAAAGCATTCCAAATGTAAGCTAAAAGTAACTTGATGTTAATTAACATAATTACTAATTATTTTCCCCACTGTGATGAGTTCAAAAGATGATGTAGTACAAAATAATCTACTAGAGCATCTGCTAAGGAAACTAAATATCCAGGAAGATATTAAAAAACAATGCTTAAAATACTTGTCAAACTCAGCGTGAGCAGGGGAGGGTCAGAGAGAAAGGGAGATACAGACTCTGAAATAGGCTCCAGGCTCTGAGCCAGCAGTCAGCACAGAGCCCGACGCGGGGCTCGAACCCACGAACCGCGAGATCATGACCTAAGTGAAAGTCAGACGCTTAACCGACTAAGCCACCCAGGCGCCCCTTAATAGCTCTACTTTGAATCAAGCATGATTTCATGAAGCATAACTCATGTCATTTAAAAGATAATATAGAGGGGCGCCTGGGTGGCTTAGTCGGTTAAGTGTCCGACTTTCGCTTAGGTCATGATCTCGCGGTTCGTGGGTTCGGTCCCCGCGTCGGGCTCTGTGCTGACTGGCAGCTCAGAGCCTGGAGCCTGTTTCAGTCTGTGCCTCCCTCTCTCTCTGACCCTCCCCTGCTCGCGCTGTCTCTCTCTCTCTCCTAAAAATAAATAAAAACACTAAAAAAAAAATTAAAAAAATAAATAAATAAAAATAAATAAAAGATAATATAGAAATAACATTAATACAATTAAGAAAAATGGAAATATTGAAAATATTATTTATGTATATCTCTGGAAGATATTACTAGTTTTACTTAGTTTTAGTTATTCCAATAACTAAAGATACCCTAGAAGATATTTTGAAACCAATCTGTTGTCCTTCATCTGAGAATGTCATTATTTCAGTTTTATTTCTAAAGGATATTATTACTGAATACAGAATTATAAGTTTATATTCTTGTAATATCTTATTTTCATCTGTCTTATGCTTTCATTACTAGAGAACGCTTATATTAGAATATATTCAGATTATCTGTTTATATCGTTTCCCCATATAAGAACATCAATTCCATTAAAAGAAGATTATAATTGGAAAAAAAAAATACTTGTCAAACTACTAAAATCTAGAAAATATTAATTTAATTATATTTGGTTTTTTAAAAAAAATAACTTATGGGCACATGGTAACTCTATCGGTTGAGTGTCCAGCCCTTGATTTCAGGTAAGGTCATGATTTCACAGTTTCGTGGGTTCGATCCCACTTTGGGCTCTGCACTGATAGCATAGAGCCTGCTTGAGATTCTCTCTCTATTCTGTCCTGCCCCTCCCCTGCTCATACTCTTCCTTTCTCTCAAAATAAACAAACTTTTAAAAAACTTTGAAGATCCTTAACTAAACTATACCAGAAATTTTCCTGCCCCTGAGTAGCCTTGTCAAGAAAAATATCTCAAAATACAAAAGAGTTTGCTATTACTGGTCAGTCACTTGCATCTCCCTTCTTTTGAGTAACTCTGAGAGAAGAGAAGGTCAAAGCTATAGTGGCTTCCCCTGAATACTTTAAGGCCTTAATGTACCCCCATATCTTGGAAGGTGGGGACTAGTCAGCAGGGACAACCATCGCTCTTACCCAGCATCATCCTGGAAGCCTTCCAGCTCATCCCGTTGCTCTGCTAGGGTGGATTCCAAGTCCAGGTAGGCACCATTGTGGGAGAGCTGTAGCGTACAGTCGTCAAGCTGCAAAAGAAAGAGCCTTTAAGCCCAGCCTCCTCTTGGGATGGGATCTTTGTAGGAAGAAATCTCTTCACATTGCCCTCATGTATTTTTATAAATCAAGCACTAAACATTCAAAAGAATGAAACTAGATCACTTTCTTACACCATACACAAAAATAAACTCAAAATGGATGAAGGACCTGAATGTGAGACAGGAAACCATCAAAACTCTAGAGGAGAAAGCAGAAAACAGCCTCCTTGACCTCAACTGCAGCGATTTCTTACTGGACACATCTCCAAAGGCAAGGGAATCAAGAGCAAAAATGAAAACACCACCTCATCAAGATAAAAACCTTCTACACGGCAAAGGAAACAATCAACAAAACTAACAGGCAACCGACGGGATGGGAAAAGATAGCTGCAAATGACATATCAGATAAAAGGCTAGAATCCAAAATCTATAAGGAATGCACCAAACTCCACACCCGAAAAACAAATAATCCAGTGAAGAAATGGGCAGAAGAAATGAACAGCCACTTCTCCAAAGAGGACATCCAGATGGCCAACAGACACATGAAACGATGCTCAGCATCCCTCCTCATCAGGGAAATACAAATCAAAACCACACTGAGATACCAACTCAAGCCAGTCAGAGTGGTTAAAATGAACAAATCAGGAGACTATAGATGCTGGCGAGGATGTGGAGAAACGGGCACCCTCCTACACTGTTGGTGGGAATGTAAACTGGTACAGCCCCTCTGGAAAACAGTGTGGAGGTTCCTCAGGAAACTAACAATAGAACTCCCCTAGGACCCAGCAATAGCACTGCTAGGAATTTACCCAAGGGATACAGGAGTGCTGATGCATAGGGGCACGTGTACTCCAATGTTCATAGCAGCACTTTCAACAACAGCTAAATCATGAAAAGAGCCTAAATGTCCATCAACTGACAAATGGATTGAGAAGATGTGGTTCATCTATACCATGGAATACTGCATGGCAATGAGAAAGAATGAAGTCTGGCCATGTGTAGCAACATGGATGGAACTGGAGGGTGTTATGCTAAGTGAAATATGTCAGGCAGAGAAGGACAGATACCATACGTTTTCACTCATATGTGGAACAGGAGAAACTTAACAGAGGACCATGGGGGAGGGGAAGGGGAAAAACAGTTAAGGATGGGAAGGGAGGCAAACCATGAAAGACTCTTGAATGCTGAGAACAAACTGAGGGCTGATGGGGGTGGGGGAGAGGAGAAAATGGGTGATGGGCACAGAGGAGGGAATTTGTTGGGATGCGCCCTGGGTGTGATATGGAAACCAACTTGACAATAAACTATAAAAGAAAAAACTTTTTAATTAAAAAATGAAATCAAGCATTATTCTGAAATTCAGATCACAACTGAGAGAGGTTATGTGTTAGTACAAATAAACTGGGAGCAAACTACATTGTGAGTAGACAGACATGACGCCTGTTAAGGGAACAGCACTGACAATGTCCGGTAGATGTGCACAGGGGAGGAGAAGAAGCCCTTTGGCGCCAGTGTCACTTTTCACTCTGAGGGCCTCAGGAATAAGCCATGGAGGATGTGCCGTGTAGAAACCAAAATCATGGTGCTGATGCGACCATAGATAAAGAGTCACAGAACATGCCATTTTCTTTGATTCAGTGAGCCACCTATTCATTCAGATTCTATGGTCATACCTGGCACATTACAATTAGTAGTTGCTCAATAAGCATTTTTACAGTTGAACTAAAAGAGCCATTCTCCATCTGAATGACAGCAGATCCAAATTACAACATACCAAAGACATTAGGTCTCTTTGTTATGAGCCTGATTTTTTAAATTTATTTCACACTTATATGTTGGTAATTACATTCCATGCATAACTCTAAGTACTTTACATATGCTACATCATTGGATCTTCAAAAAAACCCTATTCATTTATAGTGTTATCCCGCTTTTACAATGAGGAAACTAAGGCACAGAGAGAGACTAAGTTACTTGCCCAGGGTCACAACAGGTAAATGGTAGAGCTAGGATTTAGATGCTGGTACTTTGCTTCAAGATCATGCTCTCAATCACTATGCCACTCTGCATCCTTCTATGGCCGCAAACCTATAGAGGGTTTGAAAATATCATGTTTGTGGGGCACCTGGGTGGCTCAGTCACTGAAGCATCCAACTCTTGATTTCAGTTCAGGTCATGATCTCACAGTTCGTGAGTTCAAGCCTCACATTGGGCTCTGTGCTGACAGCGTGGAACCTGCTTGAGATTCACTCTCTCTCCTTCTCTCTCTGCCCCTCCCCAACTTGCACGCTCTCTAATTAATTAATTGGTTTTTTTAACTTTTAAAAAAATGAAAAGAAATTTAAAAAGAAAAGATCATGTTTGCAAAATGCAGTATGTGTCATCTCAGTGTTCTGATATAGCCAAGGCAATGCCACAGGTGTGCCAACCCCATTCCCCTTTCCTCCTGGGCACAGAGAGCACACATCCCAGGCTGCAGTTAAGCTAACAGCCATGTAACTCGGTACCAACCAATGCAATTTCGGTAAAGTGAAAAAGCCTCCTCTCCCCCGGTGCCCCCAGGCCTGGCCTTAACATCCCTGCACATCTACCTTTCTTTTGTCTATGACCAGATGTGGAGAAGCCAGAGGCTGGATGCAGAGATGCCAAAGGAGGACTCCAAAGTCTAGAAACCAGCAGGGCTCCAGATAGAAGGTGCCCCAGTTCCTGAATCACCACACAGAAGAGAGCATTCTGTTGCCCAGCGCCCACCACCCATCCTGGCTGATGGCAAGAGCTAGACATGAGCCTTTGCTGTGATAAATCATTCCAATTTTGAGGCTGCTCCAGCAGCCAGCACTACATGACATTTAGAAGGATTGATACACTTAAAAATACAAGAAAACTGTTTACTAAAGATGAACATTATGAGGAACTGCACCTTCACACTTGATTTCCTGGGCTATAAGAGTGGTTCTCAATATTCGTCTACCTGATGAGTTAAGGCTCTTATTCCAAAATGACAGGAGACTGGGGGAAAGTGAAGGAAAGAATTTAGCTATTTTAAAACATCTAAATAAATGCCTGATAATCCTCCCACTATAAGTGAGATTTCAAACAAGGAATTAGGAACTAGTCTCTTTTGATGGAAAAGCTTTGCTTATTATCCTCAATAAGAAAAATGTAGACTGTCAACTTGTCTAGAATTAGCATCTATAACAGGCTGCTAATTCTTATAGAGACCCCGTGGCTGCCATTTCTAGTTATCCTCAACAGAATGAAAGGAATTTGTTTCTTATTATTTGCAGGAAATACCTAGCGGGGCACCTGAGTGGCTCAGTCGGTTAAGTCTCCAACTTTGGCTCAGGTCATAATCTCATGGTTCTTGGGTTCAAGCCCCACATCGGGCTCTGTGCTGACAGCTCAGAGCCTGGAGCCTGCTTCAGATTCTGTGTCTCTCTTGCTTTCTGCTCTTCCCCCGCTTGTGCTCTATCTCTCTGTCTCTAAAATAAATAAACATTTAAAACATTAAAAAAAAAAAAAAGAAATACCTAGCTAAATCATTTGAAAGGATTAATCCTATTCAATTCACTTGTTTTATCTCCCCAGTAACAAACTGCTCCTCTTAACTACTCAAGGCCTGCCAGTAAGATTCAGCATTCTTGACTGGCATTTTACAGATGGATCATCTGATCTGAAAAAGAATTCAAACCCAAGGATCAAACTCACAGTACTGCGGCATGAGAGGTGTGCCCAGGGTTTAGGGGGAACACACGGGAGAACTGCCCCCCACCCCAGGCTGCGAAAGCAGCAGACAGGAAGGATTTCCTGCAGAAGGCATCTCCTGGGCCAAGGGTCTTCTGTGGACTAAAATCAGACTTCATCACTCCTAGATGGAAAATTCCATTAGAAACTGGACCTGTTAACATCAAACCATGTGTCGAGCTAGAATCACTGCAGCTCAGTCTTGCTTTGACCTCCTACTGATGTGAACTAAGGAAACTTACTCAGTCTGCCCTGTTGGTAGGACCAGCACTTGTGCTTATCTTTAATCCCACTTATAATCAACAGACCAGAAGACGGGGATAATGAAAGCCCTCTAAGCCACAACAATTTCTTTTGCCTCAGCCCCTGGAAATGTGTGAGTCCAGAGAAGGAAGGTTTTGGATGAAGAGTTTCTGCTTCTCCTCCAGGGGGTCTGAGTCATTCAGAGGCTGGGGTCCACACTCAGGCCAGACAGACAGAACCAAGTCAGAGAGGATGTGTGCTCTGGTGGAGAGATGCAGAGTGTGCAGGTATATGTGGTATAAATACTCCCACCTCGGCCGATTTCAAGCCACCAATGTGAAGTCACTGAGCATGGAGTCGGAAAAAGAGATGCAGCAGCTCATCATTACATAGTATTTTCACCATACAGATACAAGAGATGTAGGGAACTTTAAAACTTTAAAAGCATAGGTAGCAGTACAATCTAATAAGACAATTAGGAAGTGGCATTTTGAGTATTTATTACCTTTGTTTTTAAGATAACTTATTTTAATTGTACATTTATATAATTTTGTGTGGGGAGGTGTTTTTCTTTTACATTTTTTAAAATATCCATTTATTTTTGAGAGAGAGAGAGACAGAGCATGAGCGGAGGAGGGGCAGAGAGAGGAAGACCCAGAATCTGAAACAGGCTCCAGGCTCTGAACCGTCAGCACAGAGCCTGATGCAGGGCGTGAACTCACAAACTGCAAGATCATGACCTGAGCCGAAGTGAGACACTTAACCGATGGAGCCATCCAGGCACCCCTATAATTTCATTTTTAATAATGGCTACATTCAACAACTGGCTCACAGAATTCCCCAGAATAGATGTCTCCGCACCCTCCAGCTGCCCAGGCCAGTTCTGGTACCCTTGCTTGTGGCCCTCCCACTCATTCAGTGGAGGCACCTATCATGGAGAGAGCAGAGATCGAGTAAGAGGTAGAAGGACCCTGTCCTGGCTTTCACAACCCCCCACCCCCACCCCGTGCTCATCTCCTCAGCTGGGGCAGAGGTCGGGCTCCCTGGCCACCAGCAGATATGGCCCTGTTCTTACTGGCAACTGTGGCCAGTGTGCACATCTCCATCCCATACCTTCTGATTGCATTCTCAGGAGCCTGAGATGAATACGAAGATCTGGTTTTCTTCATTCACATTCACCCTGGCCCACCGAGTATCTGCTTCAGCATGCTTCCCGCCAGCTCAGAGCCACAGCAGAGCACCCCACCATCCCCCCAGCCTCCAACAACAGAATCCCAAAAGCTTAGCCGAGCCGCCTGTTCTCATCATTCCTCTCCTCACATTCAGGGCATCATTACTACCCTTTCCAGAGCTCCATTTTAACAAAATTATAGGTCAGCCACGGGCTGGGCACCAAGGAACACATAAACACTTCCTACCCTCAAAGATCATTTTATCGAGTAAATATAACACACAAATAGAACGCAGGAGGGAATAAAAAGCCATTTAAACCAACTGTTATAACGTGTGGACGTTCATCCTTAGTCATAGTCATTCTCTATAATTAGCAGCCACGGGCTCCCGGGACCCAAATATCCTCCATAAAAATGCCCAGTCCTTCCTCCAGAAGAAAGGCCACCATTACTTCCTAAGCCAGTGTCACAACCCCGCTCCCATAATTAACAGATGGGCAATTTGTGCTAGTGAATTTAACTAAAACAGAAAAGATGAAGATGTGTCCTTTAATCTGTCAGGAAGTGTGTGTGAAGCTACAGGAAAGGGCCAAGGTCAGGCATTGCAGCCTCTGGCAAGCCGGGACACGCATACACAATGGGGGTCCCGACAACACAGGCGGCCTGTGAAGATACCCCACATTGCCTGCCCCACTCCCCAACACAAGCCCTACTCATCGGTGCACCTGAGACACAGGAGATTAATATTTAAACCATCACATGAGTCAAGGAGTAAGAATGAAGGGCTTCGTGGCTGGAAAGACACATTGAAACAGTAAAATCCCCGAAATACTTTAAGGGAGTCAGCTTCAGGTACCACTTTAAAGGCAAATTAATAAGTAAACTCAATGAATTCTTTGATCTGGTCAGGGATAACAAAGTGCTAGATACAGAAGAACACAACAATGTGAACAGGGAGTGAGTGGAGATTAATTCCAACCTGGAGATTCTAAAGATTCAGGCAGAACTATCCAAACTTTGCCTACACAGCAGAGGGCTCAGACGCCTCCCTGACACACCACTTCTTTACAGGGATCCTCAATTCCTGCTAACACCAAGGCAACCTGATCCCCAACCTTGGCCACTCATGTCAACTGTCTTCCTGAATGACGTAAGGGCCCTAGAATTTCCTGACTCCAACAATTTTCATGTCAACCCTGATCCCCTGGCAACATGTCCCCCTCACTCCTTTCTTGGCTGTGGGTGCAGAGTGGCCAGGACACTGCCGGGCACTTCAGGACATAAGACAAAGCAGGGAGCCCTGTGGGAAGATAACGTTACCGGGCTGTTCCAGCTGTGCGGCCGTTAGGGAAGTCTAGCTGCAGTGACGGTGGTGTGACAGGAAAACTTCAGATCGGGCTGCAGGCTGTAAATCTGTGGCCAGGATTCGGGGGGCGGGGGGGGGGTCAGGCGGGGACAAGGTGTTCAGGAAGGAGTCAGTCACAGAGCCACAAGAGGCGCCCTTCCAAATACCCTGGAATTTTGTGTCACTCCACTTTAACAAACCATTAAAACAGGCCCTCCACACCTTGTAGACAGGTGGCCCAAGGTCACTCAGGTTCTTTGGATTGTTCCTACAGACAGTGCATTTAAAAAGAAAAGTCCGACTCACCACCCTGGGGGAAAAAAAGAAAGAAAGAAAACATCTAAAACAAGGCTGATGTCACGTCTCGATTTATATATTCTTTTCTTTCCTTAATCCTGCGAAGTGGCGTGTTACTGGGGTGGCTTAATGATTACCTGGGTTTGGCAGCAGATCTACGAGGATCCTTAGTGTAGGCAATAAACTAGAGGTGCATGGAACTGTTCTATAAATACACACAAGGGGGTATCCTTTAAGCTAATTTTGGTAATAGTTCAGAAGTGGGGAAACACACACCGATTTTTAAGAGAAAAAAAATAAAGAAAAGCTAAAATATCATCTGCTAATATCATTTAATTGGTTCCTTGCATCCTTGTATCCACGACGCTTACAATATGATTTTGTGGCTCCCTCCATCAAGAGGTGGATTCCTTCTCTACTCCGAGAATCTGGGTTGGCCCGTGTATTGCTTTGGCCACCACAGTAGCAAATGTGACATAGTAGAGATTTGAAAAAGACTTGTTCTCCTAGGGCTGTCCTGTCTTACTGCTCTTGGAACTCTGCCAGCACACGAAGAAGCCAGGGTTAGCCAGCCTCCGGGATGTCTGTTGGTTCCTGCTGCCCCTGCTGACATCCTGCCAACTGCCACACACTGAGGCCAACAGGGATCTGCAAGCCTCAAGATGACCCACCAGCTGATGACAGACACAAGAGAGCCCAGCAGATGTCAACCCAACTGGCCCCAACTGGAAGAGCCACCCGGGAGACCCACAGACTTAGAAGCCACATCTTAAGATTGTTGCTTTAGATCAGTTTCCTCTTCCCATGAGCCAGCCACCTCAACCCACAGCAGACACGCAGCCCCCAGGGAAGGCGACTTCACACTTGGATACTTAGTGCCCAGATCGGTGGTGGGTGAGAGGCTTGGTGGTGAGGGCACTTCACCAAGGTGCCCACTGAACACACCATGACACTGCCAGCTCGAGGCAGGAATGTCACCCCCATGCCCAGACCTCAGATGCCACAGGTCATGTATGTCCTTCCTGGAGCCCCTACCAGGGACAGAGGACAACAGCAGATGCTGGGCAGAAAGGTCTGGAGCATCAGAGAGTGGGAAAGTAGTCAGCTGAGAGCCCCTCCCAGGGAGGGAAGGGGGCAGCAAAAGACAAAACGATGCATGAGTTGTGGTTCCAAGCCCCTAGAGCGCATTCCATCATCCCATTGTACCAAACGCACATGTGAGAGAGAAGGACGAAGCCTTTCAAGACAGCATGTGCAGCACAGGGCCCTTCTGATCGCGTTGGTCACATACCCACAAAGTTGGCCCCACTAGTGGCTCAGAAATGAAGCACGGCCGTGGGTCCCATCTCTCTCCAGTACGGTGGACTGTGGGACCCCTGGATGCCCCCCTCTTTCAGGCTCATCCCAGCTCTAAGAGCTGTACAAAGGCCGTCAGCACGTGTCCATTGGTCAGTTCTAAGAGCACTACACCTGTTTCACCCTCAAATGGTGCATCTGTTGTTGCTAGGCAGTCACAAAGCTTGTGGCTTCCTTAAACTTTATGGCTCCTTCTGAAGACAGCAAAGACAAGGAACTAGATATAGGTGAGAAGCACAAAGAGTGAGGAAAGAGAGCTCTCCAATAAGCAGTGCCATGTGGTCCTTTCACAATTTCTTAATGAAACCTGCAACTTACCGGAGGACCGCAGGGGAGAAGAAGGGGGGAAACAGTGGGGGAGGGGGAGAGAGGCAAACCATGAGAGACTCTTGAATGCTGGGAACAAACTGAGGACTGATGGGTGTGGGGGGGGAGGGGGGATGGGCATGGAGGAGGGCACTTGTGGGGATGAGCACTGAGTGTTATATGGAAACCAACTTGACAATAAACTATTTGTAAATAAATAAATAAATAAATAAATAAATAAAAATAAAACTATATTCTGGGATGAAACCTTAAAAAAAAAAAAAAAAAGAAAGAAACCTGCACACTCAAATATCTATGGGCCGTGGCTCCCCCATAACCCATAGAGACCGCTGCAAAGGGACGAGATGGGGGGCACGCACGTCCTGGCTGCCCTCTGTCATTTCCTAAGATGGATAGTGAGGACATCGCATGCATTTCATTGTCCTTCAGACTGTACAAACCTTTCACATTCATTCCTTTGTATGTATAATACATTTCAAAGTGAAAAATGATTAGTTTCATATAAAGAGATCATTATACATGTTTAAAAAATACAAGCAACATTGGTCCATTTTCTTAGAGAAAGACCAAATGAAACTGATTTACATGATATCAGAAAATAGGTCCCACTGGCCAACCGCAACAAATCCTTTTCAAACTTTTAAATCCCGAGGTGCACATTTAGCTTCTTCAGAACAACAAACACATCACAGGTACTTTAATAGATGTTTTAGGGTAAAGCACAGGATACTTTTGAAGATTCAGCCTATATGGATGATGAAGTAATATGAACGTCTTTACTTTGAAAGAGGCTGGCTTTTACTTCTTCAGGAGCCTTTAGTAAGTTATGTTATTTGTGGCCACCAACTTCAGCATGAGAAGCAATGTCCTGAAATTGACTTAGGCAGTTTCCAAATCAAGCTTCAGATTTCTATTTAAGTCAACAAAACTGCACAGCTCACCAACCAAAGGCAAGGGCTTCTGCCAAAGTCTACAAGAAAGACAAAGGCAAGATTTCTCCCATTAAGCACTTAAACTGAGGGGGTGTGATAATCTGGTAAATATTTGAATTATTTTAAAAGACCTTTGTATCATTAAATAAATAACCAAGAACACATTAAACTTCTCTCCTGAAGAGGCTGGAATATTTACTTGTGTTTACATGTGCCTTTTTCCATTTTCTGTTTCACTTCAGTCAATTTGAAAACCAGTATCAGCACTAAATTTCAGGAATATTGATCCATTATCACTCATGCACTCCCTCATGCAGATAAAGAATCCTTTCCTGTGCGCATTCTCCATGCCAGGCACGGTGCCACGTGCCAGGGAGCCGACCATAATTACAACAGCCCAGGGAACACTCACCGCTGTAGATGGGGCTGGTTCCTGAACAGCTGGTGGGAATTCAGGGAAGTGAGAAGGACAATGAGTTAGTCACCTTTGTTGTGTCTGTTCTTGTTTTCATGGCAGGACAAGTTTGGGGAGCAGAGAGCTGAAGTTTGCAAAAGCCCTGATGCAAGAGGAGTGTGAGTAGTTGGAGCACTGAAGGAAGAAAGGCCAGGGCTCTGGAAGAGGGGACTTTCTGGCCATAGGAGATTTTAGACTTGATTCTAGGAAAACAAGAAGCTGTGAAAGGGTTGTAAATGGACACGTGCAGGACCAGCTTTGCAGCATGGGGACAGAAGGGAGAAGACAAGTGAAGATGCCACTGCAGGAATTGGGAGCGATTTTCAAATCAGGGGGTTGGACAATGGTGGAAGCTGTAGTGATGGACAGAAGAGAAGGGTGAGGGCTGATTTAGGCCAAGAGAGGGAAGTGAGAAGGAAAAGTCAGAGTGACATGGGAATTGATCAGATGTGGTGTATCCAACAGAGTGGAGCAAAATCTTGAGTTTCCTGTTGGAGCAAATTAATATATATTGGTAATACCTTTCACAAACATGAGCGCCATTAGACAAAAAGCTCTAGGGGGCAGGGAGACAGGATAACATTGGGATTTTTGTTAACATGTTATGGCTAAAACAAGTAGAGGTGCTGAGCAGAGAAACTGATTGGGGGCTGGGGGTAGGGTTGGGCCTAAATACAAACATGGCAGATAAAATCTCACAAACCACTGGTGTACCTAAAGGTGACAGCTTTTCGTGTCTTCAAGGTCTGCAGTGGTATCCCCTTTTCATTTCTGATATTGTGCTATCTCCCTTTTGTCCTAACAGTTTAGGAGAGGACCTTTGTTCATTTATTAGTCTTTTCAAAGAACCAAGTTTTCATTATATTGCTTTTCCACCATTTGGTTTTTTTATCTCATTAATTTCCTTCCTTCTACATTCTTTGTGTTTCATATGCTGCTTTGTTCTAACATCTAAAATCTCACAATTTTCAATCTTCTTTTCAATTATGTGCATTTAAGTCTTTTAGTTTCTTCTAAGTCAGGTTTAGCTATAGCCCACAATATCTGATATGCCCTATTTTCATTGTCTTCTGTCCACAATATTTTCCAAATTCCACTGGGATTTCTTCTTTGATCCATGGGTTGTTTAGAAATGTGTTACATACTTCCCAAATATTTAAGGATTTTCAAGTATCTTTTTTATTGTTGATCTTCAGCTTAATTTCTCTGTAGTCAGAAAATATACTCTGATTTCAATTCTTTGAAATTTCTTGAAACTCATTGTATAGCCCAGTAAATGGAAAGGACATGTCCTCAACAGATACATGTTTGTTAAGTGGGATTCTCAGACTTCCATCCACACTGCTTTTAACCAGCTGTGAATGCTTCTTTTTCCTTTTAATTCGATCGACACTAGATTGATTGATTAGTTGATACTTTCTAGTGACCTGACTCTCTTAGCAGTATGGGATTTCCTCCTTATCTCCAGTAATGTTGCTTACCTTAAACATTATGCCATCTGTTACTAAGATAGCCACACCACTTTCCTTAGGCTAGTACCATGTAGTTTATCTTCTTCCAGTGTTTTACTTACAACATTTGAGGCCCATATATTTAAGATGTGTCTCTTTTAAGAAGAACATAAGTTTTGTTAGTGTAATCTGATGATCTATTTTTATTGTTTATTTTTATTTTTGAGAGAGAGAGACAGAGAGACAGAGACAGAGCATGAGCGGGGGAGGGGCAGAGGAAGAATGAGACACAGAATCCGAAGCAGGCTCCAGTCTCCAATCTGTCAGCACAGGGCCCGATGCTAGGCTCGAGCCCACGAACCATGAGATCGTGACTTCAGTTGAAGTCGGAAGCTTAACCAACTGAGTCACCCAGGTGCCCCTAATGATCTTAGTTTTTTAATACAAGTACTTAATCAAAGTCTGTTAACCTAACGTGATTGCTGATACTTAAGTTCAAATCTATGTTCTAGTTTCCTTTTTCCTCCTTTTTTGCCATCTTTTGGGTTAATCTGCTATTCTTTATTATTCCATATTTCCTTTCCATTTCTTTTCTATTATTATATTCATTCTTAGCTGCCCTCTCATTTATTATTTTAGTAATTTGCCCTACAGATAATCACATGGCTTCCTGAGTCAGAAGTACCTACTAAAATTGAGCACTATCACTTCCCAGACAACTTAAGAACACTCGTCTATTTTGAGATGGTCTAGACCTTTCAAGATATCGAGAAATGTATTTTGAACCCCATTACATAGTATTGTTTTGAGCAGTCAATATTCATTGAAATTTACCTCTTCTCTTGCACTTCATTCCTTCTTGCACTTCTGTGGTCCCATCTGTGACAATTTCCTTCTGCCTGAAGAACTCTCTTATGTATTTCATTAGTGAAAGTATGCTAGCAGCAAATCTCTTCAGTTCCTACTTTCTAGAAACATCCTTACTTTACCTCCATTGTTAGGGTAACTGTTTTATTGAGATGTAAGTCACATATCATGTAACTTACTCATTTACAGTGTACAATTCCCTGGCTTCTAGTATATTCAAAGCACTGTGCCTCCATCACAACAATCACCTTTACAATACTTTCATCACCCAAAAAAGAAACCACATATCCATGAGCAGTAACTCCTCATTCCCACAATCACACTCCCATCTAGCCCCCAGAAACCACTAATCTACTCTCTGTCTTAAAGATTTATGGATTGATTTGCCAACTCCAGACATTTCATATAAATGGAATCACACAATATATAGTCTTTTGAGGCTGGCTTTTTTCACTTAGTGTAAAATTTTCAAGACTCATCCCTATTATAGCATTTATCAGTACCACATTCCTTTTATGGGTAAATAATAGTTCATTGTATGGATATCGCAAATTTGATTTATTCATTCTTCAGTTGATGGACATTGGATTGTTTCCACTTTTTGGCTACTATGAATACTACTACTATGAACATTCGTGCATAACTTTTTATATAGATACATGGTTTCATTTCTCTTGAGTATGCTTTTTAAGAAATTGCCAGAGTGTTTTCCAAACTGGCTATACCATTTTACATTCCCACCAGCAATGCATGAAGGTTCCAACTGCCCCATAATCCCACTAATACTTGTTTTCTTTTAGATTCTAGTCATCCTAATGAGTGTGAAGTGGTATCTCATGGGTTTGATTTGCATTTCATGAGCATTATTTTATGTATTTATTATTGGTCATTTGTAGATCTTCTATGGAGAAATATCTATTCAAATCCTTTACCCATTCTTTATTCGGTTGTCTTTTTGTTGTTGAGTTATATATTCTGGATACAAGTCCTTTTTTTGGATCTACAATTTGCAAAATATTCTCAAAATATTTTGAGCAATATTTTGCAAAAAACCCAAATCTATGAGTTGTCTTTTCACTTTCTCAATGATGTCCTTGGGAGCACAAATGCTGTTAATTTTAATAAAATACAATTTACTTATTTTTTCTTTTGTTCTTGGCACTTTTGGTACCAAATAACTTTCACTTGGAAAGATATTTTTGGAGGAGACAGAATTCTACATTAGCAATGACTTTCTTGGAGTATTCGCAAACTGTTACTCCACTGCACTCCAGCTTACGTCAGTTCAGCTGAAACATCAGAGGCCAACCTTTCTGTTGTTCTTTTAAAGAGAGTCTATTTCTCTCAGGCTACATTTAATGTTCTCTTTGTCTTTAATTTCCATCCATTTTAATATGAAGTGCTTATGCGTGGTTTATCTTGTATTTATCTTACTTGAGGTTTATAACATTTCCAGAACTTGTAGCTTATTATCATGTTTTGGTCTTGGAAAATCTTCACCATTCTCTCTTCAAATGTTGCTTCCATCCCATTTTCCTCCTTCTCCCATTCTGGGACCCCAATGAATGTATTTTAGACCCATTTCTATATGCCTATTAGGTTCTTTTCTGAATTTTCCCTTTTTTTGCTCTCCATAAATTGGTCTTAATGTCTTCTACTATATTCCAGGCCATTGACTTTCTCTTCACCTGTGCCTAATCTTCATTTGAACCCATCTACTCCATTCTTAATTTTTATATTTTTCATTTCTACTATTTCTGTTTGCTTCTTTATATTATATAACCCTGCTTTGTCTGGTTTGGCTAAAATTCTCCATACTGCCTATTTTCTTTAATGTATTTATCATAATTGTTTTTAATGAATGTAACTGATAACTCTAGTATCTGTGTCACATATAGATATTTCTATGACCCATGTCTGGATATACTATATATATTTTATTTATATGCAATCATTTTTTATGAAGAAATTTTAAGGTTCTGGGTGATATCTTTCTCCAGAGAGGATTTTCCTCAGCTCTGGCAAGCTGCAGGAGTAGATCACCTTAATCCAATTAAGGATTGAGCCCACTTAGAACTGGGGTTCTGTCTTTATAAGCCTAATCTGTTTTCAGTTACTCCTTACTTCTAGGAGCAATCTTTAGGGGTCTCAACTGAATACATGGAGTATTTATTAAGATCCATCTACAACAGTAAGCTCTGAGCTCTTTTCTTCTCATCAGCACTAAACTACTCCTGGCTTTCCCTGAGTTCCCAGCCTCCTCACAGGCACTTTCTGCTTGCCTGCATAGTCTCTGCACCTGCCACTGAGGAACTGGTAAGTGCATCAAGGTGAACAGCCTGTCAGATTCATTGACTCTGACCTCAATGACGCTCCTTCTCTCTGGGATCTTGGCTTCCCATATCCTGGCTGCGTTAAAAGCTCTCTGGTGCTTTCAAGTAGATGTTTTGTCTGCCTTATCTGGTTGTTCTGGATAGGAGTACTGGTCTGCCACAAGCTAGTTCATTATAGTCAGAAGCAGAAGCCCAAACACCTAACTTTCAGTAGCTAAAAGCATTTACTATTCACTTGACATGAATTAAGATGAATTATGTAATCCTCGCACCAGCTATGGGGAAGGTACTGTTATTATTTTCACCTTATAACTGATGTAAAACCATGGAGCACAAGTTCACAGAAAACTGCAACTTCACCAAACAGCTTGGCTAAGATTGCCAACTGAATCCAGTAGAAGCAACTGAACCCAGACAGCCTGATTCTGAGCCTGTGTTCTTAGCTATAAGAGAATATAGAATGAGTAGGAAAGAAAGGCACAGCAGTAAGCCCTCTGAATTCCAACATTTAGAGACTGAGTCAAAGACAAGGAGACTGAGAGAGAGCAGCAGAGGTTTGAGAGGAAAACCAGGAAAAGACCATACCAAGTAGAAGTGCTCAACTGAGGGGCGCCTGGTGGCTCAGCTGGTTGAGCGTCCAACTGTGGCTTGGGTCATGATCTTTCAGTTCATGGGTTCAAGCCCCGCATGAGGCTCTATGCTGACAGCTCAGAGCCTGGAGCCTGCTTCAGATTCTTTGTCTCCCTCTCTCTCTGTTCCTCCCTCACTCGCACTCTGTCTCTCGCTCAAAAAATAAATAATTTAAAAAAATTTAAAGAAAGTGGTCAACTGAGACGCAGATTGTAACAATCTCCATCTGAAGATAACTAGGCCTAGTGTTATCAGCTGCTCATCCCTTCAAACAATAAAAATTAAAACTTTTTGCCAAGACACCGGCACATCCAATTCTCACCCCCATTTCCTTCTGCAAACATTCCCTGAGCACACCCCGTGCCCCAAGTGCACCCTGCTAGTTTGGCCTGCCAAGGTGAGGCAGTACAACGCACTCCTGAATAGCTAAACCACAAAACCAAATGCGAGCAGCTGAAATGGAACACTTAACAATTAGAGAAACCATACAAATACAACAGCTCTCACCGATTCTCTTTAAAATCTTCAAAACCCTTACCTAAAACTTACAAGGAAATTCTTAGCTTATTATTGCTTTGTTCTTTCAAAATTCCTTTTATTCACATTCATTGAAAGAAAAATATCGGAGTGTATGATATAAAGAAACTTGTCAACATACGGAAGGCTTTGAGTACTACCATCAGAAGAAAGAGTTGATGGGGAAGGGACATATTAACTCACTAATGCGAGCCACCAGCAAAACAGACCCACTAAGAATAGGATTTATGCCTAGGCTCATCCGGGTCTACATAGAATTTACAGGGCCCGCACAAACTGAAAACGTGGGGTCCCATGTTCAAAAAGCAGAAAAAAATGCTTTCTCCTTTCTCAGCAGCGGTGTCTTCCAACCCGATGGTGTTGTGATGTCTTGTTTTGTTTATCTTCTATTTATTATTGCACTTCCTCGGGCTCAGGGATACCTACTGGGCAGCGTAGATCCTCACCAGCACCCACAGCCTCACCCCCACAACTCAGCACATGGGCAAGGGCCTGCACTCAGGCTCCTGCTGGGGTGGAGGGCAGCGGGAGTCACCAGGCGGGCAGGGTGGGGTAGAGTGGGGAGGGAATGTGTCCTGGGGAGGTGGAGAGGCAGAGGCAGATAAGACCACATATGAGCAGGGGCTCTAAGCTCCGTTGTCCCATTAGCCTTCATTTGAAAGACATACTAAGAATTTCAAAAGTGTTTTAAAAAGTGCTTTTTTATTTTTTTTTTTTGTTTTATTTATTTCTAGGAGAGAGAGAGAGACAGTGTGAGCAGGGGAGGGTCAGAGAGAGAGGGAGTCACAGACTGAAACGGGCTCCAGGCTCTGAGCTGGCAGTCAGCACAGAGCCCGACGCGGGGCTCAAACCCACGAACCGCGAGATCATGACCTAAGCGAAAGTCGGACGCTTAACCGACTAAGCCACCCAGGCGCCCCCAAAAAAGTGCTTTTTTAAAGTAGAGCATTAACCCCCAAGGGTGGGGCCCTGTGTGACAACACTGGACACACCAGTGAAAGCATTCCTGGGACCACCACTTACCACTGCTCCTTGGCTTCTGGACTGGTTGACTCACCTGCTGGTTGATCCCGCTGGTGTCCCTGTGTGGTGGGACCTACAGAATATGACTTAGTCACAGGACCCTACTGTGCCTCTGCCGTCTCCAGAACAGTCATTCTGAAACTTCTGTGGGTATAATTAACCACCTGGGATGTGTGTCTGAAACGGAGTTCTGGGTTATACTCCAATATTCTAAATCTGAGGGCCCGGGTGGGCACGGCTCAGAACACTGCTCATTTCCCACAAAAGGTGATCTGATGTGGGAACACGACCATGTTAGCCCCCTGGGTTAGGTTGGGATGCAGGTGGTGGATGGAAGTCTCAGTTAGGCTGAGGACCAAGAGTAGAAACTCAACCAATCCCTTTGGATTTTTTTGAACTACTCCCTCTTTGCCTAGTCGTCAGCACCTCCTTCCTACTCCACCACATTGCGCATGGTGTTCTAGATGGTGAGCCAGTATGGGTCAGGGTCCAGCTATGGGGGTATTAACTCCATGCGCCAGAGAAGGTCCACTGATATCCTAGGAAAACACACAAATGGGCCAAGAATCTAGCTCTACCTGGCATGCGTGCCACGAACACCCAAGCGCAGGAGCCACACCCCAGGGGACGTCCAGTTGGCCATGACTGTGACTTCTAGGAAGAGTTTTCAATAACACTAGAGGGTGAGCAGCCTGCCAGCCAGGAAACCCCAAGCACCCTCGTCACTCCATGGCATCCCCAGAACGTGGCCCATGGGGCGAAAAGAAAATCAGCCACAGAGATGAGAAACTGGCTCTCCAGGTCTTGGCCTGCTGCCAAACTGGCAGCAAAATCTGGGTCCAGCCAGTCAGCACTTCCTGTAAAACGTGGGAGACTGGGAGACATCAGCGTGCAAACTGGCAGCTCACCACTGCACCCGGTCTTGGCCTGCATGGCATTTTCAAACATCTCTGGTTAATTGCCAAATAGTCAACGGACACTGTAAGTAACATTCCAGGTTTCCAGCTTCTCTTGAAGAATGGGAAGATCCGGAAACCCTAGAACATCCCTTCCTGGCCCCGGGAGGCTGGGCGGCTTCATTCGGGGTACACACTCTTCCGGTCCCCCCGGGCTACCTGCCCACCCGACTCATTTCCAACACCTGTCTGCACCCTGGTTCAGGTGACCCAAAGGTCCTTTTTCCTCAAAAAGGAAAGAGATGGACTCTGTCATTCAATGTGCAGTTTCTTCATTTAGTTTCAACTGTGCAGAACACTAGCATTCTGTGCCTGACGCATTCTCGATAACCAGGGGGTTTCAAACTCAGCAGTGTGAAACCAGCAGACTGTGCGGCTCTGCTCTGTTCCCTTAGTAACTCATTAACTATGCGACCGACAGCCCTGGTGTGCTGATCAGCTGGAGCCCCGCAACAAGACACTCTACTCTTTACTGGTTCACTGAGGTTCGCGCTGCCACTGCTGTTAGCATACTTCGTGTCCCAGGTCTCCAAGTCAGCATCCACCGCTCCTCTCCCCCGACCTCACATGACAAAGTATAGGGCTGGTGAGGGCTGTCATTAAAGCAGGGTCCCTGTACTCCTTGCCACAACTTTTTTAAATCCAATTTAAAAATCCACAGGCATTCGTGTATTTCTAAATTATAACTTGTCCATTTTTAATTAGGAAAAAAAAACAACCCACCACTGCCCTTGCTCCTGAGTAGAAGACCACATGACTCGCAGACAGATCTCTCCTGCAGCTTCCAGACACTGAAGGTCAACCTTCCAAACAGCCACATGCAAGGGAGAGCAAAGGTGGAAAAACTTCCATTCGTGACACCGTATGCTACAAGTAAATATTCCCCAAAAAAGCCCCAAACGTGTTGTCATCTTTAATTAGTGTTTGATAAATGTTTGTAAAGGAAAATCATCACCTCATCTGGGAGTCCTGGCAGGCTATCTCCCTGACCAGGTCTGGGGCATTTGGGGTTCTCCTGCATTTGCACGGTGTACATTTATGTAACCGAAAATAAAAATCATCAGTATATGACTCTAGCTACATTCTAAGTTAGCTCATTTGAGAGTCTGGAGAACCTGACCTTTGATACAAAAGCAATTTGTTTAATTTATTTTTAAGAGAGAAAGAGCATGTGATCAGGAGACGGGTAGAGAGAGAGGGAGACACAGAATCCAAAGCAGGCTCCAGGCTCTGAGCTGTCAGCACAGAGCCCAACTCAGGAGTCGAACTCACAAACCATGAGATCATGACCTGACCCAAAGTCAGACGCTTAACCAACTGAGCCACCCCGACGCCCCATGATATGAAAGTAATTTTTAATCTAAGGTTGTTCAGGATGAAGTTTTTGGAATCAATGAAAAATTTTAACATAGTATATATTTTCTGTTGGGTGAAAATCCACTTTGAAATTTTGAATTTGTAGATTCAGACCCGCCGTCAGTCATCATCATTTGGGATCTGAAGATACTCTGAAGCTAAAAAGCATACTATAGTGTTGACTTAATAATCAAAATCAAAGTTTTCCTTGGGTCCCAGAAACAGTTCCAGTGGCTTCAGTTATAAGTAGTGGCACGTCTGTGACAGGACTCCACCCGGGTCTCCCTCTGATGGGGCCCTCAGGTAAAGGGACTCTGGCGTTTACAGAACACAGAACCTCGTGCCTACCATTTTCACAGAGGAGCATACACGAGCACACTTGCCTGCTTATTTTTTTAGTCCACCTAAATGCAAGCTTCATACGGCCACCTCAGTTTGGTTCTAGGCCGAGAGTAATCACTCCCAGATGCTTAGGAGACACGCGCTGGCCAGGCAGATGCTGGAGTGCCAAATGTGTGTGCACGCATCCCGTGTCCTGTAGGGCTGCCACCGACACTTAAACTATTCCTGCAGCGAGACGCCCAGACCATCGTGTGTGTAACCCACCTGGTCTCCCTGGGCAGGTAATGGCCAAACAGGCCAGAGCCACTCACTCTCAAAGTGCCTTGTACCGACCCCCTCAGAGCCACCACTCCGTAGTAACAGAGGTCTGTAAGGAGCCCGGGAGCACCCAAGTTTCTGCAAGGACAAGAACGGTGATGTGTCACCTGAAGCAGCTTGGGTGTCTCCGTGACACAGCTCTAGCAAACAGGACAGCAGGGACTCAAGTGAAATGCTGGACGGGACTAGAACCTTGGCACTATGACTCCAAGGTCACAGCTACTTCTACAAGGCGACTCTGTGGACATCCGTGAGCCCACACCAGGCCCTGGAGACATGTAGCCGCTCCCAGGGGCAAGGAGGGTGGCGACAGGCCTCAGGCACAGCTCCTAAAAGACAGGGCATACGGCCAGGGGTGCTAGGAGGAAGGGGCCAAAGGTGGATTCTGGAATGCTTCAGACTGCCTCTCACCAGCTGTTGGAGCTCCGTACAGGATTAATTAAATTAGTCCCTCGGCTCTGAGCCAGAGTGGCAGGCTGGACGATTCCCTCTTTCCCCAACCCCACCCCCGTCTCATTCCCACTGGAGAATTCTAGGAAAACCTGCAATCATGTCGTCGGTTATAGTTCTCCGAGTAGGGCAGAGGGTGGGTCTCCTGGAACAGAGCATCTCAACAATGCCTGGAGCGGCATGAAGCAGCTTCTCACCAGCTTCACTGTTCTCGCTGAAGCCAGCCATGGAGGCTTCAGACAGGCATTGTGGCCATCGTACCGAGATTTAGAAGCCATGAAAAGCTCAGCCAAAAACAACCTTGATAATGCCTTTTTAACACTCTGGGACTCCAAGTTCTAGAAAGGAGACAATACCTTACAGTAGTAGGGAATTCTCAAATTCCTTCTTTGCGTCCTTAAATAGTTATTGAACCCCAGCTTTATGCAAGACATGGTGTTAGCTGTTGTTTAAAGCATGACTCTTGTCTCGAAAGCTGGTCATCTGAATATAGCTCCTCCTAGAACACAGGTGGAACAGGTACATGAATAATGATGAGCAGAGAATCTGCTCACATCAGCGTCAGTCTCAGGGTTTTTCTGTGTTTTGTATTTGTTTGTTTGTTTATGAGTGTATTATTAAAAATGTAACCAGTAAAAAATAAAATTTTTTTTAGTATACTCAGAGTGGTTTCGATGAGTGCCTCCTAATCCTTAAAGTACACAGGAATCATCTACAGATCTTGCAAAATGCAGATTCCAATTCACTAGGCGGGGCAGGGCCAGGATTCTGCATTTCTCACAAGAGCCCATTGATGCTGGTGTTTCCATGAGAAGACTATGTGCAGTGAATGTCTGAGAGAGGGAGAGACAGTCAGAGAGAGAGGTAAAGGGGAGGGGGGGAGCAAGGGGGAAAGAGGAAGGAAGAGGGATGGAGAGGGAAAAGGCAGAGGAAGTTCCGACAGGAAACAGAAAGCACGCCTCTTGTGGGGAGGGAGTGGAGGCAGGCAAGGCATCAGGAAGTAATATCTGACTATGGCCAGCAATACGGGTGTGATTTCAAAAGGCCCACATGATGAATGGAAGGATGGGTAGGGATGAAGTCTTAGAAGTTAAAAAAAGAAAAAGAAAAGAAAGCACAAACTAGACTCGTGGAACACGAAGGCATCCATCCATCCAGTCTGACTATTGGGTAGGGCAGCAGTTCTCAAACAGGAGCAAGTAGAGTCCTCCAGGGGGCTCCTCACAATACAGAATGTCGGGGCCCACCCCTAGGGGTTTCTGGATCACTGGCAGAGGTGCAATGTGCATGTCTAACCACCCCCCAGGTGTCACTGAAGCTGCTGGTCCAAGGCCCACACTTTGAGAACTGCTCGGAGAGGGTTTGTCAAACAAAGACAAAGGATTCTGCTCCCACCCACACCGCATTCCAGAGAGGACAACTGGGCTGTCTCAGAGAGGTGGACTGTTCCCATCTGGAAATGGCTACGAAAGTTCCTGTTACAGCCTGCCAAGGCAAAGGTGGTTATAAATCCAAATGGGCAGAATCATACATCCTTCTGGATTAGCTTTACAATGGGCTTGAAGCCGTCCTGCCAAATTAAGTGGCGACGTCGTGGAACTCTTTCAGTCTGTAAATGAACTCCCAGAGAACTCGGGTTGACAAACACCCACCTACGTGTCAGCCGGTCAAGTGCTCCAGGACAAAGTCATCTTGGCCCCACAGCTGTCCTCTCCAAGACTAATTTTCCTCCTTCCCTCCTTTGGCAAGTAAAAACTGGACTCTGAGAAAATCTAGAATGGAGTCAGTGAGGTTCTGGGGCTGTGGAGAGTTTTCACAAATCTTATAAACACTCTTTCATCGTAGTTTAATAATTCTTTTTTTTAGTGTTTATTTATTTTTGAAAGGGAGTGCAAGTAGGGGAGGGGCAGAGATAGAGAGAGACACAGAATCCGAAGTAGGCTGACAGCCCAGAGCCTGACGTGGGGCTCGAACTCACCAACTGTGAGATCATGACCTGAACCAAAGTCGGATGCCCAAATGACTGAGCCACCTGGTGCCCCATAGTTTAACATTCTTAATAATAATCTTCCCCTGTTTCAATCACTGTGTGGTTTCTACTTCTCAACTGGACCTTGACCATAACACCAGAGGAACTATCCCTGATGTGTACCCCAAAGAAGCCCTACAGTTTCAAAGGGTGAAGCCAGGCCACCAAACTGCTAACACCAATGTACACACAGGAACAAGGGGTCCCCTACAAAGAAGAGACACTAACTTTGAGTGTAGTGCGACAATCGATCCTATTCTTTGGTCAACTGCGTATATACAGAAGCCAGGAACAGTGACTCAAACCCTCCTCTCAAAGGTTCTTAAATTGTCAGTCAATCCAGAAGTTTTTTGGATGCTTACTAACAATGAGTATTTATAGCCTATTTCTATCAAATGCAGGGCAAATTATGTGTACCTTATTGTCAATAACTCTTTACCTCTTTACAAAAGAAAATAGGAAATAACTGGATAGACACCTCTATGGAGGAAATCCAAAGCAGCAAAATCCTTCTACCCCTCCCCTGCTTGCACTCTCCCAAAAAAATAAATATTTTTTTAAAGCGGGTTGGGGTTGGGAGGGCGCTTGTGTGGCTCAGTCGGTTGAGTGTCCGACTTTGGCTCAGGTCATGATCTCACGGCTCACGAGTTCAAGCCCCATATCAGACCCACTGCTGTCAGCCTGTCAGCACAGAGCCTGCTTTGGATCTTCTGTCCCCCTCTCTGCCCTTCCCCCGCTTGCACTCTCCCAAAAATAAATAAATATTAAAGAAAAGAAGAAGAAGCAAAATCTTACAAAGTGATTAGCACCCAGAAGCATTTGTGATCTGGATATAATCACAAGAGATTATAAAATATAAAATCACAAAGAACCCAGAGGTCAGGGGAGGAGCTTGGGAGGGAACGGGGAATGTCTTCTCTTGGGGGCAGGGAAATGGTCAGAGCTGCCCAGAGCATGCTCAGTCCCAGGCTTGCCAATGCCTGCGAGCCACCTTCATGGCTCCAATTCCCTGTGTGCTCCCCACTCACTCACTCGCCAAAAGGTACTAAGCATCTAGTGGATTGGAATGGAATGAAATACATACTCTGATGCTGCATTCACTAACCTGCTCCTGACCCTGGTATGATTTCCCAAGGCGACCTCCCTGCTGAGCCCATAAACAGCACGGTACCCAGAAGTCAAAACCATTTTCAGTGACTGGGCTGGCCCCCTTGTGTGAGGTCAACTCACACAATCGGAAACCCAGCCAATTTTTCACAAGCTGGATCTCTACTGGATGAACTGGCCATCAAAAGGAGGGCCATCGGGCCTGCAAGGCCCCATGTCCCTGCCTGCAGCCTGCCCTCACCAGCAAAACCTTCATCGGGGGCAGGCAAAGCTCATCTTCAGAGGCCGTCTTCACACTCCAAGAGGAGGAACTTCACAGGAGGAAGAGCAATAAGGAAGTCTGCTCGGTGACTGTTAGCATTTTGGCCGAACCAGTTCACGCCTCAAGCAACGCATAATAAGGCCTTACATTTAGAGGGCACTTGACTCCCTCGCTGCTACTTTGGATATTCTTTCCTCTCAGATGCTTTGTTTTCATTTCTTTAGAGGCTTCTGTATAATTCACTCCAGGATGGAAAACACAGACCACAACAACATTAATGGTCACTTCCAAAACACAAGGAGAAAACCTGTGACTTTTTTTTTTTTAATTAATCAATTTGGTTATTTTGCACTTAAGTCAGTTTATTTCAAGCCAAATCTAATTTGGAGGTTATCCGGTGCTTGCAGCATGATCCTCCACAGGTGTGTGGGGAACGCCAGGGGCTCCTACAGTCCAAACCCCCCGGTCAGTGCAGAAACAGCCTCCAGGGGCCCACAGACCCGCAACCCCAGCCACACACATTCCTGGTAGCCGGGACTAAGCGATCACCACATTCTTCCACCTGAGACCTGACGTCCAAGCTGCACCCCAGGCCGGCATTATCAGTTGATCTGACGTGGCATAAGCAAGAGAAAGCGACTTGCCCTTCCTAAGCCACAGGAGCCCTGGTCGCCCTGCTTAAGGTGCTCCCAGGGATCACATCTCCTGTCAGGAGGTGGCTCAGGGGACACCCTCAGACATCCCGAAGACGTCTGTAGCATTGCTGGGAACATGCGCACATGGCCGGGCCACCCTACTAGCTGGCCTCTTCCTTCCCAGACAAGCTAAAACTCAACTCAGCCACTCCCTCTTCTTGCATCTCCCTAATACAGTCCTGTGTGATTGAACCACCCCGTTCCGCAACCCAGCACCCACCAGACTGCAAAGCCACAGCAGGTCTCCAATCCCTTCTTCATCACCATGAGGGAAAATTTCTGAAAGATAGAAGTCTCTGCCGCAACGACTGGCATCTCTGCAGACTCCTCTCACGCCCGCAGCTCGGCGGCTACACTTGTGTTATACGATGCCGGGTAAGGGGGTGGTTCTGGGTGCAAGAGCCATGGAGACCAGGGCCAGTGAGGAGAGTGACAGAACTTCACTCTGCTTCACTCCCATGCAGACTGGGTGCGGACGGTGGGACACGAGAGAGGACAGGAGGGCAGGCCGGGGCAGATCGCGGGGGCAAAGTGCCCACACACTCTTCTGCAGGCTGTGCAGACACAGCAGAGGTTTCAGAGGGGAGGGATTGGGCTGGTATCAAGATCCTGGGGTCGCTGGTAGCTCTGTGGATAACAGACGGCACGAAGTGGGAGCTTACTTCCTTCTGCTGCTGCTGAGAGCTTTGGGTCGGCAGGCCTGACCACAGGCCGCGGGCCGCCTGGCTGTAAAACCCGGAGACGGCGGATGACCCCCGAGCCACAGGCTTTCTGTCTCTAGGGAGGTGGCTTCTTCGGAGAGCAGGAGGTGGGCGGATGTGAAATGGTGGTTAGTTTCAGAGTTTTACCAAATAAAGTAGACTCTAAAGGGGAAATAGTGGTTTGGGAGCGCCTGGGTGGCTCTGTCAGTTAAGCGTCCAACTTTTGGTTTCCGCTCTCATGGTTATGATCTCATGGTTCATGGGTTCAAGCCCTGCACCCAGCTCTGCACTGACAGCATGGAGCCTGCTTGGGATTCCCTCTCTCCTTCTTACCTTTCCCTGCTCTCTCTCACAAAATAAGCAAATAAACATTTTTTGTGTGGTTTTAGGTAAGAGCCTTGAGGCATGAGATCATCAGGGGGCAGTGAAATCAGGAGGGAGCTACTGCCTCCCGCTTAGCCCACCCTTTCTCTGCACGCACTTCCTGGGCAGTCCCAGCCAGCTCATGACTTTAAGGACCACCCAGCCCGACCAGATCGCCCCAGCCTGAAAACTCATTGCCTATTTGCTGTCTGCACTTGGCTACCCAATCGGTGGTCCCAACTTGATACATTGAAACTAAGCCCCACATCTCACCCACAAATGGGCTCTCCCACAGCACCCTAGTCTCGGCAAGGCGGAGCTCTGACCTCCCAGCTGCTCTGCCCAAAACCACCCATCAGCTTTGACCCCTTCTTCCCCCCACATCCCACTGCAATCTGATGGGAAAGCTGCAGTTCTGCCTTCACCACATACTCAGAATCTCTGACTTCTGCCGCAATCACCCTCCTAACAAAGCTCCTGGTATCACCTCTACTCACCCCACAGACTGTCTCACCCAGAGGCCAAAGGGATCCTATGCACCGTGAGTCAGATGGTGACTGACAGATGGTTTTTGCTGTTCAAAACCCCTCAGCGGCTGCGCACTGTGGTTCTACAATGACCTACGAGGCCCCACGTGAACTGCCCCTTATCTGTCTGCCTCTCCCACTACTCTTCCCCTTACGTACTATTCTCCAGCCACTCTGGATTCTTGGTTGTTCCTCAAACAGGCCAAGCACCCTCCTGCCTCAGGGCCTTTGCACCATTCGCTGTTCTCTCTGCCTGGAATCTGGAATACTCTTCCTCCAGAGAACCACACAGCTTATCCCCTCCCTTCCGGTAGGCCTCTGCTGCAATGTCACCTTTCTGGAATCCTTCCTTCATTGTTCCATATAAAATAGCAGCCCTGGCACCCCCTAGCCCCTTGCCCTATTCCTTTTACCTTTCACCACCTGACACATACCTGTCTGTCTCCCCAGCAAAATTTCAGCTCCGTGAGGTCAAGAGTTTTGTTGTGGCCACTGCCCAACACATGGCAGCCAGTCAAACATTAGTAGAATATGGGGCTTTGATGACTGAGAGGTAGAAGAGAAGGCTTCTAAGAAAACAGTGATGTCATTAACAGAGAAGTGGGGGCCTCCAGGATATAGGGCCTTAAAGAGAAAAGAAGGCAGCAAGGAATAAAGCCGGGGTCAGCAAACTATGGCCCGCAGGCCCATTCCAGCCCATCACCTGTTCCTGCAAATAAAGCTTTATTGGAACATATACATTTGTTTGAGTATTGCCTATGGTCCCAGCTGTAGCACAAGAGTTGAGTGACTGCAATAAAGATTTTATGGCCCACAATACTTACTCCCTGGCCCTTCACAGAAAACAGTAGACAACCTCTTACATAAAGCAGAATTGTTCAGACTATAAACTCACTGACTACCATCCCACAAAAAAACATCCCACAAACCTTCCAGGAGATGCAGACCCCAGTTTGCGAGACGGTCATGGAATATGGCAGTGGTAGAGAAGTAGGACTCAGGTTCAGTCTCCAATGCTGCCACTCAGCCGCTGTGTGACTTTACACAAATAACTTAACCTCTCAGGGGCTCTTCTTCCTTATCAATAAAATAAGAAACCCTACCAACCACCTTGCAGAACTATTATGAGGAGTTACAGTTTTGTAGCTAAAACATCTAGCAATGGCTAACTCACAGTAAGTCTATAAGACTAGTCTTTTTTTGGAGAAGTTACTGTATTCCACGTACAGACTTGATGCTCCACGTGTACTAAGATATCTAACCAGGGCCGTGCCAGGCCACCAATGTGTTTTACTTATCTTTGATGAACACGATTTTTAAAAGTAAGGATTTTTTTTTAATAAAGGGATGAAGTCCATGGTTTCAGCATTGTTGTGGGAAAGGACTGACTGGGGACTCAGGGAAAGCCCTGAGCTGCCTTGAAGAGCCACATGGATCCCTGGGACAGTCAGGACCTCTGTCAATCAGCTGTTTCCCAAATTAGCAAGAAAATCTCCAGATTCAAAGAAAGCTCGTGACACACTTTGCAGAGATACCATGGAAAGCAACTGATTTGGTGGCTATTTTTGGCTCGTTAGCAGATAACTGGTCATTACAGAGGCCAAACTCTTGAATCCCTGGATTTGAAATGCCAGGCTCAGCCCAGAGAAACAGCAGTGTGGCAAAGCCCGACTCTGCTGGGCACTGGCTCCCACCAGTTCTCTGTTTCCTTAGCCAGTGATATTCTTTTGACTTTTTCACAAACCGAATATGCGGTATTATTTTCTCAAGTATTTTCTAAAGTTTGAGCTACTTTAGTAATAAGAAAAATGTGGGGGAGATTCTGCACCATTGAAACACATTGTCTGTTAAATCAGAGAAAAGAATTTTCAAATCGGACTTGATACATGAGAAGCAGCGCTAATTAAGAACCAACAGCAAATTCTTTCATGATAATGCTCTTTTAAGAGTAAATAAGGTTTTTAACTTACTTGGTTAGATTAAGAACAAACAAGATTTAAAGGGAAAGCCTGGCTTGGAAATCAACTTAATTATGGCCCTGGCATGCATATTTGAATCTTTGGATTCACATAAACTCAAGTGTCTCTCATTTCGTTCCTCAACTTTCCCATTAGGATGGGGCCAGACTGAAAACCCTAATGCTTACACAAGGAATTTTTTATTTCAGCTCGACCACCATGCTTACAAAAGATGGATATGCCTAGGCTGCTGAGCAGTCACAGCTAATAGCACTCCACAGAAACACACCTTCAGGGAACAGGTAACCGCGCCTCAGCTTATAGGAAGTAATGCCATTAAAGCAAGTGACGTTTTACTTCCCTGTCTTATCTTGGGCTGCTATAACAAAATACCACATGGGGCACCTAGGTGGCTCAGTCGGTTAAGCATCCAACTTCAGCTCAGGTTATGACCTCACAGTTCATGTGTTCGAGCCCCACGTCGGGCTCTGCGCTGACAGCTCAGAGCCTGAAGCCTGCCTTGGATTCTGTGTCTCCCTCTATCTCTCTGCCCCTCCCCCACTTGCTGTGCGTGTGTGTGTGTGTGTGTGTGTGTGTGTGTATAAAATAAAGAAACATTTAAAAAATTTTTTAACATCATAAACTAGGTGATTGAAACAACAGTATTTCTTACAGAGGCTAAGAAGTCCAAGATCAACATGCCAACAGATTCACTTCTTGGACTTCCTGGCTTATAGATGGCCACCATCTTACTGTGAGCTCCCATGGCCTTTCCCTGGTGTCTTTCTGTGAAGATAGAGATCTCTCCTGCCTCTTCCTCTTCTTATAAGGACACAAAACCCCTATTAGGTAGAAACACAGGCACTATTTCCATCATGGGGGTACCACCTTTATGACATCATTTAAACCTAATCACCCCCCAAAGGCTTCACCTCCTAAAACCATCATGTTAGAGATTTGAGCTTCAACAGATGAATTTTGGAGGGACCCCAAACATTCAGCCCATAACACTCCCTGAGTAAACTTTTTAAAACATCTTTTCATTCACGTTCTGAAAATGGAATTCTTGCCTTCTCAAGGAAACCCTCTCTACCACCCACTGGGGCTAAGCTCTACTATTTTCTGAAATCTTAGCATTTGTGTCTCAGTCTACAAATTTACATCTGTCCTTTTGTTGAATAAATGCCCTTCTGTCTCTTTCATCTGTGGGTGTGGGCTCCCCTATCAAGAATTCCAGTCTGTGCAGCAGAGTAAGAAAAAAGGAGGGGGGTTAAGGGAGAGAAGGGGAAACAAAAAAGAACCTTTGGTTTCCTTCCTGCTGCCCACAGGGCTCTGCCCACTGGCAGCAGCATCTATTATGGACAAGGCAGAGACGATGGGAGCTCTCATATCTCCAAGAAGAGAAAGGGCCACACAAATGGCTATTTCACTGATTCCTGGTCCTGAGGCCCCTCAGAGACTATGATGTTAAGATACTCACTGTGCAAAGGGATGGAAATAAACCTGCCACTGGACAATCTCAAAGTCAGAGTATCTGAAAAATATTTGGGACTTTATCATCACCTCCCTCTTTTCCACATAACCAATTCCCAATGGCAAAAGCCAAGAGATTCTTTACCAACTGCTTCCACCCTCTGTGTTTTTTTTTTAAGTACTTTTTTTTAATTCTTTATAACACATTTAGAAACGTGTAGAAAGCAATGAATTTTTACAGTGAATACATCCGTGTAACCACCATTCAGACAAGAAAATAGAACATTCCCGGGCCCCTGGAGGCCCCAAATGGCCACTCAATCTCCCTTCTCATCCAAAGGTAACTGCTATCTTAACTTGTAAAACGACAAACTAGTTTTCCCATACTTGAACTTCATATAAATTGTGTAGGTGCTCTCCAGTGACTCGCTTCTTTCACTCAATTATATGTGAGATCCAGCCATGCTGCTACATGGATGTTCCAGTACATTTTCACTGCTGTACTATATTCTACTCTACGAATACAACACAATTACCCACCCAACTACAGATAAACACTGCAGTGTCTCTGTTATTTGGTATCACACAAATTGTAAATGTGAATATTTTTATATATGCCTTTGGGGACATCTATGTTTGTGTATATGTCAGGTCTCTATTTAGGTATGGAATTGGTGAGTCATGGAGCATGCAGATGTTCAGTTTTGTAGCTGTAAAAGAAGATTTAAAAGTGGGTAGGTGAGCATTCCTTTGGTTCCACATCATTGACAAACTTTACTTTTATTGTGCTTTGAAACATTAACCATTCTAGTGAGTATGCAAATTAAAATGTTTTTTATTTGCATGTTCCTGAGGAATAAAGTCTATTGGGCATTTGGATAGCATCTTGAAGTGCCTGTTCAAGTATTTTGTCTCCTCTTCTATAAGACTGTCTGTCTTATTTATGTAGTAGGAGTAGGGACTTTTTATGTATTTTGAAGATGACTCCTTTGTTGAACAATACATGCACACAGATAGATAAAGAGCACATAAAGATCTTCTCCCATTGTGTGACTCGACTTTCAACTTGAATTGGTGTCCTTTGATAACAGATCTTAATTTTCATGTACTCCAAATGATCACATGTATTCCTTTAAGGCCAGTGCTTTTTGTCTCTTGCCTAGAAATTTTTGCCTACCCAAAGTTGTGAATGTATTTTCCTTCATTATCATCTAAGGGCTTTATTGTTTTACCTTTCACCATGAGATTTATGACCCATCTGGAATTAAGTTTTTATATAGTGCAAGATAAGAAGCAAGATGCTTTATTTCCATGTGGATATCCAATTAACGTAGCACCGTTTACTGAAAGGACAAATCTTTTCCTACTTGAGTGCAGTAGCATCCCCTCTGTCATCAACAATACATGTGTGGGTGCGTCTCTGGACTCCATGCTATTCCAAGTTCTAGTTATCTGTCCTTGCATCGATACCATAATGTTTTAGGTATTATACCTTTGAAACAAGCCTTCATCCTGGCAATGTTAAGTCCTCTGGTTTTGTTCTTTTTCAAGACTGCCTTGGCCATTCTTGGCTTTCTGCATTTCCATATAAATTTTAGAATCAGTTGGTCAGTTTTCACAAAGAAAATCTACTTGGATTTTAAATAGGATTACATGTATCAACTTGGGACAAATTACATCTCTGCAGTGTTGAATCTTCCAGTTTATGAACACTGTATTATCTGTCCATTTAATTTGATTTTTAAAAATATCTCTTGGGGCACCTGGGTGGCTCAGTCGATTAAGTGTACAACTTCAGCTCAGGTCATGATCTTACAGTTTGTGGGCTCAAGCCCCGCGTCGGGCTCTGTGTTGACAGCTAGCTCAGAGTCTGGAGCCTGTTTCAGATTCTGTATCTCTCTCTCTCTCTGACCCTCCCCTGCTCGCTCTCTCTCTCTCTCTCTCTCTCTCAGAAATAAATAAAAACATTAAATATATATATCTTAATTCTCTAGAATATCTTTGGTCAAATGTGCTCCTAGATATCTGATGATTTTATTTATTCTTTATTCATTTTTAGCTTCTGGTTTTTGTCACTGTAATATAGAAATTAAGTTGATTTTTGCATACTGATCTCATATCCAGTGGCTCTGTTAAATTCATTTGTTAATTCTAGGTGAGGAACTATAGGTCATTTTGAATAATCTTTGTACATAATCATGATGCCTATAAATGTCAACTTTATTCTTTCCTTCAAATCTTTATATTTCTTTTCCTGGCCTTGTACCTGCTAGGACTTTCAGTAGCATGCTGAAAAGAAATGATTATACCTGACCTCCTTGTCTCAGTCCCAGCTTCAGGGCTTTCAATATTTTACCATTAAATATGGTGTTTGCTCTATTTTTAAAGAGATATCACTCATCAATAACTGCAGTTTGCTGAGATCCAAGATTGCTAAGAGTTTTTTCTTTAAACAAATGTGTACAAACTTTAACAAGTGCTTTTCCTGTATTATGAACATCTCATTTTTCTCTTCAACCTGTTAGCATATCAAATAACACTGATTCTTAAATATTAAACCAAATTTTCATTTCTAGAATGAATCCAACTTGGTACTTTGTCTTATCCTTTGAATGCATTGTTGAACCTATTTCGCCAACATTTTATTTAGGTTTGTATCTATCCTTATGAAAGAGATTGATTGACCCAGGCAGTTTTCTTTCTTGTAATGAATGACCTTGTCAGGTTTGGGGATCAAAGCTATATTCATAAAATGAGTTGGGAAGTGTTCGCCTCTTTTCCCATTCTCTAGGGGAATTAGTATAAGATAGGTGTAAGTATTTGGTGGCATTCACTAATGAAGATACTTGAGCTTGGGGATTACCTTATAGAAAGGAGTTACTTACAAATTCAATTTCTTTAAGACCCAAATATGGAGAATTTTGGTAAATGTTCCATGTGCACTTACAAAGAAGGCATATTCCACAATTATGGGGTATAATGATCTCTATATGTCAGTTAGGTTATATTGGTTGATAGCATTCAAATAAAGTCTTCTATAGCCAAGCAGATTTTCTTTGTCATCTTCTGCTATCCGTTCCTAAAAGAGCATGCTAAAAAGCCTAACTCTAATTGTAAATTTGTCTATTTCTCCTTACAATTCTGTCAAAATCTGTTTAATATATTTTGTAATTAGATGCAAATAAATTTGGGGCTTCTGGCATCTCCTTGATTGATAGATCCTTGTATCTAGTCATGTTTTCTGCCTTAAGTTCCACTTAGTCTCATTTCCTATATCACCTTATTTGCATGGAATATCATTTTTCCATTCATTTACTATCAGTCTTCTTGTGTCTCTAACATTTAAGGCATTTTTGTAAGCAGCATTTAGTTGGATTCTGCTAGGTGCTTTTAAAATTAAATTTCAGGGTGTCTGGGTAGCTCAGTCACTTGATCATCTGACTCTTGATGTGCGCTCAGGTCATGATCCCAGGGTGGTGGGATCAAGTCTCACATTGGGCTCCATGGCTGCTTGAGATTCTCTCTTTCTCCCCCTCCCTCTATCCCTCTGCCCGACTTTGCTCCCTCTCTCTTTAAGGAAGGAAGGAAGGAAGGAAGGAAGGAAGGAAGGAAGGAAGGAAGGGAGGGAGGGAGGGAGGGAGGGAGGGAGGGAGGGAGGAAGAGGAAGAAAGAAAGAAAGAAAGAAAGAAAGAAAGAAAGAAAGAGCACAATTTCAGAGTTTTAATTAAAATATTTAACCTATTTTATTTAATGCAATTACTGATATATCTGGATTTACATCTACATTCTATACATTTTCTATTTTTCGTATAGTTCAATTTTTTAAAATATTCCCTTCTCTATTATCTTGTTAATTATATTTTACTATTATTTTAAGGATTGTCATGTAAATAATACCCTTCACTTATTATTGATTAGTACTTTTCCCATTCTTCAGCAAACAAAATGACTTTAAAAACTTCAGTCCCATCTGTGCCCTCTCCATTCCTTTTGTACTATTGCTTGTTGTGTATTTTGATGTTACAGGTACTTCAATCTTATGAGTCATTATTATTGGTTTTTATTGTCGATATTCCTTTAGATTTCCTCACACGTTTGCATTATCCATTGTTCTTCATTCCCTCCTGCATTTCTGTACTTCTCACTGAATCATAAATGTCTCCTCTTGAACTCCTTCTAGTATTTTTTAGGATGTACCTGCTGATGATAAATTCGGTCTTTGTTTCCGGAAATGATTTTATTTCATTTTTAACTCCAAGGAAAATCTGATTATAACACTCTACTCTGGCATTCAGTTTTCTCCAACAGCTTAAAGATATATTTTGTTGTCCTTGGGATTCTATCGTTTCAGATGAGAACTCCATCGTTAGTCTCCCTGTTGCTTCTTTGATGGTAATTTGTCTTTTTCTCAGGCTGCTTTTAAATTTTCTTTTTGCCTGGTATTCAGAAGTATTACTGGCATGTGTTTGCGGTTTTCTTTACATGTATCCTGCTTGGTGTTTATAGCACTTCTTTAGTCTATGGTTTGGTACTTTTCATTAGTTTTAGAAAATTCTCTGTTAGGTAAACCATGAGAGACTCTTGAATGCTGACAAAAACTGAGGACTGATGGATGTGGGGGGGAGGGGGGATGGGCATGGAGGAGGGCACTTGTGGAGATGAGCACTGGGTGTTATGTGGAAACTAATTTGATAATAAACTATTTGTAAAAATAAATTAATTAATTAAATTAAAAAAAGAAAATTCTCTGTTAATGTATCTTGAAATAGAGCTTCTTCCATTATCTTTCTGGGATTCCAATTAACATGTGTGTTGTACCTTTTCATTATATATCTTATATCTTTTGTGGACTTTTCTTTATTCTTCATCTTTTTTTTTTCTCTTCCTGTTTTAGGCAGATATTTTTTACTGGCCTATCTTCTAGATCACTAATCTCTCTTCAGCTGTGTCTAAGCCACTGTTAAATCCACCTGCTTATGCTTGATCTCATTGATTCTATTTAGGTTCTAGAATTTCTATTTGATTTTTTATGTAAACAGATTCTAATTCTCTAATGAAAATTCTCCATCTTGTTATTTACTTTCTTGAACCTATTAATACCAACATTAAAGCCCCTGTCTGGTCATTGCAATATTTGTATCACTTGTGTGTCTGTTCTGAATGTCTATTTCTTCTATTTCTTCTATGTCTATTTTGCCTCTTATTATAATGGTATTTCTTTAACTGAATGATGGAGATGATATACATATACATATACAGAGAGACAGACATATATATTTATAAATATACATATGCATTTAAAACTACAAAGGATCTAGATGATGTTACATGATTTTTTGATTTTCTTTAGTTTGTGACAGGCAACTAAGTCAGGATCAGATCATCTTAGTCCAATCAGGAATTGAGCTGATTTGAGGCTTAGTTTTTGTCTTTATAAATTTGGTCTATTTCTGGTCAGCTAGTTTGATGTTGGGTTTCAGTCTTTATAAAGTTGGCCTATTTTTAGCAAGCCATTTCTCTTAGGATATAGTCCTTTAGGGTTCCCGACTAAAGAGGGAGGGTATTTATAAGCATGGGGTGTTTCTAGGACATCTCCACCCTTGTATGCCCTGAACTCTCATTTTTATCTCCTTAGCATCATGAGATTGTTTTCAGCTCTCCTCAACCTCTCAGCCTGTGCTGCTTATGAATCAACAATTCTTTTTTTCTGGAGAGAGGGTCTCCGAGACTAAACAGTAACATATGAAAATTAAGTTTGAGGGGCGCCTGTGTGGCTCAGTTGGTTAAGAATCCGACTTCGGCTCAGGTCATGATCTCACAGTCTGTGAGTTCAAACCTACATTGGGATCTGTGCTAACAGCTCAGAGCCTGGAGCCTTCTTTGGATTTTGTTTCTCCCTCTCTCTCTGCCCCTTTCCCACTCACACTCTGTCTCTGTCTCTCTCTCAAAAAATAAATAAACATCAAAAAAAAATTGTTTAAGTTTGAGATGGAACTGGCCTTTTCAGATTTAGTCTTCAGGTCACTTTCCAACATACACACCAGAAACCCTGAACCAGGATGGAGAACTCATCAGAAAACAAAAACAAAAGTAAATGTAATACCAAAACTCTGAAGCAAAGAAAAGTAAAACAAGAAAAGAAAGGGCTGCGAAAGTGTTGGAAAAGGCAGTGGCAATGACTTCAGGGCATACAAAGATTATTGAGGGCAGGATCCTATCCAGCGAGTGTTTTTCCACTCCTCAGGGAGAAGGAATTCAAACATGTTCTCATAATCTGAAGAGCAGGAAAACCTGAGAAAGGTGGAGCCCCATCACTGGGAAGGCAAGCAGGAAGATGGTTACTTCCAGCCACCATTAGCAGAGAACCCTCCATGTAGGTGACAGCATCTATCTGCGCCAGTCCCTGGAAACAGGGAGGATCTGGGGAGAGGGAAATAGCTGAGCACTGGTGTGGGGGTGCAGGGCGTGGCTCAGTCAGGGACCAGCTCTGGAGTCTGTGGAGGCAGCTGCCTTAAACCAATTCATTTCCTGCATCTCCGAACCTACCTTCACTAATGTTCACGGCCTAGGGACTACAATGTCCCAGATGCAATGTCCCAGAACCAGCTTCCATCCCACTGCTTGTGGAGTGATATGGATATAGAAAAGAGGGATACCACGAAGGAACAAGAAATGGCTGTTAGATCAATGTGTCAGGGAATAGTGGGATGGCAGACAGGCTGGATTCAGGTTGTGGAGGGCCATGAATGTCGAATTAAGAATATCAAATTAGGGGCACCAAGGTGGCTCCGTTGGTTAAGCATCTGACTCATGGTTTCAGCCCAGGTCATTATCTCATGGTTCTGTGAGTTTGAACCCCACATCAGGCTCTGTGCTGACAGTATGGGACCTGCTTGGGATTCTCTCTCCCTCTCTCTCTGCCCTTTCCTGAAGTGCCCTGTCTCTCTCTCAAATAAATAAACTTTTAAAAAAAAAAAAAAGGATACCAAATTATGGGGCACCTGGGTAGCTCAGTCAGTTGAGCATGCAACTCTTGATTTCAGCTCAGGTCATGATCTCACGGTCATGGGATTGAGCCCCATGTGGGGCTCTGTGCTGACAGTATGGAGCCTGCTTGGGATTCTCTCTCTCCCCCTCTCTCTGCCCCCCCAACTCCCAATCATGCAGATGCTCACACACTCTCTCTCCCTCAAAGTAAATAAATACACATTTTAAAAAAAAGAATATCAAATTACTTAGGCCTTTGGCCACAGAAACCAAAGCAAAGCTCTTCTAACCAGACCATGTTCCTGCTCTCAACTCAGCGTAGCACAGTTCTCTCACAGGCCCCGCGTGCCAAGGCCACAAAAGTGGGAGGCGGCAGCAGCACACAAAGCAGATGGAAGGCAAAATTTAAAGCACGAAGTCCAGCCCTGGGGCAAGTTCTCCCACTTAAAACCATGGCAAAGATACTTCTAAAAGGAAGGAAGGAAGGGAGGGAGGAAGAGAGGGAGGGAGGGAGGGAGGAAGGAAGGGAGGAAGGGAAGAAGGGAGGGAGGGAGAAAGGGAAGGAAGGAAGGGAGAGAGGGAGAGAGGGAAGGGA